>NW_020538040.1:153064578-153422079 GCF_003426905.1 Ctenocephalides felis
TTAAAACCTGATATCAAACTGTGCGAGGTTAGGATTTATTATCACGGCTTGTTCTAACTACAATAAAAATAATATCACATTTTACAGTTTTGAGAAAAAACGCTTTTGTAATGGATGTAAAAAATATTTTTTAAGACGATTTAAGACTTAAATGAAATTCTGCTTGATGGGTTTCAAACACAGGTTCATTACATTTAATTTGCCATATGAAGTACGTTAACACATATTTTTTAATTAACACAAAAATTAAATATTACTTCGAATGTTCCATAAAACAATCATTATTTCCTGCGTGACAAAATCGAGACCTAATGTGTATGGGACTTCACGCGCTACATAGTATGTTTATAGATACTCCGACATAAACGAGTCTACAAATAGGAGTAACCGTCCAAGAAATACCCATTGTACGGAGCAGTTTATTATAGATCATTTGAGTAATGGAAATGTTCGTCGTTAATAGTCGTATAAAAGTGATCATTAGTCTGCGTGCCGGCTGTCTGATTGATCCGCGGGTGCAATCTTTCGTGAGATATAATGTATTCGAACGGATGGATCTGGAGAAAACTGCACCCCGCTGACGCAAAGCTCTATTTTTTCCGGCAGGAACCCTACACAAAATGAAAAAAATGCTCGTGAATTGCTCAAAATTGTTACTATGAGTTTTGCTATATCATGCTGTTTTAATTTAAGTAAATATATTTAAACACGCTGATTTATTCAATGGATTAGTTCCATGTAAATTGAGGATGGTGGGGGTGAAATGATTAAACATTTTTTGCAAAAAAAACAAATACGATTCTTCGGCTGTGACATTGTGCTCTGTTGATTAATCTTTTTCTAAATATTTTTTGCTGCTGTTTCTTATTGAAAAAAATAGCAGTTGCTAGATTTTTTAAATTATTTTTTGGTAACAGCCAAGTGAAGATATTATATAATTTCTTATCGCTTTTTTATTTTTAAACTGCCATCAGAACTGAAATTCTTACAAGCCGCTGTGGGTTATTAGACATAACTAACTACGTTGTGTTTATAGATGGGCAACACAAAGAGTTGTGGTCAATTATATTATACAATTTCTGTTACAAGCAGGGGCTATTTTACTTGGAATCACGTGGCTATCTATACTTTTAAGTGTAAACCGATGTCACTGCTGCTTGACATCAGGCTGCCCAAAGCGGCTCAATATTATAACAGACCAGCAACAGGTGCATTAATAGATGTTTCCAAAACAACTGCAGATTTTCGAAACAACTATATTAATGCAATATTGATACGAAGACGCTTGTTATATATTATCAATTTTTGCACTTGCATAATTTGCATTCACTTAAAGAATTCAAAATACATACTTTAAATTTAAACGAACCAAGAAGCTGCAATTGAAATTTTAAAGCTCCAAACACTAGTTCACATAATAGCTTGTATTGTAATAGAATGGATTTCCAAGCCTATCAATATAATCAATTTATTTATCACCCAAGAAAGTTTTTCATGCCACTAGGTATTTAGAAACTTTGCTAATTTTTGCTTTCCACATAATTGACATTTTAGAATACATAAATATTTTGCTAAATTATCATTATCGGATAATAATCTTTTTTTGTTCTAAAACTGTTCAAGTAAAAATTATTATTTAATTTAGTTTATTTATAATCTATTGCTTATATTACAATACTTTGAATAGATTTCATAAATAGTTTGATATAATCATCTCTTATATTGTACAATATTGTATATTATTTTATGAAATATGAATGTCAAACCCTTACAGTGGTGCAAATTGTGGAAATGTTTAATGGTAATATCTAACAAGTGTCTTCGTATCAATATGAATAATGTACTGTTTCGAAATTCTGCCTCGTGTTTTTGAAACATCTATTAAACGCACCTGTGGCTGGTCCGTGATAATATTGAATCATTTAATATATTCGATCATAAGGCTTCGTGCGGACGCCCATATGACGCCAGGAAAAAACATTCATGTGATGATCTTCATTGTGTTTCGATTTTCGGAGTCGGACAAACTAATTCGAACTCCAAGTTGCACCGCCTAGATATGTGGATGCAGATTGTATGTGAAAATAGAAAAGCTCACATGGAAGGGGCTCTTGTAAATGTTACATCTCTGTATTTTTCATATTATACAATTGTTGTTGTTTTATTATTTAAATTTAAATTTAATTTTTACTGTTTATATTTTATCAATTGCTATCAAGTACACATCAATTATAAATAATTGTACCAAAATAATGTTTATTATATGCAAGGAATTAGTTCGTCTTCTTGATCCACGCCATAATTCATTTGTACATCTGATTTGATCCGAATTTTTTTCTTTTTACAATTAAATAGCAAACAGAATACATGCATTCTATAAATTTAACTCAATCATTGAGCTAATGAATCTCATTGAACTCAAAATATTTGAGATATATGGCTTGTTTAGGTCACTTTCCAAAGAGAGCCCTAATTATGTAAAGTAAATCTGCGGCTTCCTTCTTCATCCACAAAGTCGAACTTTTTTTTAATTGTTGAAAAGTTTATAGTAAGTTCTTGTATTAATTAAATTAATAAATTATGTATTTAATTTTCATGATGGTTTACAAATTTTACTATTTTTCAAATTTGTCGAAAGAAACAGAAACAGAAACATAAATCGTTAATTTTAATAAAATAAAGTTTAAAACTTTCTTACTACTTATTCTAATAGGCATATTTTTTTATATATTATAAAAAGCATGTTTATGCTTTTACAGATAAAAAAGACTAATCTTCGTCATTTTTTAATTGGTGAATTATGTAATAATTTAAATGATTAGTGCATCTATTACATCCAATTTCTGAGTTTACTATTTGAAATTTATTTTACAAGTACAAACTCTTTTATTTACAAAAAAATTATAAGAGCATTTATATACGAGTACATTAGAGTCCAATGATTAGACCAGTGATTTCCAACCTGTGGGGCGCGCCCCCTTGGGGGGGCGCCATACCGTTCCAAGGGGGGCGCGAAGCTGTTTCAAAAATATTATTTTTAAATGCTGAGTAAGTGTCAAAAACAAATCAGCAAAATACTTAAAGTACTTTTAAGAGTGTTTGAGCTCAAAAAAGAAATTGCTATATTTCTTGCTGATAACAAAAGAAACGGAGCAATCTTGTTTTAGGACACAAAGTTCCTCGCAAAATTTGCGTATTTAGTTGATATTTTTCAAAGACTTAGCGATTTAAATAAATCAATGCAAGGGTCTCAAATTCGTGCTTTTGTTCAGAAAGACAAGATTACGGGTTTTATGAAAAAATTAGAACTGTGTATAGCTAGTATCAAATAACTTTATAACTTTAACATGTTTCCCACTTTTAAAATTACTTGTGTTACTGATGAAATAGAAGTAAGTAAAGATCTTATTATTATATCAGTCATATGACTAGTCTACGAAACCAATTTTCGCATTACTTTATCTAATTACGTCCAAATACGAATGGATTAGAAATCAATTTGTCATTGAGAAACATGATGATTTTGGTCATTCAACAGCAGAGCAGAAAATGATAATTGATTTATCTAGTGATAGCACATTGAACCAGATATTTTAGGACGAAAATATATTGTTGAGTTTTGGTTACCAGTGAAGGACGATTTTCCCTACTTTGACAAATAATGCTTCAGAAATTTTATTACCATTTGTGAGATCTTACTTATGTGAAACAGAAAATTCTTATAATAAATAGTTATGTTTGTATGTATATTTTTTATAATACCGTGTATTATTTGGCATAATTTCAGTTATATTAAGTATATTTAAATTAAATTGTTAGAAAAATAAGAAGGGGGGGGGCGCAATATTTTTTTCATTCGAAAGGGGGGCGCAAGGAAGAAAAGGTTGGAAACCGCTGGATTAGACCATGCTTATGCATACGCGGTGCAAGTAAGCCCTTTAATATCATTTTAGTTAATTTTACAGATATTGTATAAGCTGCTATATAAGAAAAAAAAAAGTTTGAATACGTTTCAGACAACCATAGTTTAATATTAGTTCAGCAATTTAGAACAATTTGTAGTATTAGGATTTTTTTTGTCGCTAAATTCAAATAATTTTATTTTTCAATTTGTAGATTTACTAATGTATACGATTGAAAGTCGAAACGTATGGTACGATAAATACACTTGAAGAATCTTTAACGTTTCTTGATATTTGACTTTAACAATTTTATATGCACATGCATAGACACACACACACTCACACACACATACCGATATATATATATATATATATATATATATTTATTTATTTATTTATTTATTTATATACATACATTAGACTCTCGATAACCTGACCTTATTAAAATCCACAGGGTGTGTGATTACTGGAATGTTCGAATTACTGGATTATAGTGAAAAAGTTAAAAATTTCAACATATGATATTGGAAATAACGTTAAAATTTCAAAAATTTCCAAAAAATTTGGTCGCTGGGGTGTCAGATTACTGGAGATGTCAGTCTAACGAAGTGTCCGATTTTTTTTTTTTTTAATTTTATTTTCAATAGCAATTAGAATACATGACAATTCTATGAGCTATTTGCCTTATGTCATTCACTCGCGCACATACACACACACTTTCAAACACACATATAAATTAACCTGATAAAAATATTATGGTTAGAGAATCACTTCAATAAGTGATTCTACTGTTCTGTTCATATAAGGTTGTTGTAGTTCTAAGGTTCCTCCATATTATCTTTGGGCAGCTTCTTCTTCAGTTCTCTTTAAGTTGGTGTCTCAAGAAGCTGAGTGAATTTGTATGATGAGTTTTTGAAAATGTTTGACACTGTTGATTTGTATTATTTTGATTATAAATTCAATATAAAGATCGTCGTGTAAGGTTTTATTGCTAACAAACCACGCCTCAATATTTTCAGATTAGTGAGACTTTATTGTATATACAAATGTGTGTTTATTAACTGATCAGCTCTCCGCCTATCGAGGGGAGAGGGGTGCCTACGGTTTGTGTGTGTGCTACGCTGCTACGCTTTCGTCCGTCGAGTCGGTCATTTATCACGTGCACCCCGAAAGCGTGTTTATAGCTCGACTCATCGCTGTCGTAACTCGCGCCGACGTTCGCTGTTAGACTTCTCACTGAGAGCATCGCATCATCCCCGACAGCAAACGTCAAAAACGCATCAGTTCTGGTCATGCTGTCCGCAATCGGGAAATGTTTTCGGTTATGAAGAAATTTTATAAACAATTTTTTTGTAATTAGTAGTTATTGTGAGAAATGTACACAAAATTTATACTTCTAATTAAAATCTCTATAAAATATCTGATAATTTAATTTGTATATGTCTAATGATTTTGATCGCTGAATGGCTCTATTTTTTTTTACTCGATTTCTGAAACCGCTAGACCTGTTTTCCCAAAAGTTCAATCCGTTCTTCATTTTGTCAATTGTTTAATTTAATGGAATGAATGAATGAATGAATGAATGAATTAAAGTGTGTGTGATTCATCTATATAAACTATGTATAAATGTATAAACTTATCCATAATCTCTTATGCTAGGTACCCCTGTCTGACTGAGATATGAAAATGTATATAATGCTAAAAAAATAACGACAAACCAAATGTTGAAAAAAAAAATTAATTTTGAATTTGTAAAATAATTTCTCTATAAATCATTACAACGTTCAGGTATGATTAAAATAATGAATAATAATAATAATAATAATGACAATTCAAATATAATACATAAACTAGTGGGGTGTATGGCATCGTGCCTTAAGGCAAATTGCTGGAACTTCCCGTACCGTAACGAAATGATCGAGGGATATTAAATGTTTTAAAATAGATTATTATAAATATTGTAACATTGTCTGATATTTATAAGAATTATATAAACTGAATTGGAAAGTTGAAATTATTTGTTTGAAGTATATTAGAGCAGAATTAAAATAAAAATCTGAATTATTTTTGATATACAAAAAAAAAATTTTTTTTCGGAAAAAAAAATTTTTGAAAAAAAAAATTTTGAAAAAAACAATTTAAAACAATTTTTTTTCCAAAATCAATTATTTTGTAAAAACAAGCAGAAAGTTCTTTGAATCATTCAAATCGGACGCTTAGTTCCCTCAAAACTACCATTTTTTGCACATTTAGCTCTGTATCTCCGAAACCGGTGGACCTGCCTTTGCCTTGAACTAACCACCACTTCTCCCCGTAATTACAAATTGAATGGATTGAATCATTCAAATCGGATGCTCCGTTCTCTCAAAAATTCGAATTTTATTTTCTGCACTCTTTGCTTTTTATTTCCGTAACTGCTGGACCTGCCTTTCCCAAAAACTAATCAGCACAGCTCCCTATCGATAGGAATCGAATGTTTTTTGAACCATCCAAATCGGTTGATTCGTGCGCCCGAAAACGTGGACGAAAAATTGTATCCATACATACATACACACACACACTCACATCCATTTTTTCTTAAGTATGCCAAAATGTTCAGAAACCTTCAAAACGTCGAGAAATGTAAAAATTTTCGATTTCGATTTTTGGACGATTACAATAATTTACCCTACGGGAAGTTAACTAGTAAAGTAAAGCATAGCATCGTGCTCCAAGGCAAATTGCTAGAATTTCCCGTACCAAAAATTAAATTTTATAAAAAAGGTATTTTTTTTTAAAACTTTGGCAAAATTTTATTTTTGAGAATTATTAAATTTTTTTAAATCAAATCATTTTCGATTTTTTTGCAATTACTATAACTTATCCTACGGAAAGTCAGTAAAATTAAGATCGTGTCATGTTAGATTTCTGGCAGTTACTTCACTGTTTACGTCAGGAGTTCGATAAGATCGCGCTGTATATTTAATTTATTATTAGAAATGGATATGCCAGGTTTATAGAGATTTACAAATTATTCCTTTTATTTTTATTACTAATAATCAATAATATAAAATCAATTACGTAAACTGTTTTTTTCGTGATCTTCTATCAGTTTTCCAGTAAATTATTGTGAAAACTGAATTTGTTATATTTAAATCTGTTCTATATCACTGCTTCGATTTTGATATATAAATTAATTAGAAAACATTAATTGATCAAATGGTTTATAAGCATTTTTTTATTAAAAGGATTCATCATTGTATAATAACCCAGTAAAAATTATACTGCAGTATAATTATTATATTTACTGGGTGAGCGTTTATCTTATGCGTTAATATTCTTTAATTTAGAATTATTATCTACTGTAGAACTTCTACGTTAGGAACTATTGAATACTATCTAATAGATTAAAAACTTACATTTTCTTAACAAACATAAATTTAAATGTATATTAGCTTCACTATCCTGGTAGAATTTATCCTGCTAAATTTTGTTATAATTTGTTATTATAATTTATTATTAATGGCATAGTGACGCTTTTCCAAACTTTATACTGTTTGATTGAGCAAAGTATTTGACTTAAATAATTATTATTTTCCATCAATTTTAATCTCTTGTAAGGATTTTAATAATTTATTCGTTGATTCAAATTCAAATTCAAATATAATTGTTGCACAGGGAATCACCAATTCATACATTAATATATATCAATTGCGTTGTCCGTTTATAAGAAAATTAATTAAGGTACACACACAGATAGAAACGTAGATATTCAATTAATAAAATATTATATTAAATTTGATATAATCTTATTCTTAATGCTCTATTTAAATTTTGTAATTAGGAAAATTAACTCCAATTAATTATGAATATTAATCTAATTGAATATAAATTATTTTAGAAAAAATTAAGTTTGTTGTTGAATTAATTAATTTATTTGAGTTTATAAATTTAAATTTTCACTACTATGTATTTATTAGCTTCAAATTACTATATTTGTGACGTGCACCCTCATTAATTTGGCGAATGCAATGCGCGAAAGACGAGTCTCTCATGAGTAGTCACAGATAGAAGAAGAACGCTGTGTCATTGTGCTAATCGTTCCATACACCGCACAAAGCCCATTCATGTATGGACTTACCCTTTACATGTAGATCAGCTGATAAATACACACACACACACACACACATATATATATATATATATATATATATATACCGTCTACTACCCCAGGATGGTTGTCCAAGGCACCAAAATGGTTTAAAACGACTTTAATTGTTGTAATGACAATAATATATAACACAACACTACATAGTATTATGAATCACAATACAACAAAGCTTATGAATATAACAAAACATAAATATAATTTTTTTAACAAAGTTATTAAGAAATTTAAGTGATTTTTTTGTATTAGTTTTTTTCTCTTTCTCTTTCGTATTTCGTCTTACACTTAGTTAAGTTATATTTTTTTATCTGTTTAATCTTCATCAGAAAAAGGACAATAAATACATGTCACAACCGTGCCCACACAGTTTGTCACGTCCGTACCCAACGTACACTTTTGAAAATAAACTATCCTTATGGCTGGGCACAATAATCTACGCAAAAACTTACTGCTCTTAATAAAAAAAAGTTCAACTTAAAGAAAAATAACAAATGAATTGATCTATGTATATACAAGTAACAGTTATTATTAAAAAAAATCGAACATGAATGCTTACTTTTGACCCTTTAAAAGCAATGCGGCCTTCAGCTCGATTTAATATAGGGCGCTGACGCAATTCAATAATGGAAACTTGTTCGAACAAACATACTTCACCTTACTCCTTTTGAGCCCTATCTTAAATTCCGTACAGTTTAGCTGTTAGTGCGACTGTCACTACCGTACTCTGGCACAAATCCCTAGAATATACCAAATTATAGTTTATTGCGTGTAAATTATTAATAAACTAAATCACATGTGGCATTTATTAATGACAATGATTTTGTCAAAATCTGTACCTACTCATTTCCTGTAATTTTCCATGTAGTGTTTTTATAATTATTACAAATCGTAATTATTTTTATAAGATATACAAGATTTTATGATAGTGATTAAAATTTAATATATATGTTCGTTCTCAATGCTATTCGAATTAAAATTGGGAATAAAAACCAATCCATATCTTTGTCAATGCTATCTGAGAAGGTGAGTTTTTCATTGCTTTTTCTTATTTAAAAAAATATTCTTCACATTTGGAACTCTAAGCTGAGTTCGGGTAGCTTTTATATAAGAAAGCCTTCAGTTGCTAAATTTCGTTCATATATCGTAATAGCACAATGATACATTTTATTTTTCTCATAAAATCTTCCCTGTTTTAAAAACAGCGCCGTCCCAATCTGAATCAAGGGAGATAGTTGCAAGTCACGCGAGTCAATACTCTGATTTTGATGTTACCAACCGAATAATAAAGAAACTTGCCAGGATTACTCATTTCTTTGCTGGTTGCGAACTGATCGATAGATATATAAGCGATCTTAAGGGTATATATTTTCACGGCATTCTTGTTGCCATGATTAAAGCCTTTGCGAAATCTTCATTCTTTCTTTGCCAAAGGCGTTGGTGATCAATTTTAATAATTTTTAAACAATTCGTGCTTTTTTATTACTGATATCATGAAATATATGTAGAACTCACGAATATTAAAATCCATAATAATCAGAGACAAAACTGAAATTGTTATTAATTAAATATATTCATTTGTGTGATACAAGAAGTTTATCTATATTGTAAAAATGAATAAATAATTTCTGCTACATTTTCCAAAAAAATTGATTAACTAAGCAGAAGGATATTTATTGCGGGTTCTGTACTCAAACAAAATAAATTTATAAAGCAATCTTCGAGGTGATTTAAAAAACACGTACTACACAATTGTGTGGCACAATTTTGTGTCGTTGTGAGTATCCAGGTTTAAACGTGTTTAAATACGACATAGTCTTAAAAATTCTAAACATATATCTTGAAATTTGAGAATATCAATACACAAAATTCTACCACATCTTTATGACGAGTATACTCATCAATCACATATAACTGATTATTTGTGGCATAAAATTCATTTAATCTACATGAATTAGTTATATGTCCCTTCTAAAAGGCATTTTTTCTCTAAGAATAAATTATGTAGGTTTTTGCAAACTTTTCTTCAAAGATTTGCAATTCTAATTTAGATTTGTCTCATAAATTATTAAAAATTTTGAAAAAATAGTAATTTGTTCCAGTTTAATATCAATTATCAATTTTATGTAAACTTCAAATTTTAATTGATATTAATTTTATGACATTTGTCTAAACCGCCAAGTTTAAAATTTTCTTTTGAACCACGATTGTAATGATATCATTCTCAAAAGCAGTTTGCATCTAAACCACGTGCAAATTTACTTTTAATGATAACTACACTTAATAACTAAACCCATAAATAATCAATATTGCGCTGATAAAATCTAAACCATGTGATTTGCAGGAATCAAATGTGCCGCAAAATAGTGAAACATGCGGTTGAAAGGGTTGAGGGATGAAACAAATGGCTCATGCCGATATAACATATTATAATTAGCCGTCGTAGCATCGTGAGCGAAGGGCTGTTAATGAGGCCAAGTGCTCGAATATTGGGGTTATGTTGTGTGCATTGCGGCGACACCACCTACATAGACATTGCCATGGAGGGTTAAGATCTCTATATATCATATCATGAGGAATGCGCTGTGACTTAGATATTGAGAGTTACTTCAAAATAAATAGAAGTGATTTTATATAGTAAATTAATCAATTAATCAAATCAATTAAAAAGTGAATCCGCAAATTATCCGTTTCATTGAAGTGCTCTTTGGTAAACCACATTTTTTGTTTTTTGGTCTGACGTTACAAACGAAGCGGATGGTTTTCCAACTCGCGAACAGGCAACGTATAACTGCCCATGTGAAAAACAATGATTTTCTAAATAATCTATTCGAAATTTATTCCGCAAGCACTAAGCGATTGGCCTTGCGACTTGTTATTGCGAACGCAAGGCGAACTGGAAATTGCAATCGTTTGAAGTCAAACGGAAGACCAGTCAGAATCATTGGTGTGTCACCAAATCGCCAGCAATTTTTGATTGAATGGTGAAATTCAGTTGCTTGTACATCATTATTCTTTGCAGCAAGAATTGCTTGTTGACTTAACCAAGCATTATTTTGATAATTCTCACTAATGTCATTACTTGAATGTTTAATCATGATTCGTAAAGTTCCAGCAATTTGCGTTAAGGCACGATGCCATACTAATTTTCTTAGCTATAAACCTTGCGGAGCCCGAGACTTTCCCAACGAATGCAAAATTGTCAAAATCGGTTTGTGCGTTCTGGAGTTATATCGTCAAGAAGGAAAACCCGACTTATTTTTATATATATGTAGATAATAGTAATTCTTCTCCGTAGTCAATCCACATATAAATAAATATTAGAGCAAAGTTTAAAGACCCGCCGGTAAAAATGACCAAATATAAGTAAAATTTTACCGATACTATTTTAAAGTAGAGGGCAACTCATATGTAACTTTATTAGCCATCACCTTAAATAGGGCGACGTCGCAATGTCACATTATCACATTGCCTTGTAAAGAAAGTATTCCATTTCGTTCTTTTTTTTATTTTGAGCACTTCATTAAGATTACCATATCCAATAATAATTTTTAGGTATACATTTAGTTTTTTAATGATCAAAGAATAACTAATAAATAATAGTGTCTTATTTAACTAAATACATTAGGCTAGGGCAGGGCACAAAGGTCCAATTTGACTTTGGGCAATTATATTGTGATAACAAGACCAAATCTTTTACAACAAATACCACATATCAAACAACTATCTGACTATGTCCAGTAAAACTTTAAACTAATTAATTCATCTTTGCGAAAATGTGTTTTTTGCAGTTCTTCAAGAATTTGTCACCTGGTCTTTTTTACCCAATAAAACGGGTGAGCTGAAACGGTCAGGAAGCCAACAGGTTCAGTGTCTTATTTTTAATTTTAATAAGATTTTATGCAATAATAGCTACATTATTGAACCAATGCAAAATGTAAATTTCATAGGTACATTTTTTATAGAGATAACACTGTATATAACCTTGATCTGGTGTTTTGTCATAAATATTTATAAGCATAAGTGAAATAACTATTTTATCTCTCTGCTTTTTCAAATTCTTAATTAATAAGTAATTAGTAAGTAAAATAATATATTTTTATACTATTTAGTGAAAATGATTGAATACATTTTCTAAAGGTAAAAATTATATATGTTGAATATTTAATTAAATATAATAAATATTCCATTAAACACTTTGCACTAGTAGTGAAACATTCACCATCCCTTCATTCACTTATCACATCGGTTTCTTTTATTCCCATTCCTTTTCACGAGGAAAAAATCTGAAATAAATCCGCACGTGATATTTATTCATCCGCATCAGATACAAAACGGCGCACGTTCTCTACCCTTCAAGAATCGAAGTTTCTTCTGGATCAAATATAAGTTGAAGAGAAGTTTGTTTTCATGAGTGCCGTACGGGGTTTCCCAGAACACGGATATGTGAGGACCATGCGGCGGTATGTGATAAAATGTCACACCGCGAGAGGGTTGCGGTCGCCCGGAAGCCCGGAAGCGAATGCTTCTGGGGAAAACGCACGGAAAACACCTAGGAAACAGGGGTTGCTCCACTATAAACGTATGAGATAAATGACGTACTCAGCACATATAATAATAGTTGGCGATGGATCATAAGGGGATGATGGAGATTTGTGTACCAGAATTTGTCAAATGTTAAAAATACTACCAGTAGTATCAATGTAATAGCTGCACAATGTTTACGTATCTAAAACAAAGTGTCGCAAAATTTACAAGAACTTTTATAAATTTTACAAAAACGTGTCTTTTTAGGAGATTAGTAGGAGATTAGTTCTCCCATTGATAGGAAGATGTGCTGATTAGTTTTTGACAAAGGCAGGTCCAGCCGTTACGGAAATACGGAGCAAAAAGTATAGAAATTACAATTCGAGTTTTAGAGAGAACGGAGCATCCGATTTCAATGATCCAAAAAACATTTAATTCGTAATGACGGTCAGGTCTATCGGTTTTCCAGATACAGAGCTGAAAGTGCAAAAAATAGCAGTTTTGAGAGAACGAAGCGCCAGATTTGAATGATTCAAAGAACTTTCTGCTTGTTTTAACAAAATAATTGCTTTTGGGAAAAAAAATTGTTTTATTTTTTTTTTGTGTGTATCGAAAATAATTCAGATTTTAATTGTATTTTGACTTAAATTCTAATATACTTTATATAATTATATAATTCTTATAAATATTAGATAATGTTACAGTATTTATTCATACTAATCTATTTGAAAACATTTAATATTACTCCGAACATTTTGTTACGGCACGGGAAGTTCCAGCAATTTGTCTCAAAGCACGATGCCATACTAGTTTTTTAAAGGATTCGTAATAATCTCCATTGTGAAAGTATTACATTTATGACGTACTCAGCACATATAATGGGATGATTAAGATGTGTACCAGAATTTGTCAAATATTAAAAATACTACATGTAGTATTAATGCAATAGGTGCCACATATCTACGTATTTTTTAATCAACGTGTTGCAAAATTTAAATCTTCTAAAAATTTTACAAAAACGTGTCTTTTTAACAGATTAGTAATAATATCCATAATAAACGTATGAGATAAATGACGTTCTCAGCACATATAATAATAGTTGGCAATGATTCATAAGGGGATGATGAAGATTTGTGCTATAGAATTCGTCTAATAATAAAAGTACTACTAGGATAGGTGTCAGATATCTATTTATTTATTAAACTTTTGTTTACGTTTATTTATTTTTTAAACTTAAAATTATTAAATTTGTGCTAGAGAATATGGATTCGTAATAAATTCCATTACAAACGTATGATATAAATGACGTTCTCAAAATAATAGTTGACGATGGTGCAGGGAATGGTGCAGATTTGTACTAGAGAATTTGTTAAATGTTAAAATACTACGAGCAGTATCATTGAACACTTTGGCATACATGAGAAAAAATGCATGTATGCATGTATGCATGTGCGGATACAATTTTTGGTCGACAATTTCTAGAACCGATTTGAATACGGGGATAATCAGCACGTGATTAGTTCTTGGCAAAAACAGGTCTAGCCGTTTCGATGATCCGGGGCGCAAAGTGCATAAAATGGCAATTCAGTTTTTGAGAAACGGGGCGTCCAATTTGAATGTTTTTATTTGTATTGACGAAGTAAAAATTTGAATAAATTTTTAGAAAGGCAGGTCTAGCGATTAAGGAGATCCAATAAAAAATGTGAAAATAATGCTATTTAGTGGTCAAAAATTATCATTAGACAAATGCACACCAAATTATCAGATATTTTATAGAGATTTTAATAATAAGTACAAACTTTGTTTATGTTTTTAAGGGTTCCGTGAATATGTTTATTTGTTAGTCTGCGACGCAATCTAACGAATTTCGAAAAAATCAAAATTCAAATATTTAGGCAAAAAAAATTATTTGCATAAATTTCAGAAAGATCTAATTTTGTCAAAGTTTTTAAATTTAAAAAAAAATTGGTTAGGGCACGATAGCATGCACCACTAGTTATCAAATGTTCACTTTAAAACATATTTAGTTTGCCTAACTCGTAGGGTTCAGCACGACTAGCCCTACATGTCGTCGTACATCTCCAAAGCATTCTTTATCCCCCAAAGATTCTAGTGTGATTTATATTTAAAGCGGAGTCTGACAACGAACTTAAACCGCATAATGGAGAGCAGGGATGATGTTTTGATTTAAGAAGCTATGTTGTTATGAGTTAAGGAGTTACTGAATTGCATTTATACATTTAAGATTGATAATTTAACATATATAAATATATAATTATCGAGAAAAATTTCTATATAAAAAATCATTGTTAGAGATGGCTAAAACTTACTGTTAGAATCAAAAGTCAGGATAAAATACAAGTTTTTTGTAATTAATTTTTATTTACTTGTAATAATTATCAAAATAAAATATAAAATAGTATTTTGGTTGAAAAAACGTGGAAAGTTAAGTTATGATATTAACAACATTATATTTAACATAAGTCAAATTTAATGATGTTTCTTAAGGTATTGTAGAGATTCGAGTCAGCCAGAAATTTCCTGCATTGGTGACCCCGACGTCTAAAGGTTTCCACAGTATAACGATCCCTGTGTAAGAATTATAAAAAGAAGTCATTTAATATTTAAAGTTTTATATTATTCTTAATAATTTTTTGGAACTATAAATGTTCAAAAATATCATTATAATTGAAACATTGAGGCGTTGCACAAACATTGTTGAAAAACTTACTTAACATACTTTTGTATCAATATTGAAATTGTCTCTCTATGAGCCAAATTTTAGCTTTACACCCAAAAAAGAGAGACAAAAAATCAGTAATTTTAAGCAAAAATTAGTTTAAACAATTTTTGTTATTAATAAATTCTGTTTAAACAATTTTTGTTATGAATTATATGACTTCCTTTTCATTTTGCCTGTAATGTCCGCTGTTCTGGGTATGAAATGTTATTTCAGGTTGAAAAGCCTATCAAAGGTCATAAATATTGATATTGGTTGTCTTCACAACGTTATAGAATTAAGATTTATGCACAAAAGATCATAATTATTTAATAAATTATCGAAAAATTTGGAATGCAATCTGAAAGTTACGCGGGCCCATAGAAGGTTAATCACGTATTTGCAACAAAAAAATTAAAAAACAACGAAAAAGATTTAATGAAAAAAATTTATTTATAATTTATAAGGAAGCATAATACTTAAAATATTAATTCAATCAAAACAGTCCTTATTCTTAATTAATACCATTATCCTTAGTAAGTTTCTTTAAATTTATTTATATACTATATTATGTTCTCGGCTTTATCTCGTCATAAATCTCCTCAAATCCTCTGCAATTAAGTCGACATTAACGCGATCGTCAATTCATTTTGACTTCTTTACATTCACATAATAAAGTTTTTACGATTGCCGGTGACCTGTTCTTCTGAATTATAAAAATCTGTCATAAACGCTTCATTGTTTCCTTATCCCCGTCAGTAAACCACCATCTTAACCCTGGAATAAAATTTAGCCAGACGTTTAAACTCTTCAGGGGGAAAATATTTAGGCAATGTACTCATGATAGCGGTGAGAGATAATTTTATGAGTTTTTGGCTAGATTCTCGAAGTTTTTTATAAATACATACTTGACTTCGCCTACATATAGTGTAGGGCGGGGCACAAAGTTCCAATTTGAATTTGAGCAATTATATTGTGAAAACGAAACCATCTATATCACAACAAATAACACGTATCAAACAAACAACTATCTAACTATGTTCAGTAAAACTCCCAGCTAATTC
Source organism: Ctenocephalides felis (assembly GCF_003426905.1). NCBI lineage: Eukaryota > Metazoa > Arthropoda > Insecta > Siphonaptera > Pulicidae > Ctenocephalides > Ctenocephalides felis. Next base: position 153,080,935 of record NW_020538040.1, read on the forward strand.
ATCATCTTTCACCTGATCCTTTTTACCATATAGGCTATGTTAAATGGAACGCCCAGGGAGCAAACAGACCCAATGTCTTATTTTTAAGGTTACAGGAATTTTACGAAATTATAGCTTCATTATTCAACCAATACAAAATATAAATTTCATGCTTACATTTTTTACAAAGATAATACTGTATATAACCTTGATCTGGTATTTTGTCAGAAGCTTCCATCAGCAGAGTTGGCATAACCATTTATTTAATTCATCCCTTGTAAAATTGCAATTTTTAACTTAATTCACTTTTTAATATTTTTTATTATTTACACTTACTACTTTCAATTATTGTTGTTAAAACATACAATTTTACTTGCTTTTGATCACCGATATGGTGGACCTTTTTACCCGCGGACCTTAAAGCCCCGTACTACTCTGTAAACGATAATTACAATTTCAAACTACTTTTTGCTCTTGTATTTGCGACGGTTCCCTCGTTCAAATAAGCAAAACTAATAATATTCTCAATTAAATAATACAATGAAAAGATAAATGTAAAGTAAGATGTTCATATATATTATATTTTTCAACATTAGTTATATTTATATTTATTTTTCTAATATCTTTATTCTTAATATCGCAAAGTTTTTTCTGGATCATGGAACCATGACCTAATCCCCCCTGTGGGGCATATTTACCGCTGCGGGGCATGTACATACAATAAAACTGAGCTATAAACTTTAATATTATTCTATGCGTTTAAGGCGAAGCAGTTGCTCCCTCCGACACAGACGATGCCTGCTTGCTTTTTGACTTTTCTTTAAAACCTCTCTCTAACCGCTACATAGATTACCATTCAGTGATTTTCAAATTTTTCGCAATTTATTAGATTAATGAATGCGGTGAAATTAGTATTTTAAAGTTACACGGTTGCTTCATCTTTATATAATAATGAGTTTAAAACTAATTAATTAATTTGCAAAAAACATTTATTTTGAAAATAAGGATTGAAAGTTGTTGAAAGCGAATGGAACAATCGACTAATATTTTTTCAACGGCGATCAGCATTCCGTTCTCTAATCTGTGTTTCCTAACTTACAATCCTAATCTCTCATGTTCTTCGAGAGATCAGACACTTTTGGTTACGAGTGGTTAACTACTATTTTTGCTGTTACTCATTATTTTATATTAGGCATGTGTTTCTGGTATTTTGTGATTTGTATCCTATTGCAGGGAAGCCCGCAAAAATGCGACATTCACTTAATATTATTTTTTGAGATTTATAACGTCAATAGGAAATTTATTATCATACTGCTGGATATCGAGCTTCCCCGATATTAGAATCGATCCCGAATTAGTTTGTTCACACACACATACTTTTTCCAAATTTGGTCTCGTTCAATTCAGAATGGCTTGAAACGCCGACATAAAATTAAAAATCCATTTTTTTTATAAAAACATAAACTTCTCCTTCGGGAAGTGAATTTAAGTCACACTTCAGACATGATCGATTTGTCATTGTAATTAGCATTCAGGATTTGAACCTTTATTAGAGAAATGAAGTAAATGCTGATTAATAAATTCTATAATATTCGTTCACACAGTGGACAGATGTAATATAACGATCTGGAATAATTCGTACGTTTTCGCTGGCTGAATCGCATTCTTAAGCCATTAGCATCAAATAATAAAATTGTTATGTGAATTTTGAAATGCATTCATGTGATTTTGTTCTTATTAATTTCTATTAAATTTATCATATTCATAATTTGTATAAAGTTATTTGAATAAAAAGAACACGTTACGTTATAATCAGATTATATTTTATTATTCGAAGCTTTCAATTAATTTCGTTTGTTTCTTATTATTTACTTCTGGATAATTCTGAAAAAAATTAGAGATAATATTAACAATGGTTAAACGGTGAACAATTGCAGGTCAATTGTACAAAATATTTTTAAAAAAATTAGCGAAATGCCACTACTTATTATGTAATCGTGGTGTAACGGTTACCAATGTGGAACTGCACACTACTTCTGAGATCAATCCAAACCTCAACCAGCTTGATATCAAGCAGTGGTGATATTGATTTTCATTTCGGAAATATAGATAACAATATACATATTTCCATGTGAAAATAGCCCTTGTCGACATTTATGCTTCAACAAATTGATCAGTATTACAGAAATTATAATATTGAATTTTTCACTTATTGATAGGATAGCAGTTGGGGTTACAATCTATAAAACCGACGTAAGTTAGTCAAGTCATTATCATCACAGAAGTTTATAGAAACCTTCAATTTTGATGTGAAAAAATCATATTTTGAATACTACATCATGTTAAGTTTAGCACGGAAAATTGTGATTGATTGGAATAGTTCTTAGGTCTGTATTATGAAACATAATTTCTCACATTAAATACAAACAAAACCGCTTAAATCGTACGATCAATATCAATTTTGTTAATATATGGTCGAATCAAAATATTTTAGAATCTGCCAATTTTTTCACGTCGTTTAAAGATCACTGCAATCTCCTTCACTACATCTGATGTTCTCCGGCAGCAGATGCAGCTATGGATCATTTTCGTATCGGGAGAGTTGGTTCGCATCGGGTGTTCCAGCTCTCCTTGGGGTTCGGTAAGATCGGGTGTTGCAGTGCTCTTGGGGGGTGTTCCGTGATCCTGGATCTCATCCCCGTGCGAAACGCCCGATACGATGAGAACTCCTCGTATCGTGAGAAGGGGGCGAGAAGAGCGATCAATCAGTCCCGACTGACGCATCGGCCGACGTCTCTGACACACGGATCCTCACGCTTCACTCGGGATGCCATCAATGTCGACGATCGTACACAGTCAAAAAATAATCTAAATATAAATTTGTCTAGAAGATATGTGAAAGGAACGTGTAGCTTGTTGTTTTATTAAGTGAAAACGGAATAAGTTGACGTTTTTAAGGCTGTCGAGAAAGTCTTCTAATTATTGTCCAATTACACCTAGATAATTAAAATAGTATTCCAGTCCATTTTTATAATTTTAATTTTTACTGGTACGCACGCCATCATTTTTTATTAATGATTTGTTCTTAATCGTTAATGAAAGATTTTGTTCTTAAAGATTTTCAATAATATCCCGATGTTGACAGGGTTATTTCATATCCAGTAAATCTGATTTGCCTATGGTATCTCATTTTCCTATAATGATCCTGTTTCAGGGATCTTCGGATCAAATCCTGTCATTGACTTAGAATATGAGAAAAAAATAAAAATATGTATAGTTAATTTGAAATCAAATAACAATTGTGATGTTAAGTAGAATTTGAATAAAAATTAAGAAAAATAGGAATAACAGAGTTCGAATAGCTGAATTGTATTAGGAGTAAGAAGAGAAATATTGGAACTGAGCCGAAATTAAAAGAAGAATGAAGAAAAAATGGAATAGAAGTTAAATAGAATTAGAAATTTTAAAAAGAGCAAGAATTGAAGTAAATAAGAAGAATATAGAATAGAATACATATGTAGATTGAAAATGATATAATGATGATAATGTAAATGAATAAAAATGTTGTGGGTGGCTAAATGCTCAGAGTAAGCGAGGCCGAATAAAATCATAAAAAAATGATCCTGTTTCTTAAGGTTTTGCTCCTAAAGATTCTCAATGATACCCCAATGTTTGTCATTGATAAACTATTTCATATCTAGTAAATCTGAAATATAACAAAAGTATTGACAGACAGACAGACAGAAATAAAAATTTATTCGTTATATTGGTACATACATTGAATTAAATGTGGGTTTTTCTACCCTGAGGTAATCTACCCAAAAATTCTTTTAGTTTTACAACATATTAATATTTGTACAATATTTTATATAACAAAAGTATTTTCCTTCGTTGTAAGTATTTTTGGTCGTGAGCAATGTTGTTTAGTTTGAGACCTTAACACACCTACGTTAAACCTACGATATTTAAATGTTTTGTGAGATGTATTGTTATTTTCACATTAGATTCAACAGTTTTTTTATATAACCTCTAAGAAAAGTTTACATGTGGGTGGGGTAAAAAGGACCACCTGATCCTTTACCCTGACAAAGGTGTAAAAAATAAAAAATAGTGAAGTAATAGTAAAAAAATGGGTTAAAGAAGCAATTTTACAAGAAATAAATTAAACAAATGGTTATTCCAACTCTGCTGATGATTATTTTTGATGAATCATGTTTATATACAGTGTTATCTTTGTAAAAATGTGCCCATTAAATTTATTTTTTGTATTGGTTGAACAATGTAGCTATTATTTCGTAAAATTTCTTCAAAATTAAAAATAAGATAGTGGTCATAGCTTCCGCCTGTCTGACCCATTTTACCCCGCTTATGAGGTGAAAAAGACCAGGTGACAAATTAGAAAAGAGCAAAAAAATACATTTCTGCAATGATAAATTAGCTCGGAGTTTTACTGAACATAGTCAGATTGTTGTTTGTTTGATATGCATTATTTGCTGTTATGTAGTTAGTTTGGTTTTCACATTATAATTGCTCAAATTCAAATTGGACCTTTGTGTCTCGCTCCACCCAACAAATTAAATAAGGAATTGTTAAAAAAATGAGAAATATGAGGATGCACTAAATTTGAGACAAAAAATCTGAATATATGATTTTATAATTGTTTAATACTGCATGTTTAAATGTGAAATAATGCTAGTTTTTTAGTCGAGATTATACTTTAATATCTACTTAGTTTCCGATTGCGACAACGTTTCATTGATGTCGATTTCTGTCACTAAGTTGCCCTTATTCATCGTCATTCCTACAACTTATTACACTTTTTCTTTTGGCTTTTACTTATCTTTAATAAGTTCCATATACGAGGTGTGTTCAAAAAGTACCCGAAATTACTAATAATTAAATTTCGCGGGTCTGGAGTGTCTGATTGTCAAAATTTTTTTTTTATTGTGTTGGTATACATGCCCCTAAAGTATGATGAAATTTTCAGCTATATTCACTGTTTACTTTGTCTGTGGTAGTCGCTAAGGTTCGACGTGTTTTTCTGAGCTCGGCGATTTTTACAATGGAAGAATTGAAAAGTCAAAGAATTTGTATTAAATTTTGCGTAAAAAATAAAATAAAGTGTTGCAAAGTGCAAAAATTCGCCAGATATGGCTCCGTGTGACTTTTTCCTATTCCCAAAGTTGAAGAGACCCATGAAAGGACGGCGGTTTTCCTCGATTGAAGAAAATCGCTGAGAGTGCTCAAGGACATATCAAAAAGTGAATATCAAGGGTGCTTCGAAAATTGGAAAAAACGCTGGCATAAGTGTATTATATCTGGGGGGGACTACTTTGAAGGGGACCACATTAATGTAGACGAATAAATAAATATTTTTTTGAAAAAACGAAAATTCCGGGTACTTTTTGAACAGACCTCGTATATACTCTATATCTATAAGATTCACCCAGCGCTACATATCATAGATATTTTTATTCCTTCGATGAGAACAATTAATAATTTTAAAAATTTATTTAGATAATTTCTAAAAGCGTTTACATTTTCTGTGAGTAAAATGTGTATTCTAAATAAGTATATATAAAAATAGAAAAGAGCAAATTATTATAGACCGTCCTCGTTTTGAAATATCCATCAATGATTACGAATTCATCTGCAACTTCTTCCAGCAAAAACGACTGTGGCAAAAATTCTCACTGCAATGCTTCTTCTGATCACATTTACTCGGTAACCGATGATCTTCACGAGATTTTCGGTTGAATTGACAGCGAAAATAAATTATCGGTATGACGGTCGCGCATTCGTAGAATTCAATTAAAATATTTAAATCGGATTCTGAACTTCGAAGTTTAGTAAACCATTACATTGTATGCTTGATTTTGCATATTCAGATGGATCGCGGATATTTTTTATTTTTGTACTCGGTTAATGAATTTTTAATAATTATGCTCTCACTATTCTGTCTGTAATGGTAACATATCACTGAATGCATTTTTCAAATTTCAAGCCGCTATTTTGCATTATTCCATTTATTACATTTACCTAAAAGTGATGGTCAACTTCGTAAATGTTACATTTTAACACAATTATTTTTTAGTTCATATTCATTAGTTAACATATATTTTTATCGATGCGTAGTTGTTACTCTATAATTTTAATTGACAAAAGTTCTAACTCTCCTTTAATAATTTTTAAATTTGCTACTTTCAAATTGTATATGCTATACAATTCTTTGCCTCAACAGAATTCCCAGTAGGAATTTACTAAGGTCAGTTATATTGCAAGCAAAATATTTGCTCCAGTTATGAGAGTAAGCAAATTATTGCCAGAGTTTTGCGGAATGCAATTCACAGAAATAAATCAATTTATTCATAACTGTTTCGTTGTGTGCTATGTTTAATAATATTTTGCTACATGTAGTAATAAATTAGAGTTTATGGCAATATCTAATAATAGAATTCTATTTTTATATTTAAAGGCATAAAATCATAAAATTATATTTGGATTAGCAACCTGCACAATGATCATGTTAATTTTGGCATATGAAATTTAAAATCGTGACAGTAATCATTACTAAATATTATTACAATTTATTTATAAGTAATAATTTGGGTCTTGAATAGGGACGAATGAGCGCAGAAGTGACGAAATAAAACATATCAAACAAACAACTATCTAACTACGTTCAGTGAAACTCCCAGCTTATTCATCATTGAATTTTTTTGCTGTCACCTGGTATGTTAGTTAAAAATAACTATTTTTTGACATTATATTATTAAGAGTAGTTTTGTGCAAGCCCTTTTTTAGCAGATTTTATACAAAAAATCTAAAAGTTTATTTGTTTACATACAGTTCTAAAACGAGAAATTCACTTCTGCATCAATTCTGTCTCAAGAAAATCGATTTAATAAACCCATTATATCCAGAACACGGAAACTAAAGAAAATTATACAATTTCGTTGAGTAAAAACTTGCTTTCACACAGCGAACTGAGAAATTCAGTTACATTACAAATGTGCGAACATTTCTCATATTCGCAGAAGTAACATTATAAAATGTATAATTAAGGGAGTTACATAGGCGATGTAAACATTTTAAAACTAATGACACCTTCTGCGAGGTTACAGTTTGCATCAATTTGTCCTTCTTAGTTTTTATTCTTTTTATTAATTTCCTAGGATGGTTATGTAATTGTGAAGATATGTAACAGAAAACGGTTCTGCGAAATGAACAATAAGTAAATTTAAATAGTACCTACAACGTTGAAAACGTTCGAAAAAAATCAAATTTTCATAGTAACAACATGGTCAAGAGTGAAATACAAAAAATATTTCTCTGTGAATATGACAAGTGTGGATTTAGGTCCACACTTAATTTACTTCTAAGCGAAGGAATTTTCGATGATAAGTCCAAAATTTATATAAATTTATACATTTCGTATAGTGTAATAAATACGAAATATAGCTATAATTATTCATCATATTTAGCTAAAATTAATTTATGCGACACAATGACTTATTAATCACTTTGATTTAAAACACGATAAATTAATGACAGTTATAAGCCATTTTATATGTTCACCAGTCAACTCTTGAAATTAATATTTCATAATATAACAGATATAAGTTATTTCAACATGAGGATGTTTATTATAAATATTCAAGTACTAAATAAGTTGTTAATTTAATAATTCATTTATATATATAATTTATGTCATTCAATAATTGTAAATGGACTTTCATTGAAATTTCAAAATACTACTTTTTGTGTATGAGAAAAAAAAATTATATATTTATATATATACATATATATATATATATATATATATATATATATATAATGCTCATTGTTGGTGTATGATATTAATAAATAGAAAATGTCATAGAGTCGATAAAAATTCATGCTACATCAAACATGATAAATGCTTAAGACAAGGGTGTTGTGCATCTTGTGTCTGGATGGAATTTTAAAATACTATAACTAATACTATCTGCAATATATTTTTCTTATGATTTTACATCTAATAATATTAGTAGACAGAGACAGGAGACATTTAACTGATAGTCACATGGGGCATGCTTATTAAACTAACAGCAGATTTATTGAATTCTTAATTTTTCAATTGGCATAAAAATACATAATTCGGAAACTAAAAGAAATATCTACTTGAATTTAATTTTTGAATTTTACTTAAAAAATTTATTTTTTCTAAATATTAACTCAGAATTTTATCAATAACTGTAATTATTTAACATTTGTAACTGAATATTCATAAAGTTAATTTACTTTAGTTGCAACCTCAAAAAACGGTTTTTAGTCTTCTGCATTTTTTCGTAACATATGTTTTTGACTAATTAATAAGGTGGCATTGAAATATTGAATATTAATCATAATAATATGCAAGAATTTTATCACAGACTAGATAAAACGGAGAATATTTATACATATATATATGCATATATGTATGGATATATATATAATGCGCAATTGGTTACTTTAAGATTTTTATAAAATACATGCTGTTGGTTCTAAACCCATATTTGGTAATGTTGAATTCAAATATATAAATTTTGAAATGCATTTCAAATGTGAATTATAATCATTGAATATGATCTAATAAAACATCAAACCATAAAAACATGTCCATAATTAATGGATTTTCAATAATATATTTTATTTGTATTTATTTCATCTATAAAAATCAATTAGGGCAGCTGTAAATTGAAAATGGCACATTTGTTACGTTTTACGAAAAAAAAATACAAGCCGATATGTGTCGTGTTATTAAAAAATCATTAAGTAGAACGCATCATTAGAAAAACGAAACTGCATATGTTGTTTGTAGGTCATTACCAAAACATTGTGTTTTTGATTAAACTTAAATCGCTTCGCAAGGCTGATTTTTCACGAATGCTTCTTTTAACAAAAAAATCTATTAGGTCACTTGCTAATTTCTCTTGCAGGTGCCCTTGCTTTTTATATCTGCCCTTATTTTTTCTGTACGATAATCTCCCCTTGCATAAATACTTTGTATTGCGATATCGTCCATGTAATGCTCCAGACAACATTGCAGAAAAAAGGTTAACCCTACCCCATTCCCCAAGAGGCCTATATTTTATAATGAAACTTTCAAATAGCGACTCCGATATTTTTTTGCAGGACCACCACAAACAGTTTTAAATACTACTAGTGTTATCTTTTTTGCATTAAATGAAATATAACTTCTGGCGTGGCGACTATAAGCGAGCACGGGGAAAGTTTTTAATTTATTTCGATTTCTTTCTCTCCTTTTAATAAGAGAAAAGCCCGAAAATCTGTTTTTCATCGTAGATGTTCGGTCTTTTCCCTTCGTTGCGGTTATTACTTGTTTAAGCTGACGCCAAACCAGGGAGGTAATGGGTAATAGACTTATGGGACCAGAAATTGATAGCTCCAAATACCAAACTATCCAAGGACCATCTATGCATCTATTGCTCATGTAATACACGACATATATCTGTCAACTTTGGTCGATTGCAGTCGTTCTAATCTCATCATTATTCTCTGGTCTGACATTAGCTTTATTTTAAAATTATTCAACAGTTCTTATTTCGTTTCCTACACGCTGCGATATCAAATGCTCGGTACATTAACAGAATTGCCGCGGAAGTCCGGATTTACTGCGCGTATGCAATTGAGATACGAAAACCAGAAAATAATCAAGGAATTTCATGAAAAGAAATATAAGCGACAAAAAATAATATGCAGAATGATGCCATATATTTTAGAGATTTTTTATATTTTAATCAAAATTATTTGCTAGATTGTTCTCAAAACATCATAATTAATGTCGCGTGTATTCCATTGCAATGTATTGCATATATTAAGTGCTTCAAAATCATTTTGTTGTGGAATTTTTCTACTGCAATTATATGCTTATGTCATATTTACGCATAATATGTCTACCGCGTCATTCCTGAAAAATGATTTGAATTTTGCGATATAAAATAAACTATTCAACCACATAAGTGTGATTGGAGATGTATTCATCACGAAGAAGTAGCAAAATTTTGTCTATTGACGAGTATTCATATGAATCATGGACTATTAGCTATTCAAATTGAAATTTTTGAATAAAAAAAAACAAAACATATTCTCAAATTCCAAGATATTCAGAATAATTTTGAGACACTCGTATAAAATGAATAGTTACAATATAGATTTTTCCCAAATATACAACTAAATGCATTTAGTTAATTAAGTACATTTATAATCAATTTCTTACAAATCAATATAATATATTACAACTAATACAATATTTATCAAGCTTACATTAAACCAAAAACCGGCTGATTATTTTTATTTAATTTTAATTATGCAATGTATTAATAAAATCTTTACTATTATATCAGTTGCAAAAGCTTTGTTTTACTTTTGAATAATAGCAATAAAATATAGTTAGTTTATAACAAATTTTTATTTGAAAGTAATAGCTCCACGTTAATTAAAACTTTTTCAAATCATTTTTTATGCTTGATTTGTTTATATAATACTATTTATAAAATGTAGCTTTCTTAAAATTTCATAAATTATTACACAAAGAAATGAAAATCCCTAGTGAGTAAACTCTATCATAGACTCTCTAGTAGTATATTGCGAATTGAGTATAAAAATAAAATAATTGAAACATTCTATTAACGGTATTTACAAATATTGAATTTTTAAACAAATCTGGACACGCCTCTTGCGTGAAAGTTTATATGAATCTATGTGAAGAAGAAAACACAATAAAAAAGTAATTTGACTCAAAAATTATCAATGAAATCTCATTTTCATGAATTAGTTAATTTTAACCTGGGACAGCTTAATATCAAGCAGTTTGATATCAAATTTTCATATTTTAAAATATTTCAAGTTTGAGCATTTCAAATATAATCTCACTTGAAAAAGTACTAGATATACATATCTTATTTTTACATAGCCTATATACATAAACAGATTGGTAGACCGCTGGGTTGTCTTCTCAAAAAAAAGCTAGGCTAGACTAGAATGTATAATGGCAAATGTAGTGCATAGAGCATTTGCTCTCATTGCTGTTAAAAAAAAAAACTTTACAATGCTTTTGTAATATATTATTAATTCCTTTACTCTATGTAAAACGATGATCGAGAAACAACGCCAAACCACTACAATATCGTCTTCGACCATCATTCCATAAACAATATTTTACGTTTAAATTCCTGTCTGTACCGGATAGTGATAGTCCAGTTTCCATCGGTCAATATTTATTTGGAAGCATTTGGTTTTGTTTCCGTACTGCACTGGGCAGAGCATGAGTTTGCCAAATTGTCGATGAGTATTTGCCAATTCATTACAGTATTGCGCGAAACCGAAGCGTCAATACGATCGGTCCCCCACAGGAATCCAGCAATTCACAATGTATCCTGATCCTGTTCGGACAGACCGCGGAATAACGAAATATATTCAAAATCAATAAAATGTACAATTTATACATAAATTACACATTATTATATTCACATAGTATATTTTGTAATTTTTTTATTTGGTATTTTGTTCTGAAACATTAATTATAGTCGCCATGAACATTAGAAAAACATTTTTGTTTCAATAAGAAATGATTTGCTAAATATTATCAATTTACCAGTTAATTATGTCGCGCTCATCGAACAGCGCGCATAGTTTGGTGTAATAAAAATTGAGCCATGACGAGTATATTCGTCAATCACAGAATAAGTTGCGCTGGTCAGATATCGGATAAAAATGGGTTCATTTTACAAAATTTACTAAATTTCACTTTTTTGGTAAAAATTAGAAATAATGATTATTTGTAATTGTTTGGCAATCGAAAAGTGGAATAATTACACAAAATCATTTTTTTTAATTGTTATTTATTGTTTCAACAGCAATCAGAACTCTTACGCAAAAAATCATTGAAGTTTGGAATAAGTACTATCAATGCATGTATCGTAAAGGTATATTCCAATCTGTACTAATCACTGTTGATGTGCACTCTTAAATTAAATATATTTTTAGAACACGAATAAAATATGTAAAATAAACATCCAAAAAAATTGGGGAAACAAAAAGTCTGTAATTATAAGCCTATATATGTAAATGATAAAATAAAGAAAATTGTTTAAACCAATTTTTTAGTATTAATGAATTACGTGACTTTCAAGTCACAGCGGTCTATAATGTTCATGAAACTGTTATTTCAGGTTGAAAAGCCTAGCAAAGGAACTTAAAAATTGTCTTGGCATTGTTATAGAATTAGGATTTAAAAACCCTAATTAATTGGTATAATAATCAAAAATTTGTAATGTGAACTAAAAGTTACATCGGCCCATAGAAGATTCAATTAAATTAATATATTCACATTTGTTTGAAATATATCAATTGGAAATTGCATTGATTAGATTTAAAAGCAAAAACTTTATTATCAAAATAAACAGTTGAAATTTGGAACTAAATACCTAAATCTCAATTCTTATTTATTAAGTAAATTTTTTATACATATTCAGTATCAGAAAGTTCACGCAGAAAATGCCACATACAACTATTTGTTTATACCAGTATAGCCTCAAAATAGTCCAAATATCTAAAAATTTGATAATATGTATTGTTTTGCTCAAAAATTGCAATTTAAATAGACAATTTACTCAAAACCAATACAGAAAAATCTGCCACTTCTTCCTGGTGATTATACTCGTCAATCACAGTTAATTGGCTAATTGTAAAAATATTATTTTCACTCTTGAAAAAGTTAATATAATAATAATATTTTCACTAGACGAATAGGTACTATCTATATGACTATCAGTTACATAAATAATATTTGTAACATTTGAAAATTGAGTTACGTGCATATTAATTTTTGAATGAATTTCTCAAACTGATGAATATTTAGTATAATTGTATAATCATAAAATTCTAATAAAATACGATTGTTTTGAATATTTAATTCAATAATATCAGTTCCACTAGAAACAATCATCGCACTTAGGTTACCATCATCTGTTTTATTATATTACCCAACTATCGCAACATTTCGAACAGCCACAAGCGCGTTTAAAAAGATGATGTAATTTGCACTAAGATGTATAAAACACGTGAACTCATCGAGGAAACGAAGGCCACTTCTTTACATTTTTTTTGCATATATGCTCAAACAAGTGCTCGGGCACAAGTACAGCACACCGACAATAATTACGACACGATTCGTTGAAGAGAGCGAACATCATCCATATTAATATCGTTCTCTTGTATGAAATATGATGCCACGGAACCGAGCGAGCAGAAAAATTGAATGCGATCACATTAGAAATTCAGATGACCAGGAGCGAGTACTAGACGCGACCCCGACATTATTCATCAAATAAAATATGTCGACTGGCAAAACAGCCAAGAAGGCATGTCATTGCAAGAGACAGTCCATTTTTATTATAAACGAGGTCGAGGAGAGTCGGAATGGAAAAGGTGGACACGGGACTATTGTCCAGAATGCTTCAGAAAAAGATTTTCGGAATCTGCGATTAATTCTGATTTAAGATTGAATTTTCCTCAACAATGTTCGAAAACAATGTTCGATTTTTTATCAGCAAGTTCTAAAGAATTTTTTCATTTAATTTAAACACCAATCAGAACTTAAGGATCCAATAAGTTATTCTGATGAATTTGCTACAAAGTACTTTGTTTGCTTTTTATAGATGGCAACCCAAATCGATATTCCATCTCAATGTGATGATTTTTATTATTATAATTATTGTTATAGTGATAACTTTTTATTGCTGCAGCAATGCCGTATCAGGGCTATTTCTACTTGGTAACATTTTGCTATATAAATTCCCAAGTGAAAACCGTTGTTCCTACTGTTTGACAACTGGCTGCTCAAAACAGGATCGAACCCGGGACCTCTGATCCAGATCCAGTCGTTCTAGCCACTTACCTAATTTAGAACATTGATACGTTGTCAGCACAACATTTGCCTATGTATTGAAATTCAAAGAAGTCAAGCAATTTAAACCTTACTTTTTAACCTATCTTGTCATTACTTTGTTGTAATGATAAAAGAAACACGAATCCAGATTTGATAAATATTAAACTATTTTTAGAGTTTTCCACAAATTTTCAGTTTCTAAATTTTAATGCAGAGTAACAATGTTTTATCATCCCCATAAAAGTAAGCTTTCTTTGATTGGTTAGGACTATGAAATTATAATCAGAGGTTTCAGATTTGATACTGGCCTCTGGCATCCTGGTGCCATGCTGTAGTGACGTCGGTTTTTTACTAGAAAATATAGATAACAATATGATTTCAAGTGAAAATAGCTCTCGATGGTTGCATCAATAAAAAACTTTTATCAGTATTACAGATATTGTAGTAATAAAATTCATCACATAAAGGTAGGACAACTATTTGAGTTGTCATTTATAACAACCGACGTAGTTCACCAAGTTAAATCATCACAACAGCTAATAGAATACTTGAGTTTTTGCTTAAGATCGCTGTTAAAATACTATAAAAAAACAAAAAAAAGACTGATATTACAATAAAAATACGATGCTGTTCAATTGATTTGACTGTGATCGTTCTTCTATATAGAATAGCTGTATAACTTATTATGGTATTGAAAAAATTAGGTTCATTCTCGACTATTTTCAAGCCAAAAATCCCAGATATAAATGTCAAATAAAATTCAATTGAAAATAAAACTATAACACAGTTATATTCGGTACAACTATATGATTCTTACTCATAACCTCTGACATTTTCAACCTTCTGACAGAAGATGTTTACTAGACTTGAAAAATATTCTCGCTTGCAATCATCATTTAATCTGTGACAGTGTGCTGAATAATTTTGATGATTCTTCCATACGTTTTATTTATTCATTGTACAATTTTTATTCTAACATCTTAGTCATAATCCGTCATGTGTCTGGCTGTACAATGTGTATAAAGTTGTCGTTGGCAGCGCGGGACGTTTTTCATCGCGTTTTGTAGTCGAGCGAAAAAGTCCTCGAAGGAGCGCACAGTCGGGTTTCGTGTTAAAAATCGGGATCTGTCAACTGTCTTTCTCGAATAAAATATGGGATAGTACCGTTTTGCAAATGTTTACGCAATGCTTGCACAATGTGACACATCATATTTTACGGTATATGTATATATTCTCATGTAAATCGTCGAATAGAATGGACATCATTTATATATAACTTGTATATTAATTATATATTTTTTTCATTTTTATTTTAATTTTGATTTATTTTTTCATAATCTGTTTTAACACATATCAAACAAACAAGTTGTTTGAAACAACTATCTGACTATGTTCAGTATAACTCCCAGCTAATTCATCATTGTTGATATTTGTTTTTTGCTGTTTTTAAAATAATTGCTACCTGGTTCTTTTTATCTCATAGACGGTGTAAAAGAGGACGAAATAAACGCTACATTATTCAACCAATGCAAAATATTAATTTTATAGATATATTTCTCACAGATATAACACTGTACATAACCTGGATCTGATATTTTGTCAGATATATTCATCAGCAGAATTGGAATAACTATTTATTCAGTTTATCTCTTGTAAAATTGCTTTTTCAACTTGATTTACTTTCTTATTTACTATTTTTTATAGTTTACACCTTTGCCAAGATAAAAGTTCAGGTTTTCTTTTTACCCTCCCACTTGTAAGTTTTTATAGAGTTTAAAAAAAAACTGTTGAATTTAACATAATTAACAATACATTCTTATATTATTTTCACAAATCACCTAAATGATCTATACGTAAAAAAATCTTAAGGTGTCATAAACTGAACAACAGTGCTCACAACCAAAAAAACTAACAATGAAATAAAATACTTTTGTTATGAATTTTCAAACATTTTCATTCATCTCCCAATAACAACGTCGTAAAAATCAAGGTGATAGGTGGTTATACATCTTTTTCTCTCGGCTTCAAATATTGTTGATGAAAAATTCTTAACTTTACTGGTTTTTAAGATATCGATGGTGAACCCTTTTACCCGCGAATCTTTAAGTCCCCACTCTACTCTATAACAATTCTGATAAGATTAGTATATATAACATAATGTAAAATAATAATGTTTAAAATTTACTAATACAAATTAGTTTCCAATTATCCGTCCTCAATATAAGCGATATAAAATAAACTTGGAGTTTTATAGAACTCTTCAAAAAATATTATATTGTTTGAACAAACTTTACTAGAATATACATATATGTAATGTAAAATTACTATTTAAAATTCTATAGCGATTATTTTTATCAAAAACAGAAATGTGTGTCTCTAAACACGCAAATAAAACATAGTAAACACGAACAATAAACAAACGATATGTATATCAGCCATATATAAGAAATAAAAATGTTTTCTGAAAAATTAAACTAAAATTGAAAGTAATGTGAAACGAAAAAAAGAAACTTTGTTTTTTAAAACTATAGCCTAATTCCTTTTATTTTTGCTCGGAAGTCTTAGAAACTTTGTTAATAATTGCATCAATGTTAGACTGGTTTAAATCGCATGTCTCAAATTGCGTGACGACGCATTTGTTATCTAAACGCAACCATTTTGTTAAGAGATTATCGCAAAAAATACATCTCAACACCAGTGAATTTTCTCATAATTTCACAGTTTGAATCGCACAATTTTTTAATTATTTATAATAACTCAACATACCATAATAATTCAAGTTATATCGGTAATTGAAATCGTAAATTTCTACAAGTTTAAGAAAAACATCAGTTTATATTTGAACCAGTATTTAAAAAGCATTACTATGCAAACTCTAAGCACGAAATTATATTATTAAATCTGGATAAGCAAGTTTGTTTACATATGGAATTTTTTTATGGAAACTTTATTTAATATAAATTTTGATAAAAAATTCAAGTATAATTCACATCAGTGATTATGAAAAAAAGCGTTTTATCATATATGTATACACAAACAGCTGAAAATAAATTCATGTTCATTTATCTTTTTAACCGAAGTGCCTTCACAAATATAAAGGGTTTAAATTTAGTCTTGCAATTATTTTGTACATCAATCACAACTATGAGTTTTATGAGTCGATTTGATAAAACTTATTTTCAATTACGTGGCTTTTTAGAAGGTATCCCAAGTTTTGTCCCAGCTATTTGATATATTTTTTATATATAGAAGCCATACCAGTAGTTGTTTCTTGTAAAATATTGATGATGCACTGACATATTACTGCAAAACCAGGAAGGGCTGTTTTTACTTGAACACATATTAAAAACTATATTTTTAAATGAACCCAGCGGTGGCGTAATCACTTCAGACATGGGCTAGCAAAAACTAGTCCCGTTTGCTTGTTCGATACCAGCTACGACCAAGTTTGACATCAGGCAGCTTTGATGTGAATATTGATTGTATTCAATTTCGTAATTTCGCCAGATCTGTCGATTCTCAAGAAATACCACAGCGTTGACTCCTTTTGGGGTCTGATGCTTCTTGGGTTATACATCTTTTTCTCAACTCATCTTGGGAAACAAATCAGTTACACAATACCCATGTGTCGATTATATGCACAAGTGATGCATTTTTATCTTCTAGATTCTAGAAAAGTATATAGAGATCTGTGAAATTTACGCTTGAGATAATAGATCTCAAATATAACCTCAAGTGAAAAGCGCTTCTCGTGTATATAGTTACATATATAATCATACAATGTCAACAAATACTTCGAGAATAGTTAATCAGTCACAACTAGATTGGACAACTACTGGATTGCCATCCATTCAAAAAGCCTTTTTTAACTCTGTTTTATTCAGCAATCAGAAATACATAAGAATTCCTATAAGCTAAATTGACAATATTTGAGAGCAATGTCTAAGAAGAACTCCAATGAGATCTTTTTAGTTTAACAATTAAAAAGATAATAATATATTGAAGCTAATCTAAGACTAAATCTAAAGGCCATTGACGTTTCAATTTCTTACGCCAAATGGTTGGATAATGTCGTCTATTGATGGGTTTGAATGTGATTCCAGTTTACGTTTGTATTTTTCCTTAAATTCTTTGAACGTTAATTGCACCGTTTTCATGCCTAATATGACACATTTTAATTAAAAGTGAAACAAAAAAAAATCAAAAGTAAATTTTAAGTAATTCAGGTTGTTCGGATCACAGGTTTGAAATTGTAATATTTATAATAATTGCAATTGAAGAAATTAAATTAAATTAACTGGCCATTAGTATTGATCGTGCCTTTGTCAAGTATTTATAATGTGCAATTGTATAAGCGGCATTACCATATTCCAGATGCCGAAGACTTCAGCTTGACTCATCTCACCGATACTTCTGTCGGCTCGATGGCTTGTCTTATTTTTTGCTCTATTAATTAAAAAATCAGTGAAATGAATAAAAAGGCAACAGTCTGACAGATCCGTCTGGGGACTGCCCCGACGCAATATCCCGGAGGATATGATTTGATTTTGATTTATGATCAGTCTCTCGGTGTCCAAAGCTCGCGCGCGACTTCTAGCAGAACAGAAACACTATTAATGCTTTTGTTCCTTTATTATCTTTATATATAATTACATGTCGTGCGTTGCGGCGCATCGGATATTTTATACGTCGCGATTTTTGCATCGTTTTCTTTCATATCGTCGTCCGCGAGATTAATAATAAACAGTTCTATTTATTTCATGATTGCGCTCGGTTGAAATGTTTCGCGCGGCGACCTGTTTGAAATGTTGAACACCCGAGATGAATACGCTCCATTAGCGTTACGTGGCGTCCCAACGTAACGACGCCGCCAAACGCAGCAAAAAATCAGCGCGAAACGCCGCGATGGCTCACCTCAGAGATGGCTCACTGCTCTCGCCGCATCCCGCGGAATCGCTGCTGGAGATGATGTTTAGATTTTCCTCTATGATTGTTTCAAACAGTACACGTCATCATTAAGGTTAATATACACATCATATTTCTTATACACTTCCAGTCACTACTCGACATTTGCGGAATATCTATATAAATTTGACGTAGAATTATTAACTTTCGTGCTTTCGTATTTCGTTCATTTGATGTCTCAATTTTGCTACTAATGCAAACATTATTGCATAAAACAAAATTGGATATCTTCATAAAATTTTGTTAATATTCTACTATGATATACATGAGATACATATACATATTAGTATAGACAGAGTCTATAATCGGATATAACATCAATAATATAACATTATTATTAGGTTGGAACTATGTAAGTGCGGTTACTTACCAGCTTAGGTGCTTTTCGTTATTTTTAGGTTTGCTGGCGCATTCCAAATGTGAAATTTTGCATTTTGCTAATTAATAAAAGATTTAAATATCTATTAGTAAAAAGATGTGCAGTTTTTGTTTGGCGTTCATTGAAAGAGTGAAAATCGAGTCGACGTTTTGAGCTGTTTATGGTTACGATGTCTTCAAAAAACGGCAGTGTCAAATAGTTTGTCAAGATTCGTCCTGGTAATTTTTTACTCAAATATGAAAAACGCTCTGAACGTCCAATTGAATTTGAAGAAATTGTCTACTTAAATTAATAAGAAATTGACAATTCAACTAACGAAATTAAACAACGCATTCGAAGAAAAGCGGCCTAAATTGACAAATCGAATCAGTGATTAATTTTATTTTTGACTTCACATATCTTTGGCAACCCGGTAGAAATTATTAGAGTTTGATTGAGATATTTTACCATACTTTCCTGATTACTTTTGGTTTTGATCTTCACAAAACTTTTTGAGTGGTGAACAATTTAATAATTATGATGGTGCTAACTTTAACTAAATTCAGTTTTTGGCTAATAAAAACCAAAAGTTTGTAAAAAGTTAGGTAATAGTGCTGCTTGAATATCTTGACAAATAAAAATATATATATATTACCAATTTTTTATAACAATTTCTATTTTATGACAAATAAAAATAATCTATATTAACATTTTTTATAAAGGGTTTGAAAACTGATAACTGAATATTTAGTTACATTATATGTATATCAGTAATCGTCGAATATGAATCGCTGAAGATGTTTGCGACAAGTCCCTCAATTTATGGGCAATATAAAAAAAATTGATGGTGATGCAATATGCAGAAACTCATTGATTCCTCGTTCTTGGAAAATTTTATGTACTAATTATAACTTAAGTACTAAATTTGACACAACGTAGTGCGTTCTATATATTGTGAGTACAAGTATATTTGAAAAAAAAACAATAATCTATACTCAAGAACTGATACTCAATAAGTGCACCAGTATCCAAAAAATGGGTATTTGTGTAACATGGTAATTTTCGAGAACAACTATCTTGGGCTTGTATGGATTCAATTGAACTTAGTAGTATTATATTATGATCCGGTTTTATATAATTATTAATACCAATTATTCCAAAATTATTCTATTGCGAGTTCTATCCCACAATGGGGCGATTTCACGGACAGCAAACGCGCTACAAATATTACATTCTATAATTGCGAACGAAGCAAAATGAATTTCCTCCATTGTGTTGGATTTGTATATGCATTTGATGGTTATCAGTGAGAGATTATATATTCATGAAGAAGAAACTTGGAAATATTATATAATGAACATGGATTTGCTCGATAAGATCTTTCGAAGTTACTCAGTGTATATGAGTTATGCGGCTTTTTGCTCTACATGGAAATTCCATCGATCATATCGGAATTATTTACAAAAAGCGTACAAAACGCAAATACAATATAGCTTTCTTCTCATAAATAAATGCGACTGGATGAATGTTTTGCATATTGAAACACAAATTCAATCAAATATGTACAATAGATACTTAAAACACATTCGATAGGATAGAGAGAAAAGATTATAATTGAATAAATTATATATTATTGATTATATATGTGTGTGTGTAGTGTTTAATTTTATCTGAATGCAATATGTATTTATGTACACGGTTTACTAGAAAAAAGAAAATATATTTCATACTTTAATTCTAAATCCTTAATTAAATTGTATTTATAATAATCATTTTATACTATTATGTATAGAGAAAATTTTAAGAATGGCGATGCATGCTGCTGTTTTTGACATCGTTATTTTTTCCGAAATTTGTATTTGTTCTTAAGAGTAGTTTTTTTAATACTTTTGAAATCAAAGATTTTGTATTTAATATTTTTATTTTTCACATAATATATATTTCTTTATATTTTATTCTTTTCTGCCTAATATAATCATTACATGACACATACGTTGTTTTTAAACTTTCAGTTTTTATATTTTTTTTGAAATTTTCAAATGTTTTTAAACTCACTATCCGAAGAGTTTTTCCATAAACCTTCTTTATTTAATTTCACGATTGTGATTTGAAACGCTTTTAATAATATTTTGATATAATTTGGTTTCGCTAATTAGGCAGATTTATATTAAAAATCAATATTTAACAATTCAATAATAAATTTATTAAACATCAATATATTTGTTACACTTTTTGGTTTTTTGTACAAAAAGACTTAGCACCCATAGTCTAAATTGGAGCTAATTTTCTTCACAATTTTTGTTAAAAGAAATACGTATTCTGCTAAATAAAATTGTTGCAACTCTAACTTTCATAAAACTCTATTTTATGAGCACATTTAGTTTTATCATCGGTTAAGCAAACATGATAATGAATGTTATAAATATGCTTTTCTATGTATTATTATTTAACTTTAATCACGTACCCAATTGAAGAAAGGGTAATTAGATAGAATAGAAAACGCATATTATCTACATTTTTTTCACTTATATATTTGAAATTTAAATATTAAATATTTCTATAGCACCAAAAACATTAAAGTGTAATTTTTCTTATGCACTTAATTCCGTTATAAATATATATGCTATTAAAAATCTTCCAAAATCGAACGTAGTATTTAACATGAATTAAAAGTATTTATTGATTGCTGGATCTGCAATCTTAAATTATAAAATTATTTGAGTACTTTTGGATACCTAATCCCATCGGTGAGTTTCGTTCATAAACTGATGCAATATATAATAGACATATATAATTTTTCTCATGTATTTGATTCCGTTACAAGTAAACTTCAAAAAAAAAATCTGAATCC
This sequence comes from Ctenocephalides felis, assembly GCF_003426905.1. Taxonomy (NCBI): domain Eukaryota; kingdom Metazoa; phylum Arthropoda; class Insecta; order Siphonaptera; family Pulicidae; genus Ctenocephalides; species Ctenocephalides felis. The sequence goes on from NW_020538040.1 coordinate 153,103,021, forward strand.
TGGACAAAGCATTGAATATTGAATTAAAATATATTGTGCAATATTGATTGTAAGGTTTGCAATACTTGAAATTATTTGAGTACTTTAACTTTCCCTGTGCTTTGTATTCATAATAAAAATCCACAAAAGCATATCCATGTATATAAACAAGTAACTTGGAAGCTTTGGTATGAATAAGTCCAGTAATTTGTACAATTTAGAAATATTCTATTAACCAAGATACGCTATCAGTATTGTGCCTAAAAATGTCCAGCGAGACGGCATCATTACAGCCTGATATGTGTCGTCCAGCTTTTATACAATTACTTGGTAGATTCTCGGACAAAGATTCCAGTACCTGATAGTACATGAAACACTTCCACGATATGGATAAGTCCTCATCATTCAAAAACTGAATATGTATCATTGTCCGTCCGAAGCGTTAGCGATTTATCAAAGGCACCATAATTACGATGTTGTTGTGCCTACATAGATATTACCCCTGCATGTTGGACGGACACCGTAGGTGTACATACATTAACAAGCGGCCATATTTAGTTATTTTTACATTATGTACATAATCGTGTACTACAGAGGTGGAAAACAATTTTCCATACAGCTAGTATATTGATGTATTTTGCTAAACGCCACTAGAATATCATTAAAATATACAGGGCGAGCCGTTTGAAGTGGAAGACAATGTTTCTGAAGAAGAATATATGAAACTAGTGGTTCATGGCATGGTGTCTTAGGCCTAATTGCTGGCACTTACCAAACCGTTAATTTTTTTTAAAAAAACTTCAAAATTTTTTGAAAACTGAAAATTTCGATTTTTGAGAGTCTTGAAATTTTAGAAAAAAAATGACATTTTTGAAATACTTGTTTTATTATAATCAGTTTTTCAGGTTGTCAATACAAATATTATTTTTTGTTGTTGAATCATTCAAATTCGACGCCCCCTTTTCTCTAGAATTGAATTGCCATTTTTGGCACTTTGTGCCCCGTATCTTCAAAATAGGTGGCTCTGTCTTGGTGCCGAAAACTAATCAATTCCCCATCAAAACGAGTCGAATGTTTTCTGAATTATTATTCAAATCGGTTAATTCGTGTTCCCGAAATCGTCGACGAAAATTTGTATCCGCACACACACATACATCCATTTTTACAAAGGTATGCCAAAATGTTTAGAAACGTAAAGATATATAAAAATTTTCATTTTCGATTTTTTGCGATTACTATAATCTACCCTACGAAAAGTTCATAAAATTTACGCTAACTAAAACAATAATATAGTAAAAAAGTATAGTAAAATATTGATATATTGTATTTTCAGTTAGCAACAAAATTTAAGTTGTTGTCTATAATAAATTAAATAGTATTTTACAATATAAAATATAATAAATACATCACTTTAGCAGAATTTTGAAGAAACCAAGAAAATCTTCTCTATATTATTTTTATGGTACACTTTCTGAGTATAGTTTTGGAAAAAAAAGTCTTTAAAAAACTTGACAAAAAAAATCTTCTCTATATTATTTTGTATGGTATACATTCTGAGTATCAAGTAATCAAGTTAAAGATATTAGTATCTAATAGTTAGGTACATGATAACATGAGTGTATATATATATATATTTATATATATATAAACATATATATATATATATTAATATATATATATATATAAATATTAAAAATTATTTCATTTTAAATTATAATTTTATTTGCAATTCGTTCTAGTGCATTCCAGGTCACAGCCGGGAAAAACATTGCATGTGAATATGGTTTTCGTAAAATGTCACTACATGAATTTTAATTCTGCCATGGATCATTATAAATTCATTTCTCGTTCAGCAAATAAAATGAAGCGTAACAAATACAAGTGCTATCGGGAATGCGTTGCAAAGAATATTATTATAACTGTGCAATGATTTTGATTTCCAGAATACAATTTATGTAGTTTTTGAAGAGTATATATGATTGTGATTGGCATTATGATTACATGCGTAACTTATACAAATATATAAATCAAAAAACATTCCTCAACTAAAGTGGACAACTACTAGGTTGTCTTCAAATCGCCATAATTTAGTTAACAAAACAATTAATAAACGTCTGCCTATAATAATAGACATATTGTGATTCAAATTAAAATAAAAAATCTAACAATAGATTCGACGACAATACGTACATACATGATGACTATCAAAAGATTCCAAACTTAAATAAACATATTAATAATTATTTTACGTTAAATATTATGTAATTTTCGTGATAAATCTAATTGAAAAGACGATGTGTATCTTATAATGATTGACGTTAAATCAATTTATACAAGTTTTTGTTTCACCATTTCCTGTCGAGAGACTAAAAAAAATAGAGTCGAGTTAAAATTGCGCGTGGGTATGATATTTTAAGCTTTTCACATACATTCGACGTGTGTAATTGACAAAAAAAACGGCATCCTGTACAAAAAATAGAATCTAACCGCTATTATTACTAAGTTAAGCTTAGTGTGAGCACAAAGTACAGAAATATTTTTTTGAACAATATTGAATATATTTTAAATTTATTTAAATCATTTATATAAATGCAATTAGGTAATGGTAAAATATTGTAATTATGATGATTATAGAAATATATATATATATATATATATATATATATATATATATATATACGAGGTCTGTTCAAAAAGTACCCGGAATTTTCGTTTTTTCAAAAAAATATTTATTTATTCGTCTACATTAATGTGGTCCCCTTCAAAGTAGTCCCCCCCAGATATAATACACTTATGCCAGCGTTTTTTCCAATTTTCGAAGCACCCTTGATATTCACTTTTTGATATGTCCTTGAGCACTCTCAGCGATTTTCTTCAATCGAGGAAAACCGCCGTCCTTTCATGGGTCTCTTCAACTTTGGGAATAGGAAAAAGTCACACGGAGCCATATCTGGTGAATTTTTGCACTTTGCAACACTTTATTTCATTTTTTACGCAAAATTTAATACAAATTCTTTGACTTTTCAATTCTTCCATTGTAAAAATCGCCGAGCTCAGAAAAACACGTCGAACCTTAGCGACTACCACAGACAAAGTAAACAGTGAATATAGCTGAAAATTTCATCATACTTTAGGGGCATGTATACCAACACAATAAAAAAAAAATTTTGACAATCAGACACTCCAGACCCGCGAAATTTAATTATTAGTAATTCCGGGTACTTTTTGAACACACCTCGTATATATATACATATATATATATATATATAATAAGTAGTGTTGTTCTAGGGCAGGTCCGTCAGCTGAGTTAAACTCCAACTCGAATCAATTTAGAATATCGTGGGGGGGTTCCCATTGCCATTTCATACCGCAGTGCCTTAAATGGGCAATTTTTAATTGGAAACATACTTTCTATCTACATTTTAAAGTGAAAATTAAAATTATTTGTAAGTGACATCGCTACTGCATAATGTCAGGTTGTGTAGAGCGGAGTCGAACTCGCGATCCCGTCCAAACGAGTCTGTAAGCTTAACCATTGCACCATTGAACACCCAAAACACACACACAAATATATATATATATATATATATATATATATATATATACATTTGGAAGTGTATGTGTCTGTGTGCGTGCATTTAGTGGCTATGATACCCGCGGTTGGTATAGCTACGAAACCTTCGATCGGTTAATACTCCTGCAGGATGCAATCAGTAGACTGCTTTTATCTGGTCTCTCCTCTTATTATCTCTTATTCCGTTCATTGTTTTTTGTTCTCGTGCACCCCCGAGTAGTTCCCATCCTTTTGGCTCTAGTTTTACCTCCTCTTGCCGGCCCATGGTGGGTGGGAACTCCCGGAATACTACTGCCGTATAGAACCAATGAATCTTTGGAGAGGATTTCTTACTACATTTTTAGCGAGGCTTCTTTAGTCTTGAATCATGTTGGACAATAATCGAAATTGTGGATATATTAATTAAATCTATTAATATTATAAAATAATCATGATTATTTTATAATATTATTATGATATGTATAAGGTCGAGCATTTATTACAGAGTTTGGTTGTTAGTGTTTTTCGTTGTGAGCGCTACGGTTTAGTTTATGAGACCTTAATATAATTTTTAAATACACGTCATTCAATTTTTTTTTGATGTATTGTCATTTTTAGACTAGATTCAATAGTTTATATATATATATATATATATATATATATATATATAACCCTAGAAAATCTTGCATGTGGGTGGGGTAAAAGGACTAACCTAACCTACACCCTGGCAAGGGTGTATAGAATAAAAAATAGTAAATAAAAGAAAATTAAGCTAAAATTTTACAAGAAATAAATTAAATCAGCAGTTATTCCAACTCTGCTCATAAATATTTCGGACGAAATACTAGATCAAGGTTATATTCAGTGTTATCTCTGTAAAAAAATTTACCCATGAAATTTATATGCTGCTTTCATTGAATAATGATTATTTCGTAAAATTCCTACAAAATTAAAGAAATTCCTATAGGGTAAAAAGAACCAGATTATAAATTTTTGGCAAATAGCCAAAAATAAACATTTCTACATTGATGAATTTTAGCTGGAAGTTTTACTGAACATAGTCAGATAGTTGTTTGTTTGATATGTGTTATTGTAGTGATATAATAGGTTTGGTTCTCACAATATAATTGCTCAAAGTCAAATTGGACTTTTGATTCTCGCATTTTTATATAAAATTATTTTTATTTATTATTTTTCACAGCATGGAGTAATTTTTTAATTTGTTTAAATTGTACCATTTTTTATGTTGCTGTATCAATGACATATATAATGTCTCAAAAGGAACAAAATGAATAGTTCATGATAAGTGTAATAAAATGACTATGACATTGAATAGAAAATGTTATTATATTTTGTAAATTGTAATAAAAGTAAATTTTGCTATTAATTTTTATCATTACCTTATATAATTATGCGAAACTGTTAAGGTTTATGGAAAAACGAACATGATATTTTTAAAAATGCAAAATATGCGACGTTCTTAAAATATTCAAATAAGTGATTTGAACAAAAGGTATTACAGATTGTTAATGATTGCACGAAAAATGCAAAGAATTGTATACGGAAATTTGTACGTCGAACTAACTAATTATTTGTCGAATAAAATGTGATCATTGGAATTAAAAATCAAATATACTGGATCTCCATTTGAAAAACAATTATATTACACTGAATATTAATGCAGCATTATTTATTGTAGATGCCTGACTGACTATTTCAATAAGGCTATGGAATAACTAATGTTCGTTTACCCATATCCACTTCTTTAGTATACTTTTGAAGAATTTGTATAAAACCAAACTTTAACTTTCATACAGAGAATCCTTCCTTCTTTAAAGAAGGAATTAATGTCTTTATTCTTATTATTAACTTCCCGTAGGGCAAGTTATAGTAATCGCAAAAAAATCGAAAATGAAAATTTTTATATATCTTTACGTTTCAGAGGTTTCTGAACATTTTGGCATACCTTAGAAAAAATGGATGTATGTGTGTGTGTGTGTGTGTGTGTGTGTGTATGTGTGTGTGTATGTATGTATGTATGTATGTGTGTGTATGTATGTGCGGATACAAATTTTCGTCGACGATTTCGGGAACACGGATCAACCGATTTGAATAATTCAAAAAACATTCGATCCGTATTGATAAGGAGACGTGCTGATTAGTTTTTGGCAAAGGCAGGTCAAGCCGTTCCGAAGATACGGGGCAAAAAGTTCCGAAAACGGTAACTCAGTTTTTAAGAGAACGGAGCGTCCGATTTTAATAATTCAAAAAACATTTTATTTGTATTGACAAGATGAAGAATCGATACAACTTTCATGAAGGTAGGTCCAGCGGTTTCGGAGATATAGAGGAAAAAGTAAAAAAATGAGCCATTTGGCGGTCAAAAATGATCATTAGACATATGCACATCAAATTATCAGACATTTTATAGAGATTTTAACAATAAGTATACATTTTGTTAACATTCCTATCGGTTCCGTACCAATGCTTATGCGTAAGACAGCGACGCGGCGCTTACGCGCTTTATATTTTGTCCCTATGTAGTTAAAGCAGTACGATTGCTTTGAAAAAAAAGTTCAGATCTTCCACAATATGTCAAAATAAAGAAAAAAAAATTTTTTTCCAAAAAAACAAATTTTTTAAAAAAAAAAATCTTTTTAAAAAAAATTTTTTTTTTCAAAATAAAACTAATTTTTTGTCCAATTTATAGTTTCTCAAAAATCTTATTTTTTCAAAGTAATTTTTTTTCAAAAATGTTAATCGTTTTAAAAAAAAAATAATAATTTTTGGTACGGGAAGTTCCAGCAATTTGCCTTAAGGCACGATGCCCTAATTGCCTTAAGACAGAATTCCACTTACAGCTAGTCTATACTAATTTTCCAAGAAGCTTGCATCCCACATCCGCAACTCTATTTGCTCTTCGCCGCGCGGTTCATTCTGTGCGGGGATTACTTTCGCGACTTATCTCTAATTTGCTGCGGATTTGCAGGGAATCTAGCACGACGTCCTTGAAATGGGTAAAACTGGCCGAGGAGAATAATATAGTCGAAATTTCATTGGAACGAAGTTTTTCTATTACTTGATTAATTATGAAATTGCAAGGACAACAATGATTGATTTGCAGTTTATATTTAATTAAATAATTTTGCAGATTTGCTGATTTATAATTTCTGACATAGAATTATTTATGTACTTGATAAAAATTTATAATTGTTTATTTTTGGCTTATTGCAGCTAAATACTTATTTTAAATTATTATAATTCAATTTTTTTATGGTTTATCAAATCGAAAAAAAGACATGGAAAAAAGAAAGGAAAGTAGTTCTGTCGAGTTACCAAAGTATTTCTCTGTATGCAAATTTATACTTGTTTATGTATGAATTTATATTAGTTCTATCAAATTATTCTATTCGTAATTTTTATTAAATTTATATCAGGTGATACATTGTGCGAATTTAAAATTCTAATGGTTTAACAAATCGGATTCGAGATTATGTCAGAAGGCATTCGAGGATCAGAAAGGCAAGAACACATATCGTTCTACATATTTTCGATCTTACATGGTTATTGAACATAAAAATTTTTTGGACAAAATTTATTAATTTTTTCCACGAAATTATAAATACTAAACTATAATTTGCTTATATCTACAATAACATTTTCATTGTTTCACTGTCAAAATACAGCACTACAAAATGTATGTTACGCTTACGAATTCTTAGTACATAGTCTACGTCTATGATGGAATATATGGATAAGATGAAATATCCTTGTTTTATGATCAAAACTAAATTTTATGTGTGTATAAGTTAGTACACGGCTTTTTATAGAACCTATCTTCCATGTAAAATAAGGGATAGATGTTGTTTTATCCAGTAACCAAAACTATTTAGTTGCAGTATTAAAATTTGAATTAATTAATTTGTTGAAATTATATACATTATCGAATTATATTGCAAAATAGAAATTCTATCGAATTGCCCGATATTATCTAATCATTTTAATTTATTGATTTATTTTTATATGTGTAAATAATTATTTCATTAATAATTATTATTTCTAATATATAACGGATTTTAGCAAAATATTTGGTTTAAAGTTTATTTCATTTTTTCTCTCACAACAATTTATAGAAAAAAAGGTTTATAACTCCTTTTTTAAACATATTTAAACGGCACCAGCTCTTAAAATATATTCATATAGATAACAAGTTGTATACTATACAGTAATTCATATTTTAAAAGATTTTTGAAATAAAAAGCATAAATCATTATATATGGAATGATTGCTATATGTCAAGTGTTATCTTTTATAAACATTTATTAATAATTCATTTTTATCAATGTAAATCAATAAATCATTTACTATTTCACTTGCTTAAATTTGTGAATATTTGACATGAATTAGAATTATAAATAAATTATTTTATGTAAAATATCCGTAACATGATTTTCAACAATAACGTTGTGCTTTCGAAGAAACCAACATCCGACGCTTAAATACAGCAAATATTCTTAGCAGTAAGAATAGCTAGTCGTACATCTTTTCTCCCAAGATATCAGCAAAGAAAAAATAATATATACACAAATACGGTATAACATAATCACAACACCACAGACCATTAATTTACTGAGCCAAAAAAATGAAATCTTACGCACATGCCGCAAGCGTGCGCTTTTGTGCGCCGGAGAACATAAATAATTCGGTAAGGGTGCGATTTTGCAGGGTTGTAATGCTTATAAATTATACTTAAATTTACTTTTGTTGTGGATATATGAAATTATTAAAACAGATGAATAAGAATTAAACACATATTTATATTTGGCAAATACAGATTTTTTTTAATTATGTTAGTCAAAATAATTTAACAACAGATAAAATATTTTATAGACCAATGTGACGTAGGGGTTATGTTACGTAGCGGTTCTCATACAAAATGGTACTAAATACAGTCAAAATGCCATGTATTTGCTGTGCGATCAAGCGTTTTACACATAAAATGCAACTTCACTCAAATGTTATTAAGCCATATCACACAGATGCAGTTATGATAACATTGTGTGTTTTCTAGGTTAAGTTTTCTATCTTAAACGTCTAACTACTGACAGCAACCAAATGACATTTTGACAGTATTTAGTACCATTTTGTATAAGAAGCTTAACATAGCCTTGTCATAACATTGGTCTATTTCAAGGCAGAATCGACCACTAAATTTGATATAATTATTATATTCTTGTTGAAATATTTTTCTTTTATTACTTTACTCAATATTTCAAATGTTTTTTGAGATATATTTATACTTATTAGTGCTATAGATTTTAAATGCTATAGATTTTACATCCAATTAAATACGTCACTTACATTTAAAATAGATGTTTTTTTAATTAATATTTATCAATAATTGAAAAGTTCCTATGGAAGTGAATGGTAAATAAATAATTATTTAAATACCTTTTCAACAAATCTATAATTAATTTTCTTCTGATTTTTCATAAAATTGTGTGCTACATGTTCTATTTTATGTGTATTATTATTGTTATTAGTAACTTATTTATTGATTTTGTTGCAACTAAAAAAACTAAGTGAAAAATATAATAATTTTGTCAAGTTTGCCGCAATTTTGTTAAAATTTTCCATGCTTTATTAATTTTTTCCTCGATTTTCAATGTAGAGTCTTGCATGAGAATGCATGATCAATTACCAATTATGCAAAACTTAATATCACAGGCACACGTTGATAATTCAAGGTTATTTTATATTTACGCATTAAAAAAATTATTATCAAAAGAAGAGTTGAAAAATTATGGTTGGCTCTGATAAAGTCGAAACATCATTAATTACAATTAACATAACAAGCACTTTATTCAGACACTTTATTTAAATTTATTTTAAAAATTGTCTACATAATAATTGGAACTATTTAGATGTCGTAAATTTAAATATGATGAAAAATGGATTAATACTTTTCACAAAAACGTCAATAATATTTACTACACAGATTATAAATTATATAATATAAATAATATAAACCCAATGTAATATAAATTAATCTGCACCACATAAATTTAAAAAAAATCAAACAAATTTATTAAGAAATTTAAAATATATATAAATAATGAAATGTGTTAAAATTTACAAAATCTTTTCGACTTAAAACAATATAAACTATGGGCAACTTGGGCATTCATAGTACGATGCATATTAAATAAGTGACAAGCAAATAAGACATTTTATTATTATTAAGTATTCAGCAATATCTATTAAAATAACTTATTAGGGCAGAATCAAATTACTATATAACGCTTTTATTAAAAAATTCTATTATTGTAGAATTTCAGAATGATCATTAATAATTGTAAAACTATCTTTATTACTTCTGTATAAAATATTATTTTTTACATGTTATAAAATAAATGATAGCTTTATATTTTCAACGATCAAATCATAGATAGTAATATCATCCACATTAACTAGTTAACTGTGGAGTATTAATTGAACCTAGCAAATATTTTTTTGAGGTATAATGCCACTTACAATGAATTATTCTATATCGGTATAGCCTCAAAATATTCTTAATATTTCGAAATTTGAGAATATTTTTTAAAACTGCAATCTAAATAGCTAATGGTCAAAGTTTTATACGCATGGCGTGTATACTCGTCAATACACAAAATTCTGCCACTTCTCCATAGCGAGTATATTTGCCAATCAAAGTTAACTAATTAAATGCAAAATGTTTTATATAAAATATTTTTTATAAATGCAACTTGACATAAGTAGAGTATTTCTTTCACTCGAAAATGTTTCCGAGTCCAATATGTTCAGCCACTTCAATATCCACAATCGAGCGATCCGATAATCGATTGTTTAATGTAATTTCATCGCTAAGTATAGTGGATTATTCAGATATTTTGCGTAAATAAGCAATCCTATTTGGCAAACACGGCGAGGGTGTCAATTCGTACCCTAAAAAGAGTCATATCCCCTGTTCTCGGCTTTGTGTTGGCAAAGAGAGCGAGTAATGGTCCCCGAGCGGCGCTTTCTACGGAGCGCCGAGGGGTGTATAAACTAACAATTTAAAAGCCCTTAAAAACAAAGATCGCAAGTTCGTTTAATCTCATGATTTATAGAAAACAATTTTTACTGCATAGTCTATTGAACATCCCGCACATGAATTATTATTTTAATTTTGTTTGGCCCACATTCGGCACGGATATTATGCGTTGTATTAGGACTATTACGGCTTTGGGGTGGCTTTTGCTTTCTGCTCGGTATAAGCTCTTGGTACATTTAACACCATCGCGAATTTTACAGTCTGGATTTTATGTTACCATATATTTGTAAATTTTTATTAATGGGGTTGGACGAGTTGTTGAATGCGAATGATAGATTTATATTTTATTATATTGGATGATGTACCTACATCCTCCGTTTCAACTGACGTCAATAACTACAGGAATATAATTGGTCAAAAAGTCATGACGAGCAATTTTTAATTTGGATTGGACATACATCTCAGTATGTATTTTCTAATTATTCGCGTGATAGAACTAGGTCCAATTAAAAAATAGTAGCAATTAATGATATGTTAAATATGTTATATGCTGCTAAAACTAAAGGTCGAAATAGGCTTTTCAGAAAAGTACAAAAAATATATAGATTTAGTTATTTCATATAAAGATTCAATTTGACTTTGACCAATTATATTGTAAAAACCAAACCAATTATATCACAAAAATAACACATATCAAACAAATAACTATCTAACTATGTTCAGTAGAAGTCCCAGCTAATTCATCTTTGCAGAAATGTGTTTTTTGCTGTTTTTCACAATTTTGTCATCTGGTTTTTATGCTATAAGCAGAATGAAATGGGACTGTCAGGGGCCAACAGGTCTAATGTTTTATTTTTGATTTTGAAGAGATTTAACGAAATAATAGCTACATTATTTAACCAATACAAAATATAAATTTCATAGAATCATTTTTTACATAGCTGACACCGTATATAACCTTGATCTGGTAATTTGTCAAAAATATTCATCATTTAGAGAGTTTTCAATTCATCAGCAGAGTTGAAATAACTATTCAAATTATATCTTGTAAATTAGCTTTATTCAATTTTTTTACTATTTTTTATTGTTTAGACTTTTGCCATGGTAAAGATGCAATTGGTCCATTTTATTCCACCAACGTGCAACCTCTTATAAAGGTTATATAAAATAAACTATTAAATAACGTATATTTAAAAATTGTATTAAAAACAATTAAACTAAGCAATATTGCTCACAACAAAAAAAAACTAACAACGAAAGAAAATATTTTTTATAATTCTAGCCACAGTTGATATTAAACATTTCTAATAATATTAGTACGATTTACTATTAAATTTTTTATCATATAATAATCTCTTAATATAAAATATGTTCTATCATTTTATATTATTTTATAGTATTTATCTTTGCTGTCAAGTTTTGTGCAAGTATTAGCGACATTCATTATATTATACAATTAAATTTGAAAAGTAGAATGTAAAATCGAGAAGACCTTAAATGCAAAATATCATATAAAACAACACTGTTGACAAAAACACAATGTTAAATAAAATATGTGTGTGTATGTATAACTATTTGTATATATACATGTGTAATATAGCAAAAAATAATTTGTGTCAACATTAATTTCCAAATAACCACAATTCATTAAGTATCATTGAGATTAATGTGTTATTAAATTAGAGTATATTTCATTATAAAACCTTTTACTTTTTTACTTCCAACAAACAGTGTGTCTTTGTATAATTACATAATAAATTTTAATGAAGAGATGAAAGCTTTCGAGTAATTGAATAAATTTTATTTCATTGCTTAATTAATAATGTCAATTTGTTATTGACAACGTACAGCAATAATTTGTTTAAAACATTAATCAAATACTACATAGTAATTTGAATATAATGAAATGTATTCAAATGTTGCTATCAAAGTTAATAAACAGTTGCATGTGAGATGAAAATTGAAAACTATTGTTATTTAAACAAAGTGCATAATTGTTGTTTGGCCTTTTTGTTAATTATACAAAGAAACTTTCGTTAATTGTGTTTAAATAAATAATTAAAAAAAGATTTTCGACATTTTTGAAAAAAAAAAGACTTTTTGGAGAAATTAGAATTTTTTTTATATTTTGAATTTTTGCAAATCAATCGCCCTGGGTGGTTGTTTTAGAGACGAAAGATTTAAGTTATTAGAGTACCATCAAAATTGATAAATTTACAATATATTCTCAGTACACGGCTCAGATATTTTAGCTTATACTATGATTTGTTTTATACTTAATTTTAAATTTTGAGCACGATATTAGCTTTATTTTAATTCAATATTTTGATAAATATCAACAATCATAGACATTACACTACTTGGACTGCTAGTCGAGCGCAAAATAAGTGTCAAAAGACAGGCGGAAACTGTGACGTCACTTAGTGAACGAGCGTTGCCGACAATCGTGGAGCACTCCCGATTGATTGAATGTCATATGTGGATATTACATATTTTATTATACATCATAATATAATATGAATATGAATAAAATGAAAAACATATGAGCAGTCGTGTAGTGTCTATGAGTTTTATTTATTGTTTCGTTTTTTTTTGGTTTTATGAGCATATGAACATATGAGCAGTAGTGTAATGTCTATGATTTTTATTTATTGTTTCGTTTTTTTTATGGTTTTATTATTAACTATTAGAGTTCGATAATCAATAATAATATAATTACTCTCTATTCCATATGATTCTTTTCTACTCAAACTGAGTATTCAAACGGTCTAATTTTAAACCATTAATCGCATTATACTGACCCATGTTGTTTTGCGCTTTGCAAGGTATTGAATGCAAGGAAAGCTCATTAAACGTTTGTAAATATTTTATAAAACATATATTAAACCAATGAATAGCCTCAATGATGAACAACAATCAAGGTATTCATTATATCCATGTATCGGGAATAAACGCAGCGCACTCGTGTCCGTGAAACATAGGATGTGACTTGCAATTCGTGCACTCCAAGCCGATATCATATTCTGCTATATAATTGTGATATGCGAACATGTTTTGCCGTTTATTCAAATCACAAGGGAATACTGTAAGTCAAAGTAGACGCTTGTAAGAAGCCAGAAAATGACGGAAATCGTGATCGATGGTGACTCTTCGGTATCGACGTGCGTCACGATGATACCAAATATTAACGGATTTTGCTGGATGATAAGTACAATACTATATTTGAAAAAAATTTAAAATAGTTTTATTTATCATCACTTAGTTATGTTATATTTGAAACAGTTACGGTGTAATGGCTAAGAACGTGGGCTAAGTATAAAAAAATGTACAACAATATTTGAAAGTAGAGGGAGGAAGATATATAGCTAGCCATCACCTTGATTCTTACGATGTTGCTTATGGGCATTTAATCAATCAGGAGTGTTCCACGATTATCGACAACGCTCGTTCACTAAGTGACGTCACAGTCCCCATCTATATTTTGACACTTATTTTGCGCTAGCAGTCCATATAGTGTAAGGTCTATGATAAAAGTTCATTGTTGATCTTTATTAAAATATTGAATTAAAATAAACCAAATATCGTGCTCAAAAACTAAAATTAAGTAAAAAACACATCATGATATAAGCTGAAAAATCGGAGCCGTATACTGAGAATATATTGTAAAATCATCAATTTTGATAGTGCACTAATAATCTCTTGTCTTTAAAACAGCTGGGTAGCTTTGCAAAACTTCAAATTTTTTAAGTAAATCATAATTAATAAAAAAGGCAAGAAATGGCAATGTTTAAAAATACATAACAAATTTATTTTCTTTTGTTGTTAGTTTTTTTGGTTTTGAGCACTGTTGTTTAGATTACGAGACCTTAATATAAATTTTAAGTTTACGTTAAATAATTTTATGTAATTGTGTTTTGTAAGATCTGCTTGCCCTGGCCGTCCCATTTTACCACATTAAAAAAAAAACACATTTCTACAATGATGAATTAGCTGTGAGTTTTACTGAACATAGTCAGATAGTTGTTTGTTAGCTATGTGTTATCTCATATAATATAATGGGTTTGGATTTCGCAATTTAATTGCTCAAATGCAATTTAGACGTTTGTGCTTTGCCCTACACTGTGTATTTTGTTTCAATTTAAGAAAATATGTGGCGAATGTGGTACATGTTGTCCACTCAGGCCTCTCACGCATACACACACATTTATTTATGTGTATTTATTTGTGTACGCAGCTATTTACTTTTCATTATCAACAAATAAACTAAATATTTAAATAAATTATAGGTCAAGGTCAATTCATACTGAACAATTTTTTTCCAAACAATCCCAGCAGGGGATAACAATGAAAGAAGTAAGGCGCCTACCGTAGTAGCAGGGGGTCAAATTGATCGATTTGTAAAATCATAACAGACGATTGACAAATTTGATTTGTTATTTGCCGCTCGAATATTTTTTCAACCATTTTTTTCATTCAGAGAACCGCGTTGCCGCTTCGAATAAATTGCATTCGTTCAAAGTTAAAATCTTTTTTCAACGGAGCACCTTGATTAATATGTTCAAGGCCAGGTGCGACCGCGCTCGAATTCATCAAAACGTAGCATGTGGTTTTATTGCACATGCTACGTCCTCGATATCGCTGGAAATAACTTTAGTTTCCTAGAAAATATTCAACAAATGAATATCAATTTGTGTATACAATTTATCATATCAAGAAAACACATTTCAAAAAATTAATTAAACTGTATAGTATATAAATTGATCAAAATTCTGAGACGTTGATGTATTTTTAAATAAAAATGCGTACGGTTTATCAATATCATATGATAATTTACTTATATGATAGTTTATAAATAACGGGCTTCATCGCGAATAATTATTTTTATGAAATGCACTAAGTTCGAAATTAGTGAAATTTAAATTTTGAACATTATCATAAATTAATAGCGCAAGTTATGAGAAAAACGTTGTTTATTACTATCATATTGAAACCAGTTTATTTGTTTATAAATAAATAAATAAATAAATATATATATATATATATATATATATATATATATATGTGTGTGTGTGTGTTTTGTGTATATAAGTAATTGTTTTCTATTTTATTTATTCCTTGTTTGTATTTTGTTGCAATCATCTATTCGAGATTTTTTTGTAAATCTTATCAAAATGCAAATTATAAATTTGTTTCAAAAAAAAAAAATACAAAACCGTAGAAATTTAATCCGCTTCACCTAATAAGAAATTTAATATTTCAGGGAATTAAAGTATTGGATGACCTACATAATTGAGTCTCCACCGTAAAATCACATCAAACGAAAGTAGGCTGGTATTATAACTTATAGTATCCATTATATTCCAGTGTAATATATTGATTATGTGTACAGTTCATTCAAATAAATATCAAAGAACTTCCAAGAAGTATAAATTATAAATACTATCAGCTGAGGCAAATATTATTTTAGTAACTCGCTATGAAGCATTCACATTGTAATTGCACAGCACGAGCTTTAACTAGCAATCGTTGATCGATTTATACGTGTTTTATTAATTAGCTTTGTTCATGTACTTACATCGACTTCTATATATACTTTAAAACTTCGTTAGCAATACTTCTAAAGTAGTGATAATTTTAGAATATTTGAAAACGCTCGTATCGATTTTTTAAATAGGTTGTGTTGTTTTATTCGTCAGCGATAGTTTAACAGTTGGCATTATAAATTATAATACATTATATAAGAAACAGTTACAAAGTTACAGTGAAGTAACTCTTTTCGCAAATAATTTTGCACTGGGCGAAATACACACACGGCAACTTCTGGGAACTCCAATGACTGAGTTACGCGCAAACCCGCGGCTACGGACGAGGCTTAACTGGCTATCAATACATTTCAACAAACGATGGATTTCATTTATCTTCAACATTTGCAAATTAGCCTGTCTTTTCTAATATTCGAAAAGCGAAAAAGCGTGTCGGCGGCGGATCGTCTCGTTCTGGGCGCGAATTTGTAATTTTAAATCGTTGACGTTCTCAAGTACCAGCAATTAGTCTGTGAAAGACACCTCATTAATTGATATCATTGCTGCGACGGTAAACGGAGCACGGTCGTTAGGTTGGTCACATGCTACAGTGCGGACAAATGACAACATGTATTGATGGCAGGAATTTATGGTATTTTTCATATTTTCGTTGTTAAAAAAAATTGGATTAAATTTTGATAAACTCTATTTTATTTTTAGCAAGCAGGAATACTGAAGCTAAATTGACAATATTCAACAGCGACATCTGAAAAAAGGTCTAAAATCTTCATAGCTGACTGTATGAAATATTGTTAATTTAAGTAGAGACTAAGTTAAATTTGAGTATATTGGTCAATGCCATTTAAATCTTCTGATATCAAATGGCGATGTCACCTATTATTGGATTCAATTGTGAGTCCACTTCATTCATATGACTTCCAACTACTTCTTTAAACTTTTCATATGACTTTCATCTACTGTCTTTATTTTGAGATCATTATGAAGGGTTTCAGAATAAAAAAAATTATACAGCATACCAGTATTTTTTTGAAGAAAGTGACTTATACTACCTAAATCATCTTAGTTTACTATATGAAATATTGGTAATTTTAATTGAGACTAAGATGAGTTTAAATTTGAGTTTAGTGGTCAATGTCATTTAAATCTTCTGATGTCAAATGGTGATGTCACCTATTGTTGAATTTAGTTTGTTTTTACAACTTCCAACTACTCTGTTAACCGTGGATGTACTGTCTTTATTTTGAGATAGGTATGAATAATTTTAGAATGAAAAATTTAATTCAAATTCGATAAAAAGAGACTTGCATTACTGATCTAATGCTAATTATTTAGAAGAAGGGTAGGGCAGAACACAAAGGTCCAATTTGACTTTAACTTATAATACTGTTGAAACCAAATGAACCCTATAAGCTGGGTAAAATGGGATAGCTAGTGGGCAAACACATCCAATGTATTATTTTTGATTTTGAAAGGATTTTACGAAATAAAAGCTACAATATTAAACCCAAATTTTTGACAAAATAACACTGGGCACTATTAGGGTTACGCGCGGGTGTACTGGCTTCGGTTTTTTCAATTTTCCAATGTGTTCCACCAAATTGATTTGAACAATATTTTCAGTACTAAAAGATAAAGCAATAATCTTTCAAATAACGCTAATTAGAAGGTGGTCCAACTAAACGCACTACCGGAAAACATCAATTGAAAAATTATTTTATCTTTTTCAGCTAATAATAATTAATTATTTGGCAACGATTGTTCTACATTATGTGGCCTAAGCCAATATGAATAGAACCACGTAATTTTTTTTTTGATATCTTTCATGGTTACGTCAACAAGTGAGTTTGAAAAAAGGGGCCACTTTCACATATTTTCAATGATATCTCGGCCATAAGATGAGATACAAAGTTGAAAATTGGTATATCGGTTTTTATCATTTAGACCTATAAAATGGCGTATAAATTATTTAAATACCAGGGTGGGGCCGATACTATATGGCAATGCGCCCATACCCTTTGATTTGGCATTTCGTCAGAAATATTTATCAGCAGAGTTGAAATAACTATTAATTTAATTTGTTTCTTGTACAGTTGGTTTTTAACAGTTTTTACATTACATTTTACAAAATATTATTGAAAATCTATTTTAATCAGTTTATATATTGCAAAAATTCAATGAACAAAATATAGATAATATATCGATGATGTAAATTAAAAATTCTAAATTATGATCTCCAAAGATGTAAAAATGATATGAAGGTTTCATCAAGTAAAGCTGATGAAAGACGAATAATTATCATTGACTTTTATATACTAAAAATATTTATCTAAAAATTTTTAAGAATTTATCTTTCATAAAAGTATTTAAATTTTTTTTGAGTGAAATCTGTCAGGATCTATAAATGGTGACCCCGACTTTATTTTGGTAATAGATGCACAAGTTTTTGTTGCTTAGTTTCATGTTGAATTTATTAATAAATGATTCAAAATTAATAATGCGTTAGCTTTTCCATTTTCCAACATAGAAATATTGCACCAGCCGTCGTCTTCATGATCAACCGCCTCATGTTTCTTTGTATTCAACTATCCGTCACTGCACAAGAACGAACGTCAATAGCACTCGTATTTCTGACTGACTGTTTTGACAAATTTAACAACTTTGTCTGTAGATATTGAGTTTAGCTTATGCAAATCTATTGTGAGCGCACTAAAGTATTTTTCCACCATTTTTCCGGCTCCCAACTTCGAGGATATTATTCATGAGCTGATGCATGTGCAGCGACAGGTCGGTAGGAAATACGTGGGACAGATAATATTTTTGAAAAAATTGAACTACTATATTTATTATAAATAATTTCATTGTGATTACAAAGAAAGCTTAATACATTTAATAAGGAATATTAAATATTATTACAATTTTTAAAAATCAACGTTGTACTTCTTAGACTTGGAAGTCTTATAAAATTTTTTTACAAGAACTATTTTTTATATTATATCCTTTGCCGAATATATTTGAAGGTTGTTTTTGTTGCTAACATGTTATTAGTAATTAAAACATTGTCATTTGTAATTTGCGATCACATAGTAGTAGGTATTAAAAAATGAAATTTTATCCATAATCACAAATTTATCAAGAAGTGAAGTTGAGAAGGATCAAAATTCCAATTTTTATGTAAAATATTCAATATTAAATTGAACGTTTTAAACACGCGATACTAAAAGTATACAAATACTTACATACATCAAAGACAAAAATAGTTACGTCAATCAGGTAGTATGAAAATAAACTTGTAATGAGGTCATTGTCATTATGACAAAATAAACTGATTTTGTCATTATTTTATATTGATATTGATTATTATTTATTCATGTTGGTTATTATTTTATTGTATTTATATTATCATTTTACCGATACATTGATCTATATATATGCTTTCCGTATTATCATTTTGAAGTAAAATTTCTTTTTTTTTTATTTTTGCAGGTCATTTGTTGCTGCTGTTTTTGGATCATAGTATGGATTCGGTAAGTTTGTAATTTTTTAAGTTCTAATAATATTTAAATCAGTTAATATTAATTTTGTATTGATAAAGCTTAATATACATGTTAAAACAAATGTATGAAATGGAAACATTTGAAATCAAATGTTCATACATTAATGATAAGAAATAACCAATATTAGTACTCGATTTTGTGAACACTAAAAACGAACGAAAATTGTTACACTATAAAGTGAAAATAATAATTTTCTAAAAACCTACGTCCAAATCAATTGCACGTAATCTATGGTAAGTTTTTCAATCGTAATTTTTAACATTAGGATTTATTTGTTTTCGATTTATAAAAGAACGTAACAGCATTTTTTAATGGCCACGACTTCAGGTGAAATGTTCGAAACTTATATATATGAAATACTCTTGATTTGTTAATGTCATTTTGAAAATATCGGACCAATTTTGCTGTAAAATAGACCAATGTTACGGCAACGCAATGTTACGCTACTTCTTTCATATAAAATGGTACTAAAAACTGTCAAAATGCTCAGACGTTTCACGCATAAAAACTAACTTCTCGAATATGTTATTATGACACATCACAAAGAGGCACTTATGATAAGATAATTTTTTGACGTTAGTGCGTTTTCTAAGTTAGGTTAGGTCACAGCAAATACATAATATTTTGACAGTTTTTAGTATCATTTTATATGAAAAAGCACCGAACCATAGCGTTGCCATAACATTGGTCTGTTTTATGGCAGATTTGGCCCATATATCATATATCAATGCGCCAATATGAAAATGCGCCTTTGATAATCTGATTATTTAAAAAAAATATGGTACATACGGAGTTTATATAGAAACTATATTCCAAGATGTTTGATTTATATGTAAACCACATGAAAAATGTTCACTATATATTCCACATTTTATTGCAATTTTAAACTAATTATTTTTTGAATTAATAAAAAACGAGTCAAACAATGTTATGTAATATTTATCACTTTAGCTTCGGGGATTTATTTCGTGTGAATATCACGTTGTCTATGAAAATCAACAAGCTGCCTTCAACGAATTGTCAATTATATGTTATGTCTTCTTAAACCGATGTGCTTTCCCATGGTCCGTGCACTGACTTTTAGTGTATAGTAGGAAACGTTAAGTTTACACATTTGTAGACGATGTATCATAATGTATCGCGTTGTGATGCCAATTTCGGCAGTTAATCTGTCAGCGGCTTGATTGATTCCCGATGCGTAGACGATTGATCGTCCGCGTCGCGTCCTCACACGTAACCCAGAACAAACGGTCTTGATTTCGAAACATCCCTATTTTAATTTTGATATCTGAGATTGTTTTTTTAGCCAATTTTTAGTAAGGTAGAGCGGAGCTTAAAGGTCCGCGAGTAAAAAGCTCCACCAACGACATCTCAGGAACAAGTAAAGTTAAAAAATTTTAACAATTTTTGAAAGTAGAGGTAAATAGTTGTATAACCAGCTATCACCTTGATTCTTACTGCGTTGCTATCGAGAAATAAATGGCAATGTTTGAAAATCCATAACAAAACCCAATTTGTTGTTAGTTTTTTTTGGTTGTGAGCACTGTTGTTTAGTTTACGAGACCTTAATATAATTTTTAAGTATGTGTTATTTAATTGTTTTATAAATGGTTCATATGTTCTGTTAGTTTTAAGTTAGATTCAATAGTTTTTTTTATGTAAAGTCCATATAAGCTCACACCTCTACCCTGGCAAAGGTTTAAACAAGAAAAAATAGTAAATAAAAAAGTAAATTAGGTTAAAATAAGCTATTTTATAAGAGATAAATTAATAGCTATTATAACTCTACTAATGAATATTTCTGACAAAATACCAGATAAAGGTTTATACAGTGTAAAAAATGTGCCCCTTAAACTTTATATTTTGCATTAGTTGAATAGTATAGCTATTTCTTCATAAAATCCTTTTAGTATTGAAAATAAGACCACGACCCTGTTTGTCCCCTGGTCACCCAATTCTACCTCGCCAATGGGATAAAAAGAACCAGGTGACAAATTTTTGAAAACAGCAAAAAAACATATTTTTAGTATAATAAATTAGCTGGGGGTCTGATAGTTGTTTGTTGGATATGTGTTATTTGTTGTGATAAAATTTTCTACAATATAATTGTTCAAAGATAATTTGGATCTTTGTGCCTCTTCCACTAATAAGATA
Organism: Ctenocephalides felis; assembly: GCF_003426905.1. NCBI lineage: Eukaryota > Metazoa > Arthropoda > Insecta > Siphonaptera > Pulicidae > Ctenocephalides > Ctenocephalides felis. The sequence continues at coordinate 153,124,858 of NW_020538040.1, forward strand.
TTTTATTGTACTTTTGATAGCCAAACAAAGTTTTTGACAATAATTTTTTACTTTTGAAGTTTTTTTTATATTATTATACCGTAAGCTGTTTCACTCAATAGAAAGTTGAAATACATAATATTGCACAAAATATTCTGATGAGATTAAATTTAATATTAGAAGCTGTTTTGTAGCCAATTGTATATATGACATTTTTGAAAAATACTAATAAGATTTTTGAAAAATGTCATATATACAATTGGCTAAAAAATTTCATTGCGCTTTAGACTTACAAATAAGTTGTTTAAATTCATTGAACATTCATGTCATATTGTTTTATAATAGTACTATTAATTTTTTTAGATATTTCTTTTTATAAAATGCTGCATACTAATAAAATATGACTGGTTAATTTAGTCTACAATTTTAATATAATATTTTTTATTATTTACTATTTGTAACTGTTTTGAATTTTGTTATTGGCAAATTATACTAAACTTTGAAGAATTATTTAATTGATTTTAATTTTTTTTAAATAATTTATTAAATTTTTAAAAGTACTATTAAATTTGACTGGCAAAAAATATATTCATATTCGTAATTAAAATGTTTGCGTCATTATGTAATTGGAAAGAAATCTATGTCCTATCATATGTATATACATTTGGGTATTACATATGACAAGAAGGTTACATTTTGCAACTTAGTCTGTCCATAAAATTGCACTGCTGCCGTGCAGAATAAACACTTTCATAAATAAAATTAAACCTTTACTAATATATAATATACATTATCTTCTAGGTAAATTATAAACAATATAAAAAAAAATATAAACAATAAAATACAATTATCAATCATTTACATGTGTGTCGTTCACTTGAAATTGTTTTAATGATTTTTAAAAAATATTAAAAAACAGAAAAGTATTTTTTCGGGAAAAGTTTCTATTATTCAAAGTATTCATTTAAAGTGCTTAGTCATAAAATTAAATATAAAAAGTTACAACGAAACTCAAAAGTTTTCACATAAATTAAACCCAAGGAATTCTTTTGGCTTTTTACCATTACGAAGGAGATTTTCGTTTAGCATTCATAGAGTGTATTGGAATTTTTATTTGATCAATGCTGTTTTTAACTGTATTCTTTAAAATATAAATTCAATTTGAAAAAGTTTATTTATTAAACTTAATGTTAATTTTTTAAATTATTTTTTATAAATTATCGTTAATACTTTTTATAATAAACTAAAAACGTTTGTTATAGAAATCTTAATATCCCATTCAGTTTATATATCACTTTCAATAGCAATTGAAACTTTAATTGACTATATTAACTATATTTACAGTAGCCAATAAAATCGTCATAAAACTGGATAACAGGCCATAAACATCGCCGAGCATATTTCATGGCGTGTTCGGGTCTTTGAAGTGGCGTGGGCGCCATGAATTTTATGGGGTGACATATTACGTAATGTGTGCCGGGTGAAAAATTAGTCCATAAGTTAACCTTACGACTTTCGGGTCATTTGTTCGAGAAATTTTTATTTGGTAATATATTGGCTTGAAATATGACACATGGGAAAATAATGAATAATATTGTAGTAATACATGTTGAACACGAAGATGTTATAAAGTGCTGAAGCCTGATTTGATTTCAATATTGATTTAAAATCACGAGAACAAGTTGGTTTTTTTCTTGTAACTCTATAACACGTCAGAGGCCAGTATCACTTTTGCTGATCTACAATTAGCAAAGTCCAAAGAATCACCCACACATATGTCCATAATGACTTCACTGCGGGCTACATTCGCCTCTGATTCCACAGTGAAACCGAAACAAAATTGAACTTATAAACAGGTTCGTTATTCACCATGGGGTCAGTATAGAGGCATTTCAGTGGTTTGCTAATCGAAGCGAAAACACGACACCATGTGATTCACAAGCACCACGAGTCAACTTTCCACCAACGCGAAGAAACATTTCGGTAGTGAGATCTTACCTTGCTGCGAATTCTTCCTTGCGGTTTTCTTTTCCTTCATCCACGGATATTCGGGCACATTGACGCCCGGTGAATGCGGTCCGCCGCCCGGTGGGTAAACCGCGGGACTCAGCGGACCACCGCCTCCGTCTCGAGGTACCACAACCGAATCTCCTGAAAGCTGCGGCAAGGCGGTCATGAACTCCGCCATAGAAGGTTGACTGTTGATGAATCCAGTTTCGCTGACACATCCATGGTGTGTCCATAAAGCGGCGGCGGCATCGGCGTCCGCCGACTGCGGCGGTTCGCCCATCGCCGCCGGACCAGGTGCCGGCTTACGCAGGAGTGCGTACTCCTCGCGCTTTATCGGCTCGGCGGCACACACGTCAACTTGCATCACGATAAACAAATATCCGTGCAGCACTGCACACTTTTAATATCAATTAACTATGTTTTTACAAAATCGGTAAAAACGATTTGACACTTGACACTCGTAAAATTCGCGGCAGCGAGCGCGGGCGCTGACGAAGCGAGTCGGCGGGTGGCGGGTCGGCCGTCACGGTCGTGTTCTGGACGGACACTGGGGCCGGCGCGGCGACGGCGCCCGACGGTTATCTCATTGTGGCAGAGCAAAGCGAGTGTTTTTCTCGTTTTGGCGCGTCGGATGCGCGTGTCACGTGCTGCTCTGAGCCAATGGCCGTGCGTAGAGCTGCCCTCTCCGCGAGGCGTGCGTCAGAGCTTTGCCGGCGGTGCTGGCGGCGCGCTGGCCGGATCCGCGAGGCGGAGCTTGGGAGCGAAGCGCGCGTTACGCGTAGGCGGAGCCGCACTATCCGGTCTTGGCATGTTCCTTCGTTCGCTCGGAAAGAAATGGAAAATAATGTGTTTTCGATGTTTTATTTTGTTTTCTCTGTATATTGCTCTGAATTGTGCTCGCGTGTTTTCTTTTGGACGTTTTTGCATTATTTCTTTTCTTTCTTCCGTCGTCGTTCTCGTTTTTGTGTATGTGCTCGCCGCGATCGCCGATGGCTGCGTCTCTGCAAAATGCGAATCGCACGTTTTCAGATTATTTTGATTGGTCTTCTTGTCCTTATTCTTCTGTGCTTGTTGCAGTAACGGAGATACTTCACTCATGTTTCATGTCTCTTATCATGCGAAAGAAATATAACATATAAGCGACATTCAGATCTTTTATTATTATGGAGCATACAGTTTAGAAATACCAATTAAATAGAATTCTTCATTCACTTTTATATCTCTATGTACCATCAATAAATGAACTACCGTTCCTTACTATGTATGTTCAAAAATGCTATAACATAAAATGTAAAATACACTCAAACACTCATACACACAACTATTATACACATCTACTACTATTTTCTCTGTATTGAAAAAGTGATTTCCTTTGATTCCTTCTAAATAAAATTGCGATAACATTTCATCGTAGTTTCAATATTAGATATTGTTCTTATATCAACAAGTATATTTTTTAGTTGTGATTGGCATTTTTTGCGTATATGGTAGAGAAGGGCTTAAAAGTCCGCGTATAGAAAGGTCCATCACCGATATCTCAAAAACCAGTAAAGTTACTTATGACGTTGTTATCGTGAGAGAAACGACAATCTATAGTGAAAATCCATAACGAATGTATTATCTTTTTCTTTATTATTTTTTTGGTTGTGAGCACTGTTGCTTAGTTTACGAAACCTTAATATAATTTTTAAGTATACGTTATTTATTTGTTTTATAAGATGTATAATAAGTAACGTAATATTAACATATTATGTTAGATTTAATAGTTTTTTTATATAACCTCTATAAAATTTTACATCTGGGTGGTGTATCCCGCCTGTGACGTAAAATGGACTAGGTTATAATTTTTTTAAAAACAGCAAGACATATTTCTACAATGATGAATTAGCAGTTTACTGAACAGAGTTAGAGTTTTACTGAACATGGTCAGATAGTTGTTTGTTTGATATGTGTTATTTCTTGTAATATAATTAGTTTGGTTTTCACAATAAAATTGCTCAAATCAACACATATATATATATATATATATATATATATATATATATATATATATATATATATATATATATATATATATGTTGTACAATTTCTTTTTTTCATTCGTTCCGAAATAGAAATCCGTACACCAGAAACATAACCGAGCAACGCAATAATACGATTGTGGAACTTTATAAAGCAATTACTAATTTGATCGCCCTCAGTGCCGTGAAATCACTAGTTGAAGACATGTTCGGTATATATATTTTTTGCTTACAGTGAACAACTTTACCGAAGAAATAACAGCTCTCCTTCGACCGAACGTAAGAGTCGTGACGAATATTATGTACTTTTTGCCTTTCTGCAATCGCTTTGTTTTATTTTTTCCCAGCAAATTTTACATAAGTCTTTATTGTGCTCCATTTTTTCTCTGAATAATATTTCTCAAGTTCTTTTAAGATGATCGTACAAGAATTTTTTTAGGGCAGTGGCATATCGACAACTTAAGATTAGATTAGATTTTTGATATTATTTTTTATTATAGACCGCATTGCTTATATCTGGTTGTCAATAAAATACATTTTTTGCAACACGAAGTTTATTAATAAAATTTAAAACTGGAGTTCATATCCACGGTAATATTTCCGATTAATAGGGGAGTATTGGTACGGTTGTGCCAGAGTACGGTAGTGACAATCGTCATAACTGCTAAACTATACAGATTTTAAGATACCGCCCAAAGTGAAGAAGATGAAGTATGACTGTTCGAACAAGTTTTCATTATTGCTTTCAGTCAGTGCCTTATATTTATGATCTATAGACCGCCTTCCTTTTAAAGGATCGAAAGAATGTTTACATGTTCAAATTCTTTTAATAATAACTGTTATTTGTATACATATAGATCACTTTGTTTATTATTCTGCGGTAAGTTTAACATTAGTTGTTATTCACCAGCAATTAGTTTTTGCTTATATAATTTAGCTCAGTCATATTAATGATTTGTGTTCAAAAGTGTACGTTTGGTGCGGTTATGACAAAATTTGCAAATACGATATGGCATGTATTTCTTCTCGTTTTCTGGTGAAGATTAAACAGATAGAAAATAAAACATAACTAAGATAAAATATGAAAATGAAACAAAAGAAGAAAATTCAAAACAAAGATTTCTTCTTAACTTTTTGGTATTTAAATAGGATTTTCAGTTCGCCTTATTAATTAGGTTTTAGTTTCTTCGACGACAAATCCGCATTTTTCACTTTTTTAATTTTTTTAAAATATCCAACTTGATTTCATTTTTTTTCTCTGAGTAGCAAAGTTTCTGATCAATTCCTGTGTTTCAAACGCTGCAGCTTGTGTGTGTGGTGCCTCGTATTTTTTCCATCTCAATATTTCTCTCGAACCACATATAATAATCCCGCACGAGGTTCGCTATGTTTTGTATCATTAAATGCTCATCACAATTTTCAAACCTCATAGCGTAGAGTAGGCCTCTTCTCTTTGCTGTTCGAACAGATTTCTCTCCCCTGTACCACACTGTGTTGTCTGTGTAATAGATACGAAATAATGAAAAGTTTTTCTCAAAACAATATGCAACACTGGTGCATGGCATCATGTCTTAAAGCAAATTGCCGAAACTCTCCACGAACCGAAAATTAAAATTTTTAAGAAATCTTCTGAAAACTTTAAAAAAATGAGATTTTAGGGGATTTTGCAAAAATAAATTTATGATAAATTTAATTTTTTTTATATTTTAAACGCTTTTTTAAAGCAATCGCGCTGCGTAGCTGTTTTAGAGACGAAATATCGAAGTTCGTAAGCGCTGCGTCTGATCTAACGGATAAACATTGGTACACGGAATCCATAGAAATATACAAAAAATTTGTACATATCATTGAAATCTCTATAAAATATCTGATAATTTGATGTAAATATAACCATTGATCATTTTTAACCATCTATTGGCATTTTTTTACTTTTATTTTTGGATCTTTCAAATCGGACAACCCGTTCTCTCAAAAGCTGAATTACCATTTATGGCACATTTTATCCAGTATCTTTGAAACTGCTGAACCTGCTTTTGCTAATGCATGCATGTGCATTTAGCATTGAAAAAAGTTGCATGAAGTTCCCGATATTTGTAAATAATCGACTTCAAATTCAAAAATTCACATTTAGCCACTTTTAAAATTGTGACATACAATTTTGAAATTCTAACGCTGTCTAATATTCCAAACTTTAAGGATTTTTTATAATTAAATCATTTCTCATAGGCCGATAATATTTAAGGATGTTTAGTAACACCATGACTTTATTATCACACAAAGTTTGATCGAATACAATAGAAAAATATTTTAACTAACGAGTAAGTCTCTCCATTAATACGAATCAAATGCTATTTGAATTATTCAATTTGGTTGATCTGTGTCCCCGAAATCGTCGACGTATCCACACTCATACATCAATTTTTTCTAAAGTTTCTAAAGTTTACTAAATTTTTGTTTTCGTTTTTTTGCGATTATTATAACTTACTCTATGGAAAGTTAAATATATCAATAAAATTTGTATTGATGGGAAGCGTGCTGATTAGTTTTTGGCAAAGGCAAGTCAATTCGTTTCGAAGAAACGGGACAAGTGCCAAAAATGGTGATATAGTCTTTAACATAACTGAGAGTTCGATTTTAATGACTCAAAAAACATTTTATTTGTATTATTAAAATAAAGGACTGATAATATTTTCGGGAAAGCAAGTCCAGCAATTTCAAAGATCCAATGAAAAAAGTAACAAAAAATTTATTTGGCGGACAAAAATGACATATGCACATCAAATTATCTGATATTTTATAGAAATTTTAATAATAAGCATAAATTTAAATTTTGCTTCCATATTTTGTCTCTACGGAGCACGATGCCATGCACCACTAGTTAAAATTTTTAAATATTATAAAAAATATTACTTTATTTGAGTAACTGTCTTCTCAGCGCCCCGCCATCTGCCGCCTCCGTTTTTAGCTATATGCGTTTGTCTCGGGACGCTTCGACTTATTTCATGATCATTAATCAAAATATATGCCGTAGGTCGCGACCAAACCGTTTTATATTTCAGATTTTTTGAAGAAAAAACATAGGAAACAAAATCCTTTTTCGATTTTTAAATGAATGGTTTTTCTGAGTAAAGGGTTAATTTTACCATATCGTGTTTTGAAAATTGACTCTATAAGCCTCGGACGATAGGCATATCCGTGTTGTGTGGCATGTTGGACGGGTTAGGTTTCAAATTTGCTGTTTTTTTTTGCTTTTTTTTATTTGCTTCTTGTTGTTATTTATATTTTCAACATTTTCGAATTTATTATATATTTTTAATATTATATTATGGTTATGTCTTCATTGAATTAAAAATTATATATAGACAAAAATAAGACATCAATACGTACATCAATAATCTTGAGTTACAAACATGTTTTTTACCGGTAAGAATTTTATTATACAATGGGTTGGGGCGGGAAACTAAGGTCCAATTTGACTTTGAGCAATTATATTGTGAAAACGTAATCTATTATAGGGGCCGTTCAAGTATTACGTAAGCAGATTTTTACAATTATTTACCCCCCCACCCCCCTTGTCATCAAAAGTAAGCAAAGCTCATACCCCCTCCCCCCATGCTTACGTAAACATTTTGCAATTAATGTATACAAATTTTCGTCGATGATTTCGGGAACACGGATGAAGCGATTTGAATAATTCAAAGAACATTCGATTCGTATTGATAAGGAGACGTGCTGATTTGGTTTTGGCGAAGGCAGGTCTAGCCGTTCCGAAGATATGGGGCAAAAAGTGCCAAAAATGGTAACTCAGTTTTTAAGAGAACGGAGGGTCCGATTTTAATAATTCAAAAAACATTTTACCACTATTGACAAAATGAAGAACTGATTATATTTTTGAGAAGGCAGGTCTAGCAGATATGGATTCTCAATAAACAAAAGTTAAAAAAGTGTCATTTGGTGATCAAAAATGTTTATTGGACATATTTACATCAAATTATCAGATATTTTATAGAGATTTTAATATTGTGTACACATTTTGTGAAATTTTTTTTGGGTTCCGTACCAAGATTTTTAATTTTGAAGTTTTTATATGGTTTAGACAAATGTTCTCGATATTTTCGACAGTATGGAATACCGTCGAACTGATTTATAAAACTGAAAAGTTATTCGGTTCGTACTCGATCGCGAGGCGTTTTTGCAAAAGGCAATTTTGCTGTTTCGGAGTATAAAAACGGTTACGCAGTTTTTGAGAGAACGGATCACCCGATTAGATTAATTCAAAAAACATTTTGCTTGAGTAGACAGTGTGCAAAAAATGCATTTACAGAAAATTTAATAATTTTGAAAATTTTCAAAAAAAAATTGAAATTTTCAAAAAAGTTTAATTTTCGAAATTTTATCATTTTCAAAAAAACACTAAATTTTGAAAAAATAAAAAATAGAGATTTTTTACAAAAATTTGAGATTATTTTGATAATTTCAAAAAAATTGAATATTTTCAATAATTTCCAGATTCCTAAAATATTTAGAACAAACGTTTTTTTTTAAATTCCAAAAAATGGACTCTTATAAACGTGCACATAAGTTGTTCATAAAATACGCTCGTCGCCCAATTTAAAAAGCACTTAAAAGTTTACACTATGTAATAATAATCTATTTGAAATTATTCAAAACAATTCTTAATTATTTTCATTCCTCAAATTTTTAATTACGGTACGGGAAGTTCCAGCAATTTGTCTAAGGCATGATGCCATGCGCTCTACTAGTATAAATATGTTAACGAGTGCATATAAATTTTCCTAAAAAAAATTACTCTGAGTATTAATTAATTAATATTGATTAAATAACTTAATAATCTATTAACTTTTCGTGGGGTAACTTACAGACTACAGTAATCGCAAAAAAAATCGAAAGAGAAATTTTTTATATATCTTTACGTTTCATAAGTTTCTGAATTTTGGCATACCTTAAAAAAAATCGATGTTTTTAGATACAAACTTTCGTCGATAATTGTAGGAACACGCATCAACCGATTTGAACAAAACACTCGATTCGTACTGATAAAACGTGCTAATTAGTTTTTGGTAATGGCAGGTTCAGCCGTTTCAAACATAGTGGACAAAACGCTAAAGATTGTAATTTAGTTATTGAGAAAACGCAGCGTCCGATTTAAATAATTCAATTCAATTCATTGTATTGACTAAACGAAGAACTGTTTTTGGGAAGACAGATCTAGCGGTTACGGAGATTCATTAAGAAAAGGTAAAAAAACGACATTTGGCGGTTCAAAATGATTATTAGATATGTAGATATGCACGTCAAATTATCTGACATTTTCTAGAGATTTTAATAATAAGAATAAATTTAATTTGCATTTCTATGAGTTCCGTATCAATGTCTATCAACGCAACGCTTACGCGCTTCGATTTTCGTCTCCAAAGCAGCTACGCTGCGCGATTGATTTGAAAAAAAGTTACAAATTTTCAAAAAAATTCCAAATATAAAAAACAGATTTTTCAAAAAAGTCAATTTTTTCCAAAATTATCAAAAATATTTTTTTTTCAAAGTTTTCAAAAAAAATTTAATCTTTTTTAAAAATTATATGTTTCGGTACAGAAAGTTCCAGCAATTTGTCTTAATGCACGATGCCATGCACCACTAGTTTATTTATAAAAACGACTATATGTAATAGAAAGGGCGGCAATCTGGAGATCGCCCCGGGCGGCAAAAGTTCTAGGTACGTCACTGTATGTGACAATTCACATTTATTTTTATTCATCAAATCAGTTGACAACGTCAACTTGAGATTTTGTAAGAACAAACTTCATATTACTAACTTTCAATAACACAGTTATTTCAACTATCAGTTTCTTAATGTTGCCAACGTTGAATTGTTAAAAATAACTTTGCCTTCAGTTTCATGTCAAATATTTTACTTGTTGTCCGTTTCAGGACAGCTGTAAAAATTATTTAAAAAAAAAAAAAAAAAAAAACTATGACGTAATCATCATCTAGACCCCCCTGCCCTCATGTCACCCAAAATAAGCAAATCGATAACCCCCCCGCCCCCCTAAAGTGCTTACGTAATACTTGAACGGCCCCATATCAAAATAAATAATACATATCAAACAAACAACTATCTGACTATGTTAAGTGAAACTCCCACCTTCTTTATATATTATTGTAGAAACGTGTTTTTTTGCTGCTTTTTAATTTGTCACTTGGTCTTTTTTACCCCATGATCAGATCCAAACAGATCTAATGTCTTATTTTCAATTTTAGGCTTTACAAAATAATAGCTGCAATATTCAACCAATATAAATCATAATTTTCATGGGCACATTTTTACAAAAATAACACTGTATATAATCTTGATTTAGTATTTCGTCAAAAATATTCATTAGCAGAGCTGAAATAACTATTTATTCAATTTATCTCTTGTAACATTGCTCTTTTAACTTAATTTACTTTTTCATTAACTATTTTTTTTTTGTGTTTACCTTTGCCAGGATAAAGGTTTGGCTGGTCTTTTTTACCCCTCCCACGTGTAAGTTTTCATAGAGATAAATCATAATTTTCATGGGCACATTTTTACAAAAATAACACTGTATATAATCTTGATTTAGTATTTCGTCAAAAATATTCATTAGCAGAACTGAAATAACTATTTATTCAATTTATCTCTTGTAACATTGCTCTTTTAACTTAATTTACTTTTTCATTAACTATTTTTTTTGTGTTTACCTTTGCCAGGATAAAGGTTTGGCTGTTTTTTTTTACCCTTCCCACGTGTAAGTTTTCATAGAGATTACAACAGCGCTCACAATGAAAAAACTAGCAAAGAAAGAAAATACTTTTGTTATGGATTTTTAAACATTGCTATATATCTTCTAGCATAGTCGTAAGAATCAACATGTTGGAAAGTTATACATAATTTGCTCTCTATTTTCAATTATTGTTAAAAAATTACTAACTTTACTTGTTTTAGAGGTGCGTGTGGTGGACCTTTTTACCACGGACCTTTAAGCCCCGCTCTACTCTATCTTTAATTAAAAATATTTAACAAATATAAAATATCAAATATTTTATTAAAATATGTAATACTATAGCTCAATATTTGTTCTCTGCAAAGTACATATGCGTGAAAGCCTTTTTTTATTGAATGATAGTAAAAAGTAGGATATACTTTGTTCGTGGACATATGGATTTTTTTACCTAAACATCTCGAGCAGACTTCATCTTTTTTTAACAAAGAATACGACATGCAAAATGTTTTATACCATTTTTCGTAGTCCACGAATCGAATCTGCTTCTAACCGTACCACAATTCGACACAGTCGCACATGTTTCCTATGGTCAGAGTCTCATACTCTAGAACCCGGAAGCCTCCCGACTATATTTAAAAGAGTTAAATTTGACCCCGTGCATGCGGCTTGCTTTTTGACTCATAATTATTATGTGTCCTGTTGTTTTTGTTAACCGTTTTCTGCACGTTACGCACAACATATGTTCTCGCTTATTAGTTTAGCGCACGATGAGGTTTTTACAGAGAAATTGACAGAAAATATGATTATATGTTAGTTCTTACCAGTGCACTTTGACTAATTTTATATTAAATTTAATCTTTTGCGCAAAAATTTTGTGATGAAATTGCTTATTAAAATATTAATTAATAGATCGAGATGGAGCAATACGCAATTGTGATTATGGTTATGATTAAGAGTGCAAATTTTATATGGTATGATATATTATGCTGAAGTGTGGGTCTCATTTTTCTGTGGGCATTTGTAGATGTATAGTATGTTTGTAAAAACTTATTATATTTGTGGTTTCTTATTCTAACAGATATACTTAACATATTTTACTCTTATTTGTATTTTGTATGGGACTTAGGTGAATTGTACTCTACTTTGTTGTCTCTCCCACATCATAATAAATTGTTTATCGTTTTTGATAATTTATTTTATTTATGGAACATTAAACGTTTTGTTAAATTTTTTTTTAAAAATATTCGATTATAAATGTTAAGTTATTAGCAACTTCTTACAAAAGGATATAATAGATTTAATAGTAACCATATAGTTCAAATAAAAGATGGGAGTCTCAATTGTCAACATTTTTGATAAATTGCATTTCTAGAGACTTTTTACATTGAACTTACGAGGTAAAAAAGGACATATGACAGCTTTTGTTAAGTAGTTTATTTGGTTTCAACAGTATAATTATTTCAAGCCAAATTGGACTTTTGTGGTCCACCCTACCCTATATATATTTCATATTGCTCTGTATCGTTGTTGAGTCAAAATGATTTCAAATTCGGGCATTATGTTCTCTTTTAATTTTGTCGTTTTATTATTCATTTATTAATTATGTTTTTTTACACAATTTTAGTGTTTATAATAAATTTTATGTATTTATGTTTATCCTGAAAATCCGAAACGTTTAATGAAGAATTTTTCTATATTAACTCTCTTTTTTAATTCGATGATTGAGCTGCAAAATGCTTCATATATATATATATATATATATATATATATATATTTATAATGTAGGAGGGTAGTTGTCTACTGGGTTGCCTTCTGATTTAGTTAAAAATACACTTTATGCAGTTTAGTATTTTATATATTACTTTTTATTGTTATTGTCGTTTTGTATTTTTTAATATTAGTTTATCTTTTGTAGCTTTTTTCTCTGTCTTAGAAATTTGTTCATTCATAGCTTAGGTTTTTACATATGACTATATGTATAATATTTCTACCCACATTTCGTAGATCATGATTCAAAGACGGTCGAGTCTTGTTAATCGTCCTAATTTGTAATCAAAACTTATGACCGTATTTCTCCTTCGGACGGGAAGGCACTGGACCCGTGCTAATGTTAATTTTATTAGCGATATTTGGTCTTAATCATATAACGATATAGACTGAATTATGGCACAATAGTCTTCGCTAAAGTTGGACAAGCATGGGGCGACAGATTGTATTCTGTCCAGGAAACTGTGGTAGTAGATAAATTATTTTATTGTGGTTTACACAGTCTGTAGTCTACTGACTTACATCATATTTTCTTGTAAATTTTTACAAAGATTTAATATTTTATCTACCTATCAGCTTTAGCAACACCGACTAAAGTCATTGGTGGTTTCAGTATATAAACTAGGTTTCATAAACAATATTACATATTACTACTTTATTTTCTTCATTTTACAACAATCAAAACCATTACATTTTCTATAAGCTGTGATAAACACTTCTTAATACTAAGAATTTATTATTTGTAGGCAATCCATTGATAGTTGTTACTATCTTAAATGTAGTTTTTCTATAATATTAGGAGATATAACGCAACGGTTGAGGTGAACAATTTAAAATTAAGTTTTCTAAATATATCATTAATATTATGAACACTTTTAATACAAAACATTCTATAACTTTAAATAGAAAAAAAATGTCAATAAAAAATTAGCTGAATATTAAGATTCACAACAATTGTTGTGTTTATTAAAAAAGTGTTTATAAACATTTTTTTTACTTTGTGGTAGTTATCAACATTTAGTTAAAGTCTTTAACTTATGTTGGCAATCTATTTCAACTTTTATTATCTATACTTGATTTACATATCTGACAAGCATATGGCGCTATTTTTAATGGCGACGATTTATAGTTTTGTTTACTGATTAAATATTTTGATCTTTCTCATATAGTTGGTATTATATATACCTATTACAATCTAATTCAATTTATATTACTTTATGGAGGTAATTCTTCCTTTTTATTTTTATATAATAATTTTTAGCTGATATATGAAATACATGTAGTTTTCAAAATACGCACGAAACAAATTCTTGATATTATTAATTTATTTTTTCAATTTTTTTATTAAATATTTATTAATATAAATTCATAACTTGAAGTTTTATTTTTTATTAGAACATGATACCTAACAGCTTGCTTTATGTTTTATAGACTTTTGTATTTTATATTTTGTATTTTTTATACATAAAATAACAATAGATTCTTTATAATATTTTCCTGTGAGATTAGATTTAGAGCTTTCGGTTAGTACTTTGCCAAAGTTCTAATATATTAGTTTGTTAAAATAAATAAGTAGTGGGATAGCAAATCAATATTTGGACAACAAACTATCTAAATATCAATATCATTAAGTGAATACTGGTCAGACGTATGATATCAAGTAATTTGCATGATCACGGCGAACAATAGAATATTTTTTAGAAAAAAGAAAATACAGTGTTTTTTTACAAAAAATGCTAGTACCTAGACTATAATTAGACTGAATGTCCCAAAAAAGTTATCGTTGTAAATTTACACTTTCGATTGTTATTTCAATCCTGTAATTGTTTGCTTTTGTATGCCATTTAAAATCAAACTTGTTGTCATCCACAATTTGTAAAAAACGCGGATTTCCTGTAACTACGTATATACAACACGTAAAATTGCTGGTAATGGCATTATTAAAAATAGATATATTTGTAACCACTCACGCAGGTATATATATATATATATATATATATATATATATATATATATATGCGTTTAATCAATTTACTGTTCAATAAATGAAAATTACTACATTCTCAACTAAAGTCAAAAAATTTGCATTTTTTCTGACTACGTTAAAATTATTATTTCATTAAGCTACATTTTATTTATTAATAAATTCGACACTGCATTATTCTATGTAAATAATAGGGCAAATTGTCTGCGCCTCCAGCAATTCTGTCATATCTTTTGAGTATAAATCATGTCTTAAACATAGTGATTGCACAGTACTGAAACGAAACACAATCCTGTTTAATGTAACGAAACATCAACAGACTAAAATTGATATTAATAGACAAGTTGTGTAAAACAGAAATATGTATATATTAATATTAGTACCTAAAGTAACTGGGAAAAGTGATGGCCTCACTTTTGATATGCCACATTTAATCCTCACTTGAACAAATTATTTTATTAAAGGCTTTCATTATTTTTTAGTATCATTTTTACCAATAAATATTAGCACATGGTTTTACCCGTGGGTAAGTGGTTAGAGCTATGGGATTTGAATCACAGGTTTTCGATACCTGATTGTAAATACCTTTTATAAAACCGGTGTCGTTGGTTAAGTCAAATCATCACAATAATTCATAAAATCTTCAAGTTCTAATTGCTGTTCAAATGATAATTGAACTAGTCGTGCTGGAACTTCCCATACCGGAATTAAATATTTGAGGAATGAAAAACATTATAAATCTTGGTACGGAGCCAAAAGAAATGAAAACGAAATAACCACTTATCATCGGAATCTCTATAAATTAATTGATAATTTGATGTCCATATGCCCAATGACCATTTTTGACCACCAAATGGTACCTTTTTTTGTATCTCCGAAATCGCTAGTCCTGCATTTGTAAAAATGTAGTCAGTTCTTTACTATACCAATACAAATCAAATGTTTTTTGATTTATTCTTATCGGATGCTTCTCTCAAAAACTGTTATTCCTGTAGTCTCCTTGCACTGCTTGACCGGTCTTGGTAAAAAATCAGTCAGCACGTCTGCCCATTCATACAAATCGAATGTTACTTAAATCATTCAAATCGGTTGCCTCGTGCTCGCGAAATTGTTTGCAGAAATCCGAAAATTCATACACAAGGTATACCATTTTAGATTTTTTTGCGATTACTATAATTTACCCTGAGGCAAGCTAAAAATAATACCACACACTATCATAATAAAAATATAAATATTTTTGGCAAAAATATAAATCCCGGATCAAAACTATATCGTGAATATAAAATATGAATACTCTAATAAATAATTATATTTAGTTAAAATTCAATTTCATAATTAGAAGTAAAACAGAACTATAGTTTATCTCAACTTTATGTCAAATTATCTTTTATAGGGTAAAATAAATAACGGGTAGTAACTGCACTTGTGCAGGTACGTGAGCTGAGTTAAACTCCAACTTGATTCAGGCAAGAATAGTGTATGTGCATTACGTAGTTATGAAATTTATTAAACTCTCCTTCGATTAACTTAGGTTATTGGGTTACAATTTAACCCTTGTAGCTGTGGACTGTATTAAACACTGATTTGTTTGTATATTATATATTTGTTGCAGTTCTTATTACAATCAATGATGTGTCACTAAGTTATAATGCAAGAAGATTATTTATTGGTTATTTATTAAACATGTTGTTGCGCGGACTTTACGTTTAGAAGTGAACAATTAGTTTCTTTAAAAACTCCGCTACCCCCTCTACCAGGGATAGCAACCATTTTGTGCAAAAGCTCAATGCCATGAAGGTTGTCACCTTCATGGCCAATATAATAAAACGAAAATACGTCCGAACAAATAGTGTGAGAGATTTTCCATTGTCCTTCGAGCTTCAAACTTACGACACCGTCCACACGAGTCCGTTAGCTTAACCTGTAATGGTTAAGCATGGAACACCAATTTCTAGAGTATATAATTATATTTATTATTTTAGATTTTCTCGTTCGTATTGAGTGGGTAAATTAGGATAAATTTGATTCTGAATAAGATCTAGCACCAGATGTGATTCGAACAAAATGAATAAAACAGCATAAACATTTTTTTGCCAAACTATTGAATTTTGTGCTTCAAATCGTTTTCTCTGCCTTCATTACGGAAGCACAAGTCGTAACTAAACCCACGCTGCGTTCACATTTAATTCTACATTTGTTCTGTAAACTGTAACCTTCGTTTGTGCATATCCATGTGTACACACGTATTATTTGTATGAATTACGTTATCTAATTACTGCGACTACTACTGCAGGCAGGGTTTAATTGTTGGAGAATGAGATGCGGATAAAGGACACTGCAACGGCCGGAGAGCGCGAGACAAGGAAAACTGGAGTTATAAATCGCCCTGCGGCCGCGCTCCAACAAGGACACAGTCGGTGTTTGTTCAAACGGTGTCCACTTTGGGGCAGAGATTGAGAACTTTTACGGAACACTGCCCAGAAAATATCTTTAGGCAGCAAATCATAAATATACTGAGTTGGAATTACTTAACCCTTTCGACTCGGATATCGCCGCTCCGGCGACAAGCTTCATAAAAATATCGGAATTCGCGTGTGGAAAGTGTTAAATTTGACTATTTAATCTTCCAAAAAAATTCACTGTCTATGTTATGTTAATGACAAAAAATAACAAAAATTAGCACACGATGAAGAAAAACTAAATTACAATTTTGTGAAAATTGAAAACGAACAAAAATTGGTACACGATAAAGTGAAAATAATAATTTTCCGAAAATTGAGAGAAATTCATTAGTCATAATTTTAGATAAGTTTTTTAATAGTATTTTTTTTTTAAATTTTTTAATTTCTTTTAACTTCAGTTTTTTTGTTATTTTTCTTCCCTATTTTTGTGCCAACTTAATTTGTTTAGCGTGTAATAGAGCAAAGCAGTGGGAAAGAATATCTCTAAAAAATTGTAATTTCAGAGTTGCAAAAAATATTTTTCAACTTCTCGTAGGGTAAGTTATAGTAATGGCAAAAAATGCATATCTTTACGTTTCAAAGCTTTCTGAACATTTTGTCATACCTTAGATAAAAAGGATATATGTATGTATGTGTACAGTATGTATGTATGTATGTGCGGATACAAATTTTTGTCGACGTTTTCTAGAACACGGATCAACGCATTTGAATTATTCCAAAAACATTCAATTCCTATTAATAATAAGAGGTGCTGCTTAGTTTTTGGCAAAGCCATATCCGGCCGTTTCAAAGATACGGGGCAAAAAGTGCTAAAAATGACAAAGCAGTTGAGAGAACGGGGTGTTCAATTTGAATAATACGAAAAGCATTTTATTTATATTGACAAAATAAAAAACCGATTATATTTATGGAAAGGCAGGTTCAGCGGTTTCAAAGATCCAATAAAAAAGCAAAAAATCCCATTTGGCTTAAAAAATGATCGATAGACATATGCACATCAAATTATCAGATATTCCATATAGATTTTAATAATACGTACTAAAGTTTACATTTCTACAGGTTCCGTACTAATGTTTATCCAGTAAGACTGCAGCGCGGCGCTTACGTGCTTCGATATTTCTTCTCTAAAACACCTACGCAGCGCGATTGCTTTGAAAAAAAAAATTTACAAATCATCAAATCATCAAAAAAAAAAACAATTTTTTACAATTTTTTCAAAATCTCTAGGTTTTAAAAAAAATTGAACTTTTATTAGGAGCAATCTGCCTTAAGGCACGATGCCATGCACCACTAATTTATTTTGTTGTAAGACTTTCCCGTGGATTAGTGGTTAGAGCTATTAGTGGTGGTTTCAATCACGGATCCCTCGGATCACTTGAAAATATAGAGAACAATAAGTTTTCAAGTGAAAATATTTCGGCATCGCTGCATTAATAAATAATTTATCAATGCTACAATAACTATAATAATAAAATTCATCGCATAGAAGCGGGACAAATGTTGGCTGGACTTTCCCGTGGATTAGTGGTTAAAGCTATAAATTTCAACCGGAGATCTTTTGGTTCACATATTACTTGAAAATATAGATAGCTATACGTTTCCAAAAGAAAATATTCCGGCATTGCTACATCAGTAAACAATTTATCAGTACCGCAATAACTATAGTAATAAAATTCATCGCATAGAAGCGGGACAAATGTTGGAATTGCATTCTAAAAAACCGACGTAGGTATAGTTATTGGTTATATAAAAAAATGTTCTAAGCCATCATGAAAATACATATACATAACCTAAATGAAATAGCAAAATATGTCAAATGATTTAACTAATAAATAATATTTATAAAAAGTGTTACAAATGTAAAAGACTGTCCTGGCTTTGTTGATTAAAGATGCTTAGAATCAAAATACTTGAACTCTAATCTTCTTCCCCTAACACTATATAAATTTTATAAATACATTTCATGTAAGGAATGCGATTTATCACTGTGTACAACGATAATTGGCTTTGGTACGTGTAACTAAGGGTTCCGTACGCGCGCCTTTCAATGTTAACTGGTGTGCAGACAGGCATTAATATTGTCAGAGCTGTTGGTCGGACTGGACTCGCACTCTGACCACAAACTGCATGAGTTTTGTTTCTCCTCGTAAAACGTATTCGAATTTCATGAAATAAAGGGCTCTCAAGTCTTTCGACAAATAGGTATCACATTTGAAGCAATAAAACTCATAGTAAGTACCATTTTAGTATTTGTTTTGTTTTCTTGGACAGCAATCAAAACTTAAGAGTCCTATAAGTTTTTGGGCTAATTTGACTCAATACTACGTCAGTTTTGCAGAAGGCAACCCAAATAGTTGTCTCATCTCTATGCGATTAATTTTATTATTACAATTTCTCCAATAAGGCAAATATTTCTATTTATACAACAATGCCGGACGAAGGCCATTTTCATAAAACCGATGTCACTACTGCTTGACATGAGGTTCGTCAAGACGGCTCACATCCAGTCGCTCTAACCACTTACTCACATGTGAGCCCATTCCATTATTATAATATGCTTCTATTATACTCATTCAACATAAACTGAACTTGTTTATATTATTATTGTTTCATATAATCAATAATGACCTTAAGGTTCTCTAGGATTATCAGCCAAAAGTATTTTATCTGTTTTTGGTTGAACAGCTATCAGAACTATTCTTAGTGTTCCATAAGGGGCTATGATGTATTTTTAATACCAAGCAGCCAAATAATTATTTTTCTATCTCTTGATGAAGTTATTTCTTTTATTTTACATACTTGTCAAGTGTGATGTTTAATATATTGCAGCAAGGTTTCGAAATGCATTTTTTACTTGGAAACTTATTTGAAACTATATTTTCAAATAAAAACTGATATCGCTACTGCTTGATAGCAGGCTGTATACATCCCGGGATTTAAAATCGAGACTTTGAGGTTCCTCACATTTGCTATACGAATGCTTCCCAACAGTACATAAAGAGCAGATTTTTTTCAGTGAGAAATCTTTATTAATAATCTTTGGTTTGATTTAGTTCTTTAGTTGGATCCGTGGGCATTTTTTTAAATTTTGTAAAACATTTTTCTGTTTTACTTTAATTTATTTTTCTATTTTCAGATTAATATTTCTATTATTCTATTTGTCAGTACCTATTCAATTCTTTCAAAAATAGATTCGTTTGGATTCCTCTTGGAGTATTACAAACTCGTTTTTTTCATGATGACCTATGAATATATACATATAGTTTTAAATAAATCTAGCTATTGTTATTTTATTAGTGATAAATTGTTATCAGAATATCAAAACTCTTCTATTACATTTTGAAAAAAATGCTTTTACAAAATTTTGATAGAGTAATTATAAATTGTTCATTACTGTATAAGAGCTTCATTTTTGTGGAACAGGTGCAATTCTCATTTTGCTAGTATTTAAATTCATAATACACAAACCACTTGACCATTTCTTTTTTTGTTGAAATTAATTGATATTATTCACTGTCGCAGAATTTTGGTGTGTAAAAGTTCAAAGTGTGAAGTTAATAGGAAACAATTTTCTTCTATTTACTTTGCGAATATTTCACCAAGATATGTATGGTACATAGATCTCTAATAATATGTAGAAGCCTTCTATAAATCAATTTTTAACCATTTATTATAAACTAGATATAGTGTAACAGAATATTTATTCGCTGAACACAACGTATCAAAGTTTCGAAAGTTGAATTTCGCCTTGGTTCACGTTCGAATCGTTCATTTTTAGGGAAGTTTGACTGTAAATACATTTTAATTTATATTTAAAATGCAGCGGAATGTTCATACAGTTCATTTCACATCGTTTTCATTTGACTTGTTTTCCAACTTTTCCAACTTTTGCCACGACGTATAATTTACAGATTGTTTTGATTGCGGACTTTGCGGGTGGCTCACGCTCTGCCTTTTATTATGGACTGCACGGCGCATTATTTATTCGGTTTGTTTTCCACATTTCACATGATATTGTTAAATGCTAAAAGTTTGTACGGAAATCAGCCGTTTATCACATACAAGAATTAAATGCTACTTTTTTATTGACTTCTGAAATTAACACAATGGATCCTATATTTCGTTTATAGTCGTCAAATGTTATGCTATATTATGTGTAATCATTTATTTTCATAATAATAATGGGTAGTACTGCCCTAAGGGAGGTTTGCGAGCTAGTTAAACTCCAACTCAATTCTGAGAAGAATAGTGTAAAATTCATCATTGCCATTTCACAGCGCAGTGCCTGAAATGGGCTATTCTCAATTGGAAACATATTTTTGAATAATATATTCTAGTAAAAATGAACATCGCTACTGCACATTATCAGGTTGTCCGGAGCGAGGTTCGAACTCACGACCCGGCCCACACGAGTCTGTGAGCTTAATCATTACACCATGAAACACCCATTTATTTTCACATTCTCACTAATTTAGAGATTAACTGGCATTGTCTGAGTTCTTGAGATTAATTGTATTTGAAAACATTCCTCTGAATTGCATATTAAGCCAGTACATCTCTTTGCTGATATCAACAGCTCGAAGGTATTTGAGATCATACTTCATAAAAAATCATTCAAAACTATAATTATTATAAACATTTGATAATTTGTTAGACAATTAATATATAATAACAATTTGATACTATATCCATTGTCAAAATCCTAAGTTTTACGGCAATTTCTCTACTAACAAGGAGAACCTAAGGTTTACTCTTCTGGGATTTTGATGAAACTTCCCATGGTGATAGAGTTGATAATCAAACCAAACCCCTTAAAATTATATAGGCCTATGATATTAGAAATATTTGATTAGTTTTTTTGTTTAACGAAATCTTATTTTAGAGAGGACGTCTATCGATTTAACAGAGGACTAATTTGTAGCATTTTTTAATCGATCTGGTACACTATGCTATGGACATTGTCATTTAAAAAAAAAAGATTGAGTGTTATTTATACATTGAACATCGATATTGTTTACTAAAACACGATTTTCGAGTTTCTGGATTTCTTAAAAAAACGGTTTTTTAAATACCGACAAACTCTAATTGTGAGCTTTTCAACCTGAAGACAATTAGAAATATTTGTGATATTTGTCTTAAAGTAGGAAATGTTCTCATTATGAAGCAAAACATTTACGCCTTTTTGTTATATGAGATTATATCAAGAACATTAGAATAAAAATCAATTTTAACAAATTTAGTTTGTTGATCGATAACAGAATTGTAATTATATAACAGCCAATTACATTGACAAAAAAACGGTAAAAAGACATAATGTGTGTGATGTCAATAAGTATTATTTTTGATTTTTTGCAACCGTATATTTTTATTCGCCAAAATATCACCGTTAAAAGTTCGTATTTCCTCAAGTACTTTGTGAAGCCCTTACACAGACCGCGTTCAATATTCAAAATACCTTTCGATTTTTCTGGGGAATAAAACTAATATCGCATTATTATCGCACGCTATATTTATTTTTCCGTGTGCGTGAGCATATTATATGAAATAACCACATATTTGTTTGTAAGCTAACTCACGCCACCAGCGCTGTGTTCGTATGCGATATCGTACCTATAACGCAATATAGAAAATATATAACGCCATTCGAAACTATGAGATTTTTTTCCGTATTGACTGAAATATCAATCAATCATGAGGAGTTTTTGAATTTAATAAAATTTGTATTTGGTCGCTGTGTGGAGTGGATATGTGGTTCAGTTTACACGGAGCGTAGTGTGCAACAGGCCCGTTTACAAGTCAAACATCGATTTGCGAATTCGCTGAGGCCATGTGGTTGAAATTGTATTTTTTATTATTTATCTACCTAAAAAATGATCATTTAACATTGAAGTTGATAAAAATTAAATTTATATGTTATTGCCATATCAAAAGTGTTAAAAGAATACATTTTATAGATAAACATTAATAGAATATCTTCATAATCTAACTATTATTAATACAGAGTTCATATACCGATACTTATAAATCAGCATATTAACTAATCATTTAACATTGATGTTGATAAAAATTAAATTTATATGTTATTGCCATATCAAAAGTGTTAAAAGAATACATTTTATAGATAAACATTAATAGAATATCTTCATAATCTAACTATTATTAATACAGAGTTCATATACCGATACTTATAAATCAGCATATTAACTAATCTAAAACTGTACAGTTGTAAATTTGAAATAAAAAAATAATAAAACCCATTGCAATGATTTAATATGTGAATTATCTAGATATTGAACCATCTTTTCAATAAACCATTTTCATAATCCTGAAAATAATTATAATATGATTTTTCATTAATTTCTCGGTAGTGCAAAATTATACATAGTTCAATATATAAATTATAATGAATAATTTTGTTTTGAATTATAAAATATATATAGTTTCCTTGGCATTGTTTTCTATTAAATAAATGCATATGCATGTGCAATGTATATATTGTTAAGTCCTGCTGCAGCTAACAAAATATGTGAGGTCCGCTGCCACCAAAAAATATGTGGAGCGCTATTCAGTGCAGACAAACAAAGTCTTTTGATATATTATTTATTCCATAGAAATTTTACATTTTACACAATTCACTTAACTGAACTGAACCGCAACTGAACCATTAACTATTTATCCATGACTACTTAACTGCCCCAACTAAACTGAACTAAACTAAACTACTAAACTGCCTTTTCGTTATTGCAAGACTTTTTATACAATTCTTAAGTAAGCCATTGCAAAATGCATTTTAAGATATCATAGATGTTATTACTTTGTTTGCTCTATTCATACAGAGTAGAGTTTGAAATGGTGTTCAATTGAAATTTTTTGTTTAAATTTTAAACAAATTATTTAGTTTATTCGTTTTATCAAGGATAAGTAAGTTATTTATCATTAAACATAAGTACAGAACGAGTAACCAAAATGATATTACTAATCACATTACTGTAAGAATTTTATGTTCTTAAAAATTTGCTTTTAAGCAAGGTGGTAATATAAAGATTTAGGATTAATTATATACTAAATGTATAAATGTGAATGATTTTATTTTATGGTGATCTATAGTTTGATTAACAAAATTACTTATAATGACGTTAATTTGAATTTGTTGTTTATTCAGGTTAAGCTACTCCACAAATTTGTGTACTAAAATTAAAATAATTGGCTGGGAAAATATTTTTTTTTACCATTTAAATTACAAGCTGTCTTAGTAAAAACATTTAGTAATTGATATGCTATAGCGTAAATAATAATTATTAAAATAATAATAAGATAATAATACATGTTTTGTAATTTTAAGTAAATTGAATGATCATAAATAGTTTAGTGCCAATGAAGTAAATTTAAGAGCGTATATCTGTAGTTGTATATTTAATCAGAGTCCGTGTAAATATTTTGATATAATGTTTAATTTAAGTAAATGAGGTTATTAATCTCTTTCTATTGTTCGACAATGTGTTATTTCCGACGTATGAACCGCACGAAAGCACAGGTCCGCGCCGCTGTGTGTGATGTGCCTTGCATCTGTCGCCAAGGATATTAAACTATGTATGCATTACGTAACATTCAAACGATTTGTCAAAGTCCTATTAAATAGTCATATCGATCGTCCCGAAGCCGGCGATCTCGCATTTAGAAATTTCGTTCCACGAGAGGTGCCAGTTATTAAAAAATTGATGAATCTGTGTCGAAAATCAGGACGAAAACTGCATTGTGATTACATAGACAAAATAATTTTTCTAAATTATAAAATACTACAATCAATAGCATTAGCTATTATTTAAGTTATGGATTTCTATTACAAATGTATATTTGAAAAGAAATCGGTATTATGTGTACTACGAGCTGCTGTGATATCATTCCACCTTAATCTTATTAGAATGTCAGTGGCTTGATAAGATTTTTAGATTTTTTCTAATAGCCTTCTCTCCAAAAGCATATTTTTGCTTCAAATCATACTTTTGATCTATAATTTTAAGTGAAAAATAATATTACTACTTCTTGATATCAAGCTGACTGAAGTGTATCTGGAAACAGAAATCTGTGGTTGCTCTTATAACGCAAGTTCAAGCGAGACTTATAGATTGAGCATATAATATATCCATTATCCATTTAACTAATAACCAACTTTAACCAATAATCAACTTTAACCAATAATCAACTTAACTGCCGAAACCCGTTGTGAAGTAGTGGTAAAAAATGTGGATTATCAACCCCTCGATCGACCTCGGTCACTGCGTATCGAGCAATATGATACCAGATTTTCACTCGAGATCATAGATGTCACTTATGATCTCAAGTAAAAATACCATTTTGAGGGCATTGCTGCAACATACGCCTATAACTAGTAGATATATATCTAAACATGGTTAACAGATGAGTTGGCTCTCGTGAAACAATAGGTTGAATCATCAAAAGACAGTTTATATATCAAGTAGTTCTGAGTATCTATGATTGCTGCTGGAACTTATAAAAAACAAATAAAAATGAAATCTGACAAAATGACAAATCCTGAAAGTATGTGCTGATATATCAAAACTGTCGATGTACAATGAAATTTTATTATACAAGGTTTTTCTCAAACCAGTTTGGATGTATGGCATCCATCTATGGGGTACTGCTAAAGTCAATAACATACAAATAATGCAACAATTCTCAATTAAAATACTCAAACAAGCAATATCCGCGCCAAGGTATGTACCGACATGGTTAATTCACCAAGACCACCGATACACTCACAATCAGTGAAGAAATTAAAAAGAGTGCTCTTAACTTCAAGAATAAAATTGGCCATCCAAACAAACTGATAGCAAGTCTTTACAACACCACATATAATATAAGACTGAAAAGAATGCGAACAATAGATCTAACATTTCAATCAATAATAAGTTTTTCTACCATATTATCTATGAAAGGTGTGTGTATGTATGTGTATATGTAGTCTGTGTAATGTACTTTGTTTATAATTGTATGTATATATTCGAGTTTCTTTTTTATCTTTATTACACCAAAATTTAATTAAGATATAATTTAGTACACTAATATAAGGTGAACCACTGGGTTTTCCTATGTTATTTGTCAAACTAATAACTCAATGAATTTCTGTTTAGACAGACTCTAATTTAAAAAAAAAATAAAAAATAAAGTATCTGCTGATAATGTTGTGATTATTAACTATTACCAATAATTTATAACGGTTCTAAATTATAACTTAACCAAACATACAATTTGTTTATTTGCATGAATAAGACCCTCATATCACTAAATTGATTCAATCTAAATTTAGTTTGTCGTACAGGTATTAAATTGTGTCGCACGTAAAAAAGTTTTCTGGTTTTCTGGATTTGGAAGTTGGAGCTATTAATCCGCATCCGTGTTATTCAGTAATATCTATGTATAGATAAAACATATATAAAGTTTAATGCAACTGGGATAAGCTAACTTAATTCTATACATTGATGTAATGCTTGGGACAAAACGCCTTGATTGAATTTGCATATAGATTACTCGCGGAAACGAGCAGGATTCATATACATATTCTATATACAATTTTATCTATTAATAAATTTAGGTATAGGAGTATAAGAACAAGGAAATATTTTTATATATACCTAGATATAGAGAAAAAAGTAGAAAAAAAAAACTGTTCTGAGCACGATTCTGAACAAGAAAACTGGGTCGGATCCATTCTGCAAAACGAAGGTAAAATCGGACTAGGAGGACTTGGAAGAAGAAAAATGCAGATTATTGATGACTTACGCAAAAAGAGAAAATCCGGGAAACTGAAAGCTGAAGCACAGGACTACGAAGCATGGAAGAAGTTTGAAAAGAAAAATACATGAAAGTGAATATTGGTAATTAAATGGTAATGGGTATAATAAACAAGGGAGGAGAAAAATCATTGATTTGTGATGCTCTCACGCCATGGACCTGCCTTCGGACAGACAGCCATTTATTATTATTACCTATCGATGTGTGTGTGTGAGAGAGAGAGATGAGTTCTAATGATCGGGCGTTACATCAATAAAAATTGAATGACTTTTTATAATCTTAATTTATATCCATACGTTTTTACTAATATCCTAGAATTCTATGAAATAGAGTTTCATATACAGTATTTCTAAATCAGCTGTGAATAAAAGTGGTAATAGAGTACGTTGCATTGATCTATAGCTAGTGATCTTTAGAAACTATTTAAAATAGTTATCAGGCCAAATCAGTAATCTAACTAAAAAAGGTTCGTCGATCCTTTGATCAAAATTTGTAGATCCAGATTTACTGTGGATTTTTTCGAAGGAGCGTGCTGCTGTAAGACTGATGATGGTCGGTTGTTCAGAGTAAAGCACTCTCTTAATGCGAGTAGAATGAGAGCAGCTACTTTGAAAAGTACGAAGGGTTTTATTCACTTGCTAACTCCCCTCGGTCCTGGTCGCAAAACAGACACAAAGTGTTTTAAGGACTTTCTTAAACGGCCGGTTTTATTAACGGTTCGAATAGAATTTCATTTTACTTAAAAGTGAAATTATGTAGAAGAAAATACTTTATATTAAAATGTAAAAGATGTTGGTATTTGTAAATGCTTTTATATATACGTTCACTTACATTTCTGTATTGAGGAATTCATAAATTCAAGTGCGTGGGTACACTTATATAATTATGTACAAATTGCTTATGTATACATTTTTTAATGATTTGTAATATTCATTTATATCTATTATTCATTTATTATTAAATCAAATAATGACAGTTAGAGCTTGATTAAGATTTCAATAAGATGTTTCATCGTTGATACCCGCCTCGGACAGCCTAATTTCAAGCAGAAGTGACGTCGGTTTTTATTCGGAAACATAGAGAGCAATATGTTTTCAAGTGAAATAAGCCCGGCATTGCTGCGTCAACAAGAAAAATCAGCGCAATTATGGAAGTTGTAATGACAAGAGCCTGAAATAATATCTATTATTACTGATTACGGCTTGCTTATGAATAAATAAATAAATAAATAATGATTAAATTTATCACTTAGAGATAGCGCAACTGTATTGGTTGCCCTCTGTACGAACCGACGTTAAGTCAAATATTAACAACAGTTTAGAGAACCCTTAAGTTTTGATCGCTGTTCAATAAAAATCCCCTCTGAGATAAACGGCATTATTTGAAAATCCATAACAAAGGTATTTTCTTTCGTAGTTAGCTTTTTGGTTGTGAGCACTGCTCTTTAGTTTACGAGACCTTAATATAATTTTTAAGTGTACGTTTTTTATTTGTTTTATACCATGTATATTTAATTTTAAGTTAGATTCAACATTTTTTATTTATATAACCTCTATAAAAAACTTGAATGTGGGTGAGGTAAAAAGAACCAACTTTTACCCTGGCAAAGGTGTAAACAATAAAAAATAATAAATAAAAAAGTAAATTAAGTTAAAAAAACAATTTTACTAGAGACAAATTAAATAAATAGTTATTCCATTTCCGCTGATGAATATTTCTGACAAAATACCTGATCAAGATTATATACAGTGTTCTGTGTAAAAAATGTAGCCACAAAATTTAAATTTTGCATTCGTTGAATAATGTATCTTAGGGTGGTCCTTAATATGGACGTTTTCGAATTTTCTTGCTCCCAAGGGCTCAAATGGTTCCAAATTGATAAAAAACAATTCTCTGAAAGTTTTAGCTCTTAATATTCTCTTTTAAATAGCATGAAAAAATTTTCAAACTTCACATTGTAGCTATTCCTTCGTAAAATCCATTTAAAATTGAAAATAAGATATTCGACCTATTTGCTCCTGGGTAAAAAAGATTAGGTGGCACATTTTTGAAAAACTGCAAATAAATAACACATTTTTACAATCATAAATTAGCTGATAGTTGTAAATGAACATAGTCAGATAGTTGTTTGTTTGATATGTGTTATTTGTTGTGATATAATTGGTTTGGGTAACACAATATAATTGTTCAAAGTCGAATTAGAATCTAATGCCCTACCCTATCCTATAGGAGAAAGTCCCGTAACGCCAGACGGCACCTAAAGCCGGACACTCTATTTAACACGTATTATTTAAGCGAGTATATGATATTTCTTGTGAGAATTGACGTAATTTATACTAATTATTTAATTGTGTACTGTATGAGTGCTAACGCTCACTACATACCCCCATTTTTCGTATTTTCTAGTCAAAGAATGAAAATCTTATGATGAATGCTCTAACTGAGAGCATCGGTGTGGCCCACCCAAAAGGGTGGATAATTAGTGATTTTTTTGCAATATCTAAGAATATTCGTCAAACACAAATGTGCAGACATTCCAGAGTGTAGAGATGGCTACATATATGTTCAATGCTAGTTATTTTTGAATGTCCGATACTAAGTGCCACTTTGTAAAATCATATTTTTTGTTACCAAAGTTTGATTGATAGTATTCATTATTGTTTAGCAAAGATTGCATTTTTGTTAATTTAGTTTGATTTCTAACTTTGTTATCTAACATAAGTCATAATTTAATAAACATTTCGTAAAATATATTTTGATTTATTTATGAATAACCTTAGGTGTCCGGCACTCGGGGACTTCCCCCTATATAAATAATTGTAGCAAATGAAATAAAATACCAATCTCAGTCGCATAGCTAATTCCTATTAAACCATGAAAGCGAAGAAAATATTCATTGTCAGTATTAAAAGTTACATATACACTAGGTTTAACTTATCGGCTTGTAGCTTGCGGTGGGTTCACTTATCGAACGGTCAGATTGAAATCTGACACATACGTAGTGAATGCACGGAACTCGGGCCCGTCATGTCAGTGCGCGTGTTGAACCTTTCCTATTTTATTGTTTCGTGTTCGAATCCTCCCTACAGTTTTATACAGCAACCTGTGCCCGTGTGTTCGTACATGCACAAAGCCCGGAGTTTCTGATAAAAAGGTTTGCCTGATAAATACCTCCAACGTACCTCGACCAATGGAAACGCCGTGCGAGAACCGACTGACATCCGGCTAGAATGCCTACCTCTGTTATTATAGGCTATTATATGTTATTGTAGATAATTCTACACACAGGAGAATTTTGCTTGAAAAATGTATAAACATGACGCAAGATTACATATTGTAGCACTTGTATATAAACATATATAATTTGATGTATTTTTTACGGAGACCACTACAGGCGCGCGCTTGCTGTGAGCGCGCCCCGATTCTGAGAGACTCGCGTGGGACAGAAGGAGTACGCGCTCCACGGCAAAGGTGTATGCAAAGGTGCGACAGAGATCGATAAAACCAGTACTGCAATACCTCAGAGTGCTTTTCGTATTAATTTTATATTTGCGCTATGAATATTCATCGTTTCTAATTGTTAATCAAGATTTTTTACCGAGACTCTAATAATTGTTATTTATGTATCGCGTCTATCAAGGCGCGTAGACGATCAGCTGTTTTATTGATGACCCTCGGGCGAACGGGGCAAAAGTCGCATTATTTGAATCATACCTTCAGAAGCAATTATGAATGCAGATGCAAAGTTGCAAACAAAATTACATACCTGTCATTCAAAGATTATTAAATGTCTTCGTTACATTGTAAGCTGTAGTTAAAGTAATACATCCATACCAATACAACTTATTTGAAAATCTATTCAAGGATAACCGATATAATAATTACCAACCAATTTAATAAAGTATCACATGACGTAAAACTTGTGCAGAGTTATTAGGTAAAAAACGATGTTTAATCAAGAACACATGCAATATCTTGTTTAGGTACAGTTTACGAGACTTGTAATATATTTTTGTTCTGATTGTTGTAAACTATACAGTATTATATAATTATCTATGCATATTAGGGCGGCTCAAATAGTTCCAAATTCGTAAAAAACAATTCTCTGAAAGTTTTAGCTCTTAATATTGTTTTTTAGATAGAGCGCAATTCAATCAAAGTTTTGTATGAAAATAGCATGAAAAATTTTTCGAAAATTTAGCAGAGCGTCGAATTTTTAATAAAAAATGACACGAATTTTCACTTTTAATACATTTGTCGCTAAGTTATACCTAATTTTTTTTTTTAATTTTCAAAATTTTTTCCATGCTATTTCCATACGAAGTTTGATTGAATTGCGCATTATCTCAAAGTTAATATTAAGAACTCAAACTTTCTGAAAATTGTTTTTCATCAATTTGGAACCATTTGAGCCCTTGAGAGCAAGGAAATTCAAAAATGTCCATATTAAAGACCACCCTAATGTATATATATATATATATATATATATATATATATATATATATATATATATATATATATATATATATATATGTATTTATATATATATATATATATATATGGCATTAATCCAATTCATAGATTTTTAATCAAGTCTTCTCATATAAATATTACATTCATATATTTTTTTTATTTATTTTAACAGCGATCAGAACTTATGGGTCCTATGAGCTGTTGTGATAAATTTCCCACAAACTACGTTTGTTTTATTATAGATGGCAACCCAAACAGTTATCTCATCTCTATGTGATGAACTTTTATTATTACAATTATTGTAATAGTGACTTTTATTGGTGCAGCAATGCCATATCAGGGCTGTTTTTACTTGAAAACATATTGTTATCTATATTTCCAAGTTAAAACCGTTGTCACTACTACTTGACAACAGGCTCCTCGAAGCGGAATCAAACCCGGTATCCCTCATCCAGGTCCAGTCGTTGTAGCCTACTTACCTACGAGCGAGCCCAACATTTATATATTAAAGTATTTATAGTTATTATATACATATAACCTCTTGTTCAAAATTTCATTTTTTTTTGGGGAGGTTATTATTGTGGCAAACTGCTTTGAAAACAGTCCCGTATTATATAGATAGAAGACATTAATACAACAATGTATTTATATAATTTTTACTTAAAAATATAAATCAAAAATATGTTTCCAATTGAAAACAGCTCGTTTTGGACACTGTGGTGTAAAATGGCAATGGTATAGCTCTTACACTATTCTTATCTGAATTGAGTTGGAATTTACCTCAAAGCTTATTACGGACCTGCCCTAGGGTAATGTTAAGCGTAAAAGGTCGACTTATTAAATTATATAAGTATACCTAAAAATCATGTATATATATATATATATATATATATATATATATATATATTAGATAAGTAATTTCATTAAAAAGACAATTCAGATATTGGCAAATTCCGTGGCCTAAAAACGTTGATATATCATGATACACTTTATCACCAAATTAGACATTCGCTTTCGGTGTCGATTCCTACCTTTATAAAAGATGAAAAAATGTTGACAAATTTAATTTGTTTAATGACATAACCTACAGCTAATATAAAAGAGTGAGACAATGTGTGTCATCGAGTGCTCTTCTAAGTAATTGGAATTAAAAAAATGATACTTCCTAATCAAATAAGAATATCAAATGGCTTACTGCCGTGCGGTGCACCACACCTAGGGCTTAAATGAATGAATTTTTAGCGGAACACTGCGATCGTTTTTTTATCTACAATAAGTGATCTTATTAATATTGCTTATGTAAAATGAAATTTGAGAATTTGACCTATATAACAAACGTGTAAAATACATTGATCGTGGTTTTATTTTAAACTCATTATATACTTGTTCTATAGAGTTCTTTGTAATTGTAAAATATTTTGTTTATATTTTATTTATCTGTATTTTTCGGTTGCTTAAGTTAAAGTAATCGCAAAAAATAGAAAATAATTTTTTTTTGCATGGTTTACCTTTCGGAGGTTTCTAAACATTTTGGCATTAGAGTGATGTATTCGTTTTTGTAAATAAACATAGATAAAGATCGTCGCTCAAATATAAACAATTATATTGGATTTATATAATACGACGATAAAATTTACAGTATGTATAATAAAAAATTAAAATATTTAAAACAATTGTTATTTTTCATTGATAAATTATTGATGATTTATTATTTTTATTCTGCAAATGTTTAAGAGATGTACGGAAGGTTCTAGAAATTTGCCTTAATAAGATACAATGCCATGCACCACTAGTACTTTGGTACTAATTATCAATAACTAATCAACTGTAGATTATGTTATACAATTATTAGTTCATTATAATGACGTACATATTTAATAACAAACACACTTCAATTTTTTAAAAATTATTCAAAAATTATTTGAAAATTATTTATATTTCGTCGAGATTGCTTTGAAAAATAAAATCAAAATTTTCAAAAAAAAAAAATTGAAATAAAAAAAACTGATTTTTTAAAAATGTTTCAAACATTTCAAATTCCCAAAATTCTAAGTTTTTCAAAGTTTTCAAAAAATTTTAGAGCTTTTAAAAATTCTATATTTGTCTTTAGGCAAATGCCAACTAGATGCCATGCACCCCTAGTTCTTAGAATATTTCTATAAAATATAAATATATATATATATATATATATATTTATATATACAGAGTTATTTTTTTATTTCGATTATTACATTTCTTTGCTGCTTGTTCAGTTTTTCATCGAGTTCTCGGCTGTAGCGGAATGGCGCTCATCGGTGCATTTAAATACGCGTTATGTTTTTATGCTGTCAAACTAACCATCGCATGTGTGGTCTCTCGTGGACGTATATACTATTATATTATATATTCGTTGTATTTACGTGCAATCATAAATTTACTCTAATATGCATATACAAACACATACGAATCAATTAAATATTTATATTATTACTTATAGTTCATATAAATGTATCAATAATGAAACCAAAATTATATAATGAAATCCGTGTTTATTATAATTAACATCTATATTTTTTATGTAAATTTCAATGAAATTTTATTTGCTTGTGAATATATTTGCTGAAGCTGTTTCTTCAGAAAAATTGCATTGATCAGGGCGTCTTGCTAACATTTTTATTTGATTCTAATTAAACAATACTCATACAATATTCTATATTCATTCAATCGGTCAACTAGCAATACGTAATCTTAGAAGAGCTCGATGTGCTGCATTGACTTAGAATGTGGGCTAGCACAAACAGGTTAGGATGTACCATAGCAAACACAGCTCATAAAATGTGTAGTTCTGATTAAGGCTGTTAAAAATGCCTTAGAAAGCATTTATTTTATTTCCTAAATAGTATTTAAAATTATTTAAATAAGCTATTTGATATTTATTCAAATAATCTTTTGCATGCATTAGACAGATTAATTACATCACAATACATTAAAAGTGATATGTGTTCTCTTGTCGATGAAATGGATAATTATGTGTACCTATGGCAATATATATGTAGATTGGATACATTTTTCTTGTCTTTTAACATATGCTAAATAAAAATGGAATATATTTTTACTGTAATGAATCATGCCCATCTAGATGTATTTAGTTTTTTACACTTATCAGTTAGTTCTTAAATTTATTTACATGATCGGTTCTGTAACTTTTGTGAGACAATATCTTTTATCTTGAACTATTTATTATTATGTAAAGGCGGAGTAGATCTTTACATCAAACATTTGGTATTTTTAAATCATATCTATTGAACCGTCTTATATTTTTAAATTTTATTGACGTTTTCTAACGATACTGACACCACTTTGTTTCAATTTCAAAAAAATAGTTTTGACCATCCTTTGCATAAAACTCGCTAATTCAGTACCTAAACGAGATCTACAAAACGGCCATCACGCAATAGTATTTTTAACTGTTTTTCGAACGAGATTATATTCAATTGTATTTTTTTATCTAAATTACAGTATCTGTTCGTTTTCCGGAAAGCATTATTAAGATATCTTCGATCTAAACCTCGTTCCCGTACAAAATCCCAATTGTAATGACATCGTGAATATTTTGTAAATATTCCATTTAAATCATTCTCTCACGCAAGCTAATCTTCTTCATCAGTTGTTCTGTTTCAGATGTTCGCACCTTTGTTATTGCTGATACCACTACAAAATTATTTAATTTTTGATACATACTTATGGGGAACAGTTTTGAGAATAAATTAGTTATCATCCTGCCTTTTATAAAAAAATATTTTGTTATAATATAGTTCACTTGATAATTGCTAATATTTCTTATAATTTTGTAGAAAATTTAATAATATTTAGTTTAATGATACAATGTAGCGATTTTTATAGCTTATTCCGATTTTATATAGCCTAACCCCGAGCAATTGTATTGTGAAAACCAAACCAATTATATCACAACCAATAACACATATCAAATAAACAACTATACGACTATGTTCAGTAAAACTCCCAGCTAATTCATCATTGTAGGAATGCGTTTTTTTTTCTGTTTTTCAAAAATTTATTATCACATGGTCTTTTTTACTCCGTAGGCAGGGTAAAATAGGACGATCAAGGGGCGAACTGATCCGATGTTTTGTTTTTAATTTCAAAGAGATTTTACGAAATAATATAAATTTTATTGGTACATTTTCTGCCAGAGGTAACACTGGACATAATCTTGATCTGGTATTTCGTAAGATATACATCAGCAGAGTTGGAATAACTGTTTAATTAATTTTTCTTTTGTAAAATTGCTTTTTTAAGCTTAATTTTCTTTTTTATTTACTATTTCTTATTGTTTATACCTTTGTTAGGGTAAAGATTTAGTTGGTCCTTTTACTTCATCCACATGCAAGCTTTTATAGAGGTTATATAAAATAACAGTTATATCTAACTCAAACGTAACAATACATCTTATAGAACAATTAAATAACGTATACTTAAAAATTATATTATGGTCTCGCAAACTACATAACAGTGCTCACAACCAAAGAAACTGACAATGAAAAAAAATCCTTTTGTTGTGGATTTTCGAACATTGCCGTTTACTCCTGATAGCGATGTCGTAAGAATCAAGGTGATTGCTAGTTATATATCTTTTTTCCTCTTCTGTCAAACATTGTTGTTAAAAAATTCTTAACTTTACTTGTTTTTGAGATTTTGGTGGACCTTTTACCCGCAGACCTTCAAGCCCTGCTCAATATATATACACAATTTTTGCAATCAAAACCTTCAAGCAGATGTATTCAGAATATATGTGGATTTTTAGCAAAATATAAACTAATATAGTCTAGTCTAAAGTCATCAATTACGTATATCAAAAATTCTTGCTTGCCTAAAATATCGACTATTTCACATACACACACCTACCGATGTCTGTTCGCTTAAAAACCGAACTCGGCCATATTTATATTCGTCTGGCGCAAACAATTTTCTATTATTAGTTTGATTGTCTCTTATTATATATAACGTTTATGTTATCCACAAAACATCGGCGAGGCGCCATGTATTTCTTGCTTCTTCATTTTCAACTCTTGTGGTTTTTTAACATCGCTCCCATCCAATCGTAACACAACCTAGGGCACTGTTATCTAACCTGTTATTAAGTAAGTTTTAGAACTGAAAAAGACTAGGCCTCTGCCGAAGATCGCGTAATAGACTTAAGACATATTGTGTCATTAGATCAATTGGGCTTGGGATATTTTAAAAACATTTAAAATTATTATCCGCAGGCACTAAACGTAAAGTAGGTGTGAATGGCATATTGACCACTGAGGATAATATATATATATACTCGTATATATATATATATATATATATATATATATATATATATATTAACAAAGTCTAATAATCGAGCATAACATCAATAAAAAACATGAATTTCTTTCAAAAATTTTTTTTAAATCCATACGTTTCGGCTATAATCCTAGCCTTCATTCAGTGGAAACTAAAAATAAAATTAAAAACTAAAACAATTGAATTGGAGTGAAAAGAAAAAATAAAATAGTGAATAGTACTTACAATTAGTTGATCTTAGTGTTAAATTGGAAAATTTTAATAATCTATGGTATCAGGATATGGTAATGCACTACACTATGTATTATAAACATTAATTTGAAATTACACAATATTTTCACAAAATACTGATTTTAAAAAATCACAAATGAATAATGTGTTATTCGTAGACTGGTTGAAGATGTAATGGAGAAAGACATTTTTTAAAAAATATTTTTACCAAGATTCTACACATGTGTGGAACGAATTGCGAATCCTTTGCGCGAACGCTTTTATTGTTTTGTAAGAAATTTGGAAATGTTATCTAAATAGAAGAGATTTGTGTCGCACAGCGTGTTAAGTTCATTCCGTTTATTTATTGTCTTATTGTTGTAAATAGTTAAAAAAGATCCCTCTATAATTCTTCGTTTAAATAAATTTTGTTCGAAATTTTGTTTTGTACTACAATCCGAACAAAATTTATTTAAACGAAGAATTATGGAGGGATCTTGTTGCTGTGGATCTGGATCTGTTTGCCACATGGCTATCTCATTTTACCACGCTCATGAGGTGAAAAGGACTAGGTGACAAGTTTTTGAAGAATAGAAATAAAACATATGTCTACAATGATGAATTAGCTAGAAGTATTACTGAACATAGTCAGATAGTTGTTTGTTTGATACGTGTAATGTAATTGGTTTGGTTTTATATAGTTGCTCATAGGCAAATTGGACCTTTGTGCCTCGCCCTACCTTATATACAAATATATATGTATATATATATATATATATATATGTATATTCACTCTTATATATAGTGTGTTTAGGTATGTAATATTTCAGTAAGTGCGCGTGCTTGCTTTGTGTATAGTAAGGCCAAGCAAGTTCATATGTGAAAGTATTTCAATGGCAAGTTTTGTCAGTCGATTTGAATAATGCATCGTGTAACATAAATTAAATCATTTGATGTCCTTTCAATATCAAGAAACTCTTTCATTTGTTAAGCTGCAGACGGCTACCCATGCGTGTGGCCGCACGCTATTCTTTCAAACAAAATGACTTGCGAGATTTTTTCTATTCACCGTTCAACGCCGCCGCTCAAAAGACTACGACGGGCTACTGTTTCTTTACAACTATAAAAGTATAAATGTCATAACCTGACCAATAAGTGGCTGCTGGAAATGATGGATAGCTTTCTATTCTGATCGTACAATGTGTGCGAAGAGGATTCCACCGTGAAACAGAGAACGAATTCTTGTACCAGGCGATCGTAATTGTAAAACAGCTTACGTTGCCTTTATTCGGCTTTGATATTGTTTGTGCCTATTGTGCATAAGTGTCAGAAGTATCTTAGCATTTCACGCTTTTTAACAATTATGTCCTTAAAGTATTCACTAATTAATTAAGCTGAATTGTATATGGTACACAATAGATATGTACGATATTGTTTGCGCTGGTTTCACAGTTTGATTCTGCTAGTTGATATTGCATACAAATAGGTAAATAAAAAAATATAATTTTTTCTATCTTTTTGGTGCATATTTATTAGTTATTGGCATTTTGTTATGCACGGGATTTATTTTTTATGAGATTGATTGAAAGTGGTCAAATCTGATACATTATTTAAAATTTCATTGGAGTCAGGATTAATAGGCCGCGCTTTTTGAAAGCCATGAATTCGTATATGTATTAAGCGCCTGTTTGTTTTACAAAAATGTGTAATATTTAAACCATAATCAAAAATTACTAACATGTTTAAAAAAATTGTACAAAATTGAGTAACCTGCAAAGTTTTACACACTAAAATGCTTTACAGCAACGCGATGTAGTTACTTATGAATTACTCATAAATTAATATATTGATTTCTAATTGATTGAGTCAATTATATAATTATATACATGTTTCGGGAAGTACATGCTATTTGCCTTGACAAAATATCATTTACACCTAGTTAATTTAAACCATATAAATATTTCTAGTTCTTAGGTAAAAATTTTAACAGATTTTTTCGACAGTATTCACAGCAATTTTTTGAATTTCTAAAAAATAGGTTTGACCTAAAATTCTAAACCATGAATTTCATGCGATTTTTAGAGGCCTCAAACAATATTATATATTTTTTGTTACACTTAATTAATTAATGTTCTGAGAATATATAAATAAAAATAAAAATTAAAAATAGTCATAAAGTTTCAATTCAAGGAAATGATCAAGTGAATCAAGTGGAAATCTCAAAAAAAATTGCATCAAAATCATAATTTTAGCTCACCAAATTATCTAAATAAAAATATATTATTAATATAGAATAATGACGCTAACGAATGAACTATGGACATGTTAATTTTTTTTACAAGCAACTGTCTAAAAAAATTTTTTCTTTCGAAGTTTTCGAGTTTTTTTTATTACAACTTTTTTGTTTCGAATTTCGAATTTTTTTTAAAAATAGTAAAAATCAGAATTTGGGAATGAGCATATTTCATACTGAATAAAAGTCTATGAAGAATACTTTGTAAAATTATTCTAAATATAACGGTCCAGTAGAAGTTAAGAAATCGTGGATATCGCATCGAAATAGATAGTTTTGAGAAAAACGTGTTTAAAGTTTTGCGGAGGAAGGAAACAGATGAGTTATATCTCAAACAGCTATGTCTCCAAAAATAATTTGAATTATGAAAACTTTACTTGTACACAAATTCTTAAATATTTTGTCTTTGAAAATATACAAAAAATAAAATCAATTTTTTAAATTCCAAAACAGACCAGAATACCCCCTTCAATTACTATCTAGTAATTGAAGTAATTAGTTATGAATATCATGTGCAATCATTTTTTACTGGTTTCCAGTACGTGTAGGATTTTACTACAAGTAATCTTGCAATAAGATACCATATCTAGCTTGTATGCAAAACCCAATAAATAACATATCACAATACAAATTCAATATCACTAGGGGTAGTTCTGGAAACGATATTTAGGTTCATCGTTCCTTCGCTTCCTTTCG
This sequence comes from Ctenocephalides felis, assembly GCF_003426905.1. Lineage (NCBI taxonomy): Eukaryota > Metazoa > Arthropoda > Insecta > Siphonaptera > Pulicidae > Ctenocephalides > Ctenocephalides felis. The sequence goes on from NW_020538040.1 coordinate 153,164,664, forward strand.
CACAATAATCGTTTGTTGATGTCTCACTCAATGCGCGACGTCAGAACGGGGCGACGGTCCGAATCGGTATTTCGGGCAGCAGGCCGCAGTTATTTAAATTTATAGCTCCGATAAAAGGACCCCGCTTGTCAAGGCAACAAGGGACCTTTTAACCACCGGACCTTCGATGATCACCTCCATTGAAGCGTCTCCCCCGTTTTCCTAAATGCTCTATGCTTTTGATATATGACGCCTACAATAACATTACCTATACGTCGTTCCACATATTGAGAACGGCGCCCCGCGAAACCAACAGCTTAATACACGTGTACGCTTACTGCTAATGCTACGCAAAACGCGACATCATCACAAATTTTATCTGCATGACGAAGTTGCTACTCGCGTTCGTATTCATTCTTGTATGTACTCAATTTAAAAGGATGGATTTTTAATATGTACGTAATATATGCATCCGCATATATAACATTGCATGTATACATATACATAAAAACACACAAATATATATAGGAGCACAAAGATTAGGCGGGACACAAAGGTCGAAATTGTCTTCGAGCAATTATACTTTCAAAACGAAAAGAATTATATTACTAGTGCGGCGCATGGCATCGTGCCTTAAGGCAAATTGCTGGAACTTCTCGTACCAAAAATTATTTTTTTTTAAAAAGATTAACATTTTTGAAAAAAATTTACTCTGAAAAAATTAGATTTTTGAGAAACTATAAATTTTTGACAAAAATTTACTTTTTTTTGAAAAAAAAGACTTATTGAAAAAAAATTTATTTTGAAATATTTTGGAAATTCTGAACGTTTTTTCAAAGCAATCGTTACTGCTTTAACTGCATAGAGACGACATATCGAAGCGCGTAAGCCGTCTAACGGATAAACATTGGTACGGAACCCATAGGAATGTAAACAAAATTTATACTTTTTGTTAAAATCTCTATAAAATATCTGATAATTTGATGTGCATATGTCTAATGATCATTCTTGACTGCCAAATGGCATTTTTTTTTTACTTTTTTTACTAGATCTCCGAAACCGCTAGACCTGCCTTCATGATCAGTTCTTCATCTTGTTAATACAAGTAAAATGTTTTTTGAATTATTCAAATCGGACGCTTCGTTCTTTTAAAAACTGAGTTACCGTTTTTGGCACTTTTTGCCCTATATCTTCGGAACGGCTAAACCTGCCTTCGACAAAAACTAATCAGCACGTCTCCTTATCAATACGAATCGAATGTTTTTTGAATTATTCAAATCGCTTCATCTGTGTTCCCGAAATCGTCGACGAAAATTTGTATCCGCACACACAAACATACACGCACACACACATACATCCATTTTTTCTAAGGTATGCCAAAATGTTTAGAAGGTTTGAAACGTAAAATATATATAAAAAATTTCATTTTCGATTTTTTTGCGATTACTATAACTTGCCCTACGGGAAGTTAACAAGTAAGACATATCCAACAAAGAACTATCTGACTATGTTGAGTAAAACCTCTAGCTAATTCATCATTGTAGAAATGTCTTATTTTCTGTTTTTCAAAAAATTGTCGGTAAAATAGGGCGGCCAGGGGTAAAATTTTTAATTTCAAAGGAATTTTAAGAAATAATAGCTGAATTATTCAATGAATGCAAAATATAAATTTCATAGGTACATTTTTTACCGAGATAACAATGTATGAGCAGTCGCAATGAAACTTTTTAACTACAAGGTTTTTTAGAAAGTGAACCAACCAAGCAAACCATTAGGTTGGTATATCTCTATTTGATATAATTTATTATCAGAGTTTCTATAATATTGATCATATTTAAATTAATCATTGTTAGATGTCTGGGGAAAGGTTATTTTCTCTTGGAAATATATTTACATCTATATTTTGAAGTATAAACCGATGTAACTACTGCTTGACATCAGATTTTCGAGATGATGAGCTTCGATAGCTAGTACCTTCACACTATTGAATGTGTGGAGAATGTATATGATCTGATTCTGTGACAATAATAGTTGATATTGTTGTTAAATATTTTTTTATATAATAGTTGATATTTTATTGTATACGAGTAAATTGCAGCTTTCAATATTTAGCATAATATTTTATATATTGTAAGCAATTGTACTCTGCTTATATTTCTAATGCTTAATGAAACAAATTAATTTGCAAAATTTATATATTGGCGCGTATTAGAAAATTTAGTAATAGCGGTGCATATTCTTTAACCGCCATTCATTAATTAAATTTTAAATAAGTATTTAATCCCGTTTTCACGTTAACGCAGCTTTTATTGTAGTCCGTTAGTAATCAATAATTACTAATTATAGTTACTGAAATTTTATGTATTAAAACTGTGATCTAAAATTCAATTTAAATTGATTGAACTCAGTCAAAAATTATAGTAAAAAGAGTGTCAATTTTGGTGCTTTTATTTATTACAGCTCTACCCAAAGATGATAAATTTCATATTGTTTTGATAGAATTCATATGGTTTAGAAATGTACTATTAAATTAATGGATAAAATAATAAACAATATGAAAATATCAATCTTAAATGCTTATATGTATGTAATAGTTTGTATCTGGCAAAATAGCAATTTTTTATTAATTGTTGTTTCAAATATGCTAATTCAGTTTTATTATGTTTCTAGAGATTTAGTGTCATTAAAGTGGCATTGAAACTATGGCATTAACAAAATTTATTAGCCATATGTTCATAGGAAAAATCCTAAGTAATAAATAGGATCAATCGGTATTTACCACAGAAATGGTATTTTGTACAATTTCAACCGAAATGAATCAGCTGACGCTGGTAATTCAACGCAGTTGGCACAGATTCCAATCGACGTCATTACGCATGAACATCAACAAAATTCGTAAACGTTGCGAAAAAATAACCAAAAAGACCATAATAGCGCCCAATAAATATTACACCGCTTTCTGGACATAAATCAAACCTTTCCTGCATACGCACGTAGCAGATATGTTCCAGCCCGTTAACCACGCGAAACTTTTGAATTACATCTGATGCTGTCGGGGTGGTCTTTAGTAATTGTCCTTTAAATGTTTTATCACGACGGAATTGATTAATAGATAATTGTTTTTTATGTGCTTTAATTCAAAAATGTAGGATATACAAAATATTGTTTATATACTTCTAGTATTATCTATAAGTTCCTTATTATCTATAGGTTGAATATATTATATTACTTCTTTTCAATTAATTATAAATCATATTGTATTTTTATTTATATGATATGCTTTCTGGGTTTAAGCTGAGTAATAGTCATAATAGTTGCATATCATCAATTAATATATTATATTATTTTAAAATGTCTTATGTTACTTATAGGGGAGCTAGAGGCTATGAAGGGGTAACTAGAAACAGGCGTTATTCAATAGGATCTTAAACTATATTAAAATATTTTTTTGTCTCCATTGGTATATAAATCGTCCAGCATAATATTGTCTTAGCTATGCCACATGTCCCGCGGGCCAACGCAGTAAACAGAAGTGTGCAAGTCTGTCATTTTCAATTCAACATGGTCGTACCGTTTTATTTGAACAATTTAGGTTGAATTTTTGTGTGGTAGTAGATCAGAACTTTTATGAATATAATTGCAGCATTATTCATTCAGAATAATGTGCTTTGATATTCACAATCTGATTTATTTATCTTATCACTAATAATGATACAAACAAGTCTTGTTTTTGTGCAATGAATATAAGAGTAATGCCCTGCTAGCTATAGTTAAACTAGTGGGGCGCATGGCATCGTGCCTTAAGGCAAATTGCTGGAACTTCCCGTACCAAAAATTATTATTTTTTTAAAAACGATTAACATTTTTCAAATAATTTTACTTCGAAAAAATTAGATTTTTGAGAAACTATGAATTTGACAAAAAATTACTTTTTTTGAAAAAAAAAATTATTTTGAAAACAAAAAATTTTTTTGAAAAAAAAAATGTTTTCTTCATTTTGACATATTTTGGAAATTCTGAACTTTTTTTCAAAGCAATCGTACTGCTTGAACTGCATAGAGACGAAATGAAATCGAATGTTTTTTAAATTATTCAAATCGGTTGATCGGTGTTCCCGAAATCGTCGACGAAAATTTGTATCCGCAAACACATACACACGCACACACACACATACATTCATTTTTTCCAAGGTATGCCAAAATGTTCAGAAGCCTTTGAAACGTAAAGATATATAAAAATTTTCATTTTTGAATTTTTTGCGATTACTATAACTTGCCCTACGTGAAGTTAATTAACAATAAATTTTTGCATTTAAATTTATATTGGAACATTAACAATTTTTGAACTATAAAATTTTTAAAAACATATAAAGATAAATAAAGTAGATTACAAACTAGATTTTAAATTTAAAATTTATATATTTTAAATTATGTTTCAAATTATGATTTTTTATTATTGGGAAGTCTTAAGTCCAAATGGATATAGGATATAGATTTAAATTCGGAACCGTGACAGTTCTCTCTTCAGTTTTCAATTTAGCTTAACCTTTGTTTTTTACGCCGATTTTACACCAGTTTTTAAGCTGCTTAATAATTTTCTTAATAAAATTCATAGACTATAAAGTTATTTATAGTTTTACAGTTACGCTACATCTGCATTTTTAAAATAAGTAGTTTTATGCTTTTATAGTTGTACCTTTCTAATAAGTTTCTGCTTTTTAATATTATATTGCAGAATTTACATAATTTGACTTCTACAATTATATTCATTCATTGATATCTAAATAATGCTTCACACTTATAGTTTTATAATGTAACTGTATGTTTCTGCTTAATTCATTTTTAATATTTTCATTGAATTCTTAGTGCATTTGCAAAAATAAACTGTAAGTTTTTATAATTATTTATGTAATTATATGGAATATTTTATAAAAACAATCAAAAATAATTACTTTAATTTATTGCAATAACATTCAGGGATATATATATATATATATATATATATATATATATATGTTGCAAAAATTTAATTTATTTTCATACCCAGATGTAATTTGAGGAAATTGAGATGACTACTCAATTTATTTTTATAAATATTTGTGTGTGGTATTATATTTTATTGTATTATTATATACAAGTTCAAGTCGATTACTGTCTAGTAATTCAGCCATTGATAGTAATTTGAAAAACATGTTCGTTATCAAATCACGGTCAATCCATTCAATCATCAATCTCATCGCATTGACTTGTCTCGTGTATCGTGTCCGGTCGAGAATTACGGATGTGTATCTTCACTTGATCTTTGTAGTAAGAGAGCTGGCAAATATTTTTGATTTATTTCTGTTTTTTTGGGAAAGCTACAAATGTATTGCATTTCAAAATCTTTCATCTTGATTTTTCTCTGGAAGTACGATTCTGTTATGTCAAGAGCTTGTTTATAGTGCATATAGAAATATTGGTACTGAAGTGTCTAAAAATGAATACAAAGAACAATGACTTTAAGGTGATTCTAAAAATAAAAATCAAGGTCAAATCATGAATGCGGAACATTTAAAATTTTAAATTTTTTATGTAGCAAGGATTCTCTAACACTATTCGAGTACCCCACAAAGACGCTTTGCAGAGTCAGCATTTATTCTACTCTATAAACACAGTATTAATAAACAAAATGATAGCTTCTTCGGCGAAAACTATCAATTTATTCTCGGTAATGTTTCCAAATTCATGTCGAAAATCTAATATTGTGCTGTACTCTTGCATACATTCTTATAGTTTTAGCTTTTAAACACGTGTCGAGCTTTTTCAAAAAAAAAAAAAAAAAAATTGACCTGCACATTCACAGCTTATTACAGAAAATAAAATTGCCTCGGGTGGTCGACATTTCATTACAATTCGTTTTTAAAGAATATTTTATAAAAAGGTGACGACTAACACTTACAATTAGTGCTTTATTGTAATTAATATTTTTTATGATTAAATAGTAAAGATCTTTCAACTTCCGCAAGTTATTGTAATGAAAAAAATAAAAAAAAAATTCTATATTTTTACTTTTCAAAGGTTTTTGAACATTTTGGCGTACCTTAATAAATGGATCTGTGTGTGTGTGTGCAGATACAAATTTTCGTCGACGATTTAGGGAATATGGATCAACCGATTTGAATGATTCAAAAAACATTCAACTCCTATTGATAAGGAAACGAGCTGATTATTTTTTGAACAAGGCAGGTCCAGCCGTTTCAAAGATACGGGGCAAAAAGTGCCAAAAATGATAATTCAGTTATCTAAGAGAACGGAGCATCCGATTTCTATAATTCAAAAATCATTTCACTTGCATTGACAAAGTAAAGACCTGATTAAATTTTTGGGAAGGCCGATTCACCGGTTTCGGAGATCGAGTAAAAAAAGTAAAAAAATTCAATTTGGCGATCAAAAATTATTATCAATAGACATATGCACATCAAATTATCAGATATTTTATAGAGATTTTAATAATCGGTACAAATTTTGTTAACATTTCTATGAGTTTCGTAACAATGTTCAACCGTTCTACTGCAAACCGCGACGCGGCGCTTACGCGCTTTAATATTTTGTTTCTAAAACTGTTACGCAGCGCGATTGTGTTGAGAAAATGTTCAAAATTTAAAAAAAAAGGGCAATATAAAAAAATGACTTTTAAAAGATTCTTTTTTTTTCTTTTAATTTGAAAAAAATCTAATTTTTACTAAGTTTTAAAAAAATTTCAAAGCTTTCTTAAAATTTTTAATTTTTAGTAAGGAAAGTGTTCCAGCAATTTTCCCTAAGGCACGATGCCATGCGCCACTAGTATTATTCTCAAGTTGTTCAGTAAGAATTAATACGGTGTTGATCCTTTACTATAGAATTTGTTCCCGTGACATTCGCGAAAGGGCGTTCTGTCCGCTACCTATATACATACATCACAATAACGCATTCGCCAAACACATTCAACAGTGGTGAGTCCATAAAAACCTTAAACGTTTTCCTCTGGGATATTTGTAGGTCCTTTGGTTATCGTAAATCAAGTCGCTGACACCACACGACGCTGCTAACTGACCACGTTATATACTCGATCTCTAGTCCGTCCGTCCCCCACGTATTGGGACAATGTGTGCTCTTCGCCCTTTTCTCGCGGCAAAGAAACTCGCCGGCATCTGCGGCATGTCCGTCTAGTCTGCCTGTCCCCCTGGCCGGAAGACGAGGATATGTTATTCCGGAAAAATATACTATTCTAATCGGGAAAATTGATAGCACTATTGTTGGAAGATGCTCTGTCACTTGTGTGATGGAAGCTAGTTTTTCTCCTCGAAAATGGCAAAACTGCAATATATAAGTATTTATTGAGAGCACACAATAAGTGCATAATATCATGATATAGATAAAATCTGTGATTTGTGACGCCCTATTCGTAGATCAGAATTAAACTAGCTGTAAGTGGAATTCTGTCTTAAGGCAATTAAGGCATCTTGTCTTAAGGCAAATTGCTGGAACTTCCCGTACCAAAAATTATTATTTTTTTAAAAACGATTAACATTTTTGAAAAAAAAATTACTTTGAAGAAATAAGATTTTTGAGAAACTATAAATTGGACAAAAAATTACTTTTTTTTTAAAAAAAAAACATATTGTGGAAGATCTGAACTTTTTTTTTCAAAGCAATCGTACTGCTTTAAATGCATAGGGACAAAATATAAAGCGCGTAAGCGCCGCGTCGCAGTCTAACGCATAAGCATTGGTACGGAACCCATACGAATATTAACAAAATGTATACTTATTGTTAAAATCTCTATAAAATATCTGATAATTTGATGTGCATATGTCTGATGATCATTTTTGACCGCCAAATGGCTCATTTTTTTACTTTTTCCTCCATATCTCCAAAGTCGTTGGACCTGCCTTTCCAAAATTTTGAACAGTTCTTTATTTAGTCAATACAAATAAAATGTTTTTTGAATTATTCAAATCGGACGCTCCGTTCTCTTAAAAACTGAGTTATCGTTTTCGGCACTTTTTTCCCCGTATCTTCGGAACGGCTAGACCTGCCTTTGCCAAAAACTCATCAGCACGTCTCCTTATCAATACGAATCGAATGCTTTTAAATTATTCAAATCGGTTGATTCGTGTTCCCGAAATCGTCGACGAAAATTTGTATCCGCACATACATGCACACATACACACATACATCCATTTTTTCTAAGGTATGCCAGAATGTTCAGAAACCTTTGAAACGTAAAGATATATAAAAATTTTCATTTTCGATTTTTTTGCGATTACTATAACTTGCCCTACGGGAAGTTAAAATTCGATCATTATATTTTACTTTTTTTAACTTAGACATATGTTACATACGTATTGCAAACAGGTTAAATTGAATTTGAATGAAATATCATACTTATCAGCTGAAGAAGCAAAGACACTAGCGCATTAGAGATAAGAGAATGACGAAAGCGGGAGTGGGCTCCTGATACATGAAACATTTTAAAAATTTCGCGAAGTTCGAGGGTCCGAATGCTCGGCGTGTGAGGCAGATAGAGGGTCCGAATTGGAAATTAATTGTAGGGAATATAGCGAAATATAACGCCATATAATAATTATTTTAATACTCATATGCTTTCCTGGTTAAAACCGCGGGAAACTCAAAAATGAAGCTGATCAAATAAACTAAAAATTTTTGATGAAAAAGTCTTATCATCTCGGATTTCGATAAAACTCATAGTGTTTATGCACAATATTGTTAGTAAAATTCTGTGGAAATTTTATGACACTTGGTCTATTAGTTTTCGAGATATTCGCATTTGAAATTTTGCAGTGTTAAAAAGTAACAAAAAAAAATCTCACTCTTTTGACGATTGCTCGGCGTGTGAGGCAGATAGAGGGTCCGAATTGGAAATTAATTGTAGGGAATATAGCGAAATATAACGCCATGTAATAATTATTTTAATACTCATATGCTTTCCTGGTTAAAACCGCCCGAAACTCAAAAATGAAGCTGATTAAATACACTAAAAAAATTTTGATGAAAAAGTCTTATCATCTCGGATTTCGATAAAACTCATAGTGTTTATGCACAATATTGTTAGTAAAATTCTGTGAAAATTTTATGACACTTGGTCTATTAGTTTTCGAGATATTCGCATTTGAAATTTTGCAGTGTTAAAAAGTACCAAAAAAAATTCTCACTCTTTTGACGATTGCTCGGCGTGTGAGGCAGATAGAGGGTCCGAATTGGAAATTAATTGTAGGGAATATAGCGAAATATAACGCCATATAATAATTATTTTAATACTCATATGCTTTCCTGGTTAAAACCGCCGGAAACTCAAAAATGAAGCTGATCAAATACACTAAAAATTTTTGATGAAAAAGTCTTATCATCTCGGATTTCGATAAAACTCATACTGTTTATGCACAATATTGTTAGTAAAATTCTGTGAAAATTTTATGACACTTGGTCTATTAGTTTTCGAGATATTCGCATTTGAAATTTTGCAGTATTAAAAAGTACCAAAAAAAATTCTCACTCTTTTGACGATTGCTCGGCGTGTGAGGCAGATAGAGGGTCCGAATTGGAAATTAATTGTAGGGAATATAGCAAAATATAACGCCATATAAAAATTATTTTAATACTCATATGCTTTCCTGGTTAAAACCGCCCGAAACTCAAAATGAAGCTGATTAAATACACTAAAAAATTTTGATGAAAAGTCTTATCATCTCGGATTTCGATAAAACTCATAGTGTTTATGCACAATATTGTTAGTAAAATTCTGTGAAAATTTTATGACACTTGGTCTATTAGTTTTCGAGATATTCGCATTTGAAATTTTGCAGTGTTAAAAAGTACCAAAAAAAATTCTCACTCTTTTGACGATTGCTCGGCGTGTGAGGCAGATAGAGGGTCCGAATTGGAAATTAATTGTAGGGAATATAGCGAAATATAACGCCATATAATAATTATTTTAATACTTATATGCTTTCCTGATTAAAACCGCGGGAAACTCAAAAATGAAGCTGATTAAATAAACTAAAAAAATTTTGATGAAAAAGTCTTATCATCTCGGATTTCGATAAAACTCATAGTGTTTATGCACAATATTGTTAGTAAAATTCTGTGAAAATTTTATGACACTTGGTCTATTAGTTTTCGAGATATTCGCATTTGAAATTTTGCAGTGTTAAAAAGTACCAAAAAAAATTCTCACTCTTTTGACGATTGCTCGGCGTGTGAGGCAGATAGAGGGTCCGAATTGGAAATTAATTGTAGGGAATATAGCGAGATATAACGCCATATAATAATTATTTTAATACTCATATGCTTTCCTGGTTAAAACCGCCGGAAACTCAAAAATGAAGCTGATCAAATACACTAAAAAATTTTTGATGAAAAAGTCTTATCATCTCGGATTTCGATAAAACTCATACTGTTTATGCACAATATTGTTAGTAAAATTCTGTGAAAATTTTATGACACTTGGTCTATTAGTTTTCGAGATATTCGCATTTGAAATTTTGCAGTATTAAAAAGTACCAAAAAAAAATTCTCACTCTTTTGACGATTGCTCGGCGTGTGAGGCAGATAGAGGGTCCGAATTGGAAATTAATTGTAGGGAATATAGCAAAATATAACGCCATATAAAAATTATTTTAATACTCATATGCTTTCCTGGTTAAAACCGCCCGAAACTCAAAAATGAAGCTGATTAAATACACTAAAAAAATTTTGATGAAAAAGTCTTATCATCTCGGATTTCGATAAAACTCATAGTGTTTATGCACAATATTGTTAGTAAAATTCTGTGAAAATTTTATGACACTTGGTCTATTAGTTTTCGAGATATTCGCATTTGAAATTTTGCAGTGTTAAAAAGTACCAAAAAAAATTCTCACTCTTTTGACGATTGCTCGGCGTGTGAGGCAGATAGAAGGTCCGAATTGGAAATTAATTGTAGGGAATATAGCGAAATATAACGCCATATAATAATTATTTTAATACTCATATGCTTTCCTGGTTAAAACCGCCGGAAACTCAAAAATGAAGCTGATCAAATACACTAAAAAATTTTTGATGAAAAAGTCTTATCATCTCGGATTTCGATAAAACTCATACTGTTTATGCACAATATTGTTAGTAAAATTCTGTGAAAATTTTATGACACTTGGTCTATTAGTTTTCGACATATTCGCATTTGAAATTTTGCAGTATTAAAAAGTACCAAAAAAAATTCTCACTCTTTTGACGATTGCTCGGCGTGTGAGGCAGATAGAGGGTCCGAATTGGAAATTAATTGTAGGGAATATAGCGAAATATAACGCCATATAATAATTATTTTAATACTCATATGCTTTCCTGGTTAAAACCGCCGTAAACTCAAAAATGAAGCTGATCAAATACACTAAAAAATTTTTGATGAAAAAGTCTTATCATCTCGGATTTCGATAAAACTCATAGTGTTTATGCACAATATTGTTAGTAAAATTCTGTGAAAATTTTATGACACTTGGTCTATTAGTTTTCGAGATATTCGCATTTGAAATTTTGCAGTGTTAAAAAGTACCAAAAAAAAATCTCACTCTTTTGATGATTGCTCGGCGTGTGAGGCAGATAGAGGGTCCGAATTGGAAATTAATTGTAGGGAATATAGCGAAATATAACGCCATATAATAATTATTTTAATACTCATATGCTTTTCTGGGTAAAACCGCCGGAAACTCAAAAATAAAGCTGATCAAATACACTAAAAAATTTTTGATGAAAAAGTCTTATCATCTCGGATTTCGATAAAATTCATAGTGGTTATGCACAATATTGATAGTAAAATTCTGTGAAAATTTCATGACACTTGGTCTATTAGTTAAAATCTCTATAAAATATCTGATAATTTGATGTGCATATGTCTAATGATCATTTTTGACCGCCAAATGGCTCATTTTTTTACTTTTTCCTCCATATCTCCAAAGTCGTTGGACCTGCCTTTCCAAAATTTTGAACAGTTCTTCATTTAGTCAATACAAATAAAATGTTTTTTGAATTATTCAAATCGGACGCTCCGTTCTCTTAAAAACTAAGTTACCGTTTTCGGCACTTTTTGCCCCGTATCTTCGGAACGGCTAGACCTACCTTTGCCAAAAACTAATCAGCACGTCTCCTTATCAAGACGAACTGAACGTTTTTTAAATTATTCAAATCGGTTGATTCGTGTTCCCGAAATCGTCGACGAAAATTTGTATCCGCACAAACACACACACACATACATCCATTTTTTCTAAGGTATGCCAAAATGTTCAGAAACCGTTGAAACGTAAAGATATATAAAAATTTTCATTTTCGATTTTTTTGCAATTACTATAACTTGCCCTACGGCAAGTTAATTATAACTTTTTTTAACTTTTCATAGGGCAAGTTATAGTAATCGCAAAAAAATCAAAAATGAAAATGTTTATATATCTTTACGTTTCAGAGGTTTTTGAATATTTTGGCACACCTTAGAAAAAATGGATGTATGTGTGTGTGTGCGGATACAAATTTTCGTCGACGATTTCGGAAACACGGATGAAGCAATTTAAATAATTCAAAAAGCATTCAATTCGTATTGATAAGGAAACGTGCTGATTAGTTTTTGGCGGAGGCAAGTCTAGCCGTTCCGAAGATACGGGGCAAAAAGTGCCAAAAACGGTAACTCAGTTTTTAACAGAACAAAGCGTCCGATTTTAATAATTCAAAAAATACTTTACTTGTACTGACAAGATAAAGAACTGTTCAAATTTTCATAAAGGCTTGTCTAGCGGTTTCGGAGATCTAATAAAAAAAGTAAGAAAATGCCATTTGGCGGTCAAAAATGATCATTAGACATATGCACATCAAATTATCAGATATTTTATAGATATTTTAACAATCAGTATAAATTTTGTTTGCATTCCTATGGGTTCCGTACCAATGTTTATTTGTTAGACGGCGACGCGGCGCTTACGCGCTTTGGCAATTTGTCTCTATGCAGTTAAAGCAGTACCATTTTCCTGAAAAAAAGTTCAGAATTTCCAAAATATGTCAAAATAAAGAAAACATTTTTTTAAAAAAAAATTTTTTTCCAAAAAATGTAATTTTTTTCAAATTCCTAGTTTCTCAAAAATCTAATTTTTTCGAAGTAAAATTTTTTCAAAAATGTTAATCGTTTTTAAAAAAATAATAATATTTAGTACGGGAAGTTCCAGCAATTAGCCTTAAGGCTAGATGCCATGCCCCACTAGTTGGCCTAAAGGGCGGAAAGGATAGTATTGCCAGGTTGCAATATTCTACGACCTAATTACCTGATGCAAAAACAGGCATATTGAGTTATTATCCATGAGATGGCATATCAATATATTCTAACGTTTATGTGGGATGTGCAAATTATACATACGCGGGGACTTGAAGGTTCGTGGGTGAAAAAGTCTGCTATCAATATCTCAAAAACAAGTAAAGTTGAGATATTTTTAACCACAATATTTGAAAGCAGAGGGAAAAATGTACAGCCAACCATCACCTTGATCGAATACCAGATCTAGGTTATATACGGTGTTAACTCTGTAAAAATGTATCCATAAAATTTATATTTTGTATTGGTTAAATAATGTAGCTATTATTGACAATAAGATTAACAAATCTTTGATACTAAGTGACAGCAAATCAAGTCTAACAGCTATAAAACACGCCAATAAACATTCAAATATAATAATATACAAAATTATTGAAATCATAAAGAAAATCAATACTGATGATAAATCCATGATTTTTCTTTGGATAAAGGGTCATTCTAATATAAAAGGCAATGAGATGGCAGACAATCTAGCTAAAGAAGCATGTACGAGCGGCGATCAATTGGCAAAAACTTCTGCGCTAGATTTAAAATATTTAATAAAACAACAAGGTTTGGAGCTATGGCAGAAGTCTCACTCATTGTCAGAAACTACAAAGTTAAAAGGATCTACATATGCACTGACAAGAGAGAATGTTTCACTAAACACATGGTTTAAAAATATAGAAGAAAGTCGAAATTTTATTACAGTAATCTGCAGATTGAGACTCGGACACTCCTGAAATCGCATCTGAAGAGAGTTGGTATCATACAAGATCCAAAGTGTGACTGTGGATCAGCAAGAAAGATCAAAATTACTTAAGAATTTACAAAATGCAAACATTATTTTTTCCATCAATGTACAAATACTTCTATCAAGTAATGACATAAGGATATATAAATATATATATATATATATATATATACATATATATACATATATATATAATATATATATATATATATATATATATATATATATAATTTTATAAGTTATAGCAGAATTAACATATAGCATAATCATTATTGTATAAGTACCAATGTATTATATAGAACTGCTACAACTGTATAGAATCTATACAGTGGTAGCAGTTCTATATAATACATTGGTACTTATACAATAATGATTATGCTATAAGTTAATTTTGCTATTACTTATAAAATTATATATATTATATATATATATATATATATATATATATATATATATATATATACATATATATATCTATACTATAGATAATTGTAATGGCAAAATGATGTAAATCAGAAGCTAAAATAAATAAAATAAAAAAAATGTAGCTAAAATAAATAAAATAAAAAAAATAAGACATTGTATCTGTTTTGCTCCCTGGTTGTTCTTTTTACCTATGGGGTAAAAGGAGTAGATGGCAAATTTTAAAAAAATACTAAATAACTTATTTTTATAGTTAAGAATTAACTGGGAATATTATTCAACATAGTTCGATAGTTGTCGGTTTGATGTATGTTGTGATATAGTTCATTTCGATTAAACAGTATAACTACTGAAATTCAAATTGAACCTTTGTGCCCCGCTCTACTATATATATATATATATATATAATTTGTGTATATGGTATATCTGTCATTTCGCTTCTGCAAAATTGATTTCTCATTCCCTTAATAGCATATGCATTGTTTTATCTCTTGAATACGAATATTGAAGAATAACATGCAACAGCGAGTGGATGGTACATCGTACATGTGTTCAGTTCTGAATATGCGAATCGTGTAAAAAACTCAGTCACGCACATTGAAATGAAACGTATTGATTATCGAGTCGGTATTATTTCACTGAGCCTCGAATGTAAATACTAATTAAGTTGTTCATAAATTTATATTTACTTGCTCTTAGCGGTCACATAACTAACCCATTAAATTATTGCGGTTACAAAAATAATGCTAAGCTTTAATTTTAAAATTATTATTGCAAATTCGTTTTTATAAAAAATATTCCCATTTTTTGCATGACATTGCAATATCATGGTTTTAAATAATCTTGGTACAAAATACGTATAAAATATATTCATCATGAATAAAATTATTTTTAGAGTTTATAATATTTTTTTAACAATTATATTATTAAATGGGATTCGCTTACTTGAAACGAATTTACTGAAATCTGACATCATTCGACGAGAATGACAAGAAAATTTTGATTTGCACTATTTCAAATTGACCAGTTCAGTTCATTTCGTAAAAATGATCATTGCACATATGCAAATCAAATTGGCAGATCTTTTATAGAAATTTTGATGATAAGTATTAAAATTGTTTCATTTTTTTGGGGTTTATGGTAGCAAAATTTTCAATTTATAAAGTTAAATCAAATTCCATAGAATTTTTGAGAGTATGGGTCAACAGATTTGAATGATTCAAAAAATGTATTTTTTTTTCAATTTTTTTTGAAAATAATATTTTTTTCGGTACTTGTACGCTTTTAATTTATCACGGCTCGATTATGTTTTGTTTATGCATGTATGTTTAAGTTTTTTATAAAGAGATACATAAATTGTTCGTAGTATATGCTCTATGCCTAATTTAATAAAATTAGCACTTATAAATTTACACGTATAATAATCTATTTTCAAATATTTAAAACAGTTGTTATAATTTTAATCATCAATCAATTTTTATTGATTATTAATTATTTATATTCCTCAAATGTTCAATTACAATATGAGAAGTTCCAGTAATTTGCCTTAAGGAACGGCGACGCCATGCACTACTAGTTTCTTCAATAATTCTACTCTTCTAATTAACATCCTGTAGGGTAAATTATAGAAATCCCAAAAAAATCGAAAATGAATTTTTTTATATATCTTTACTTTTCAAAGGTATTTGAAATTAGGCTCTTTAAAAAAAATGGATGTATGTGTGTGTGTGTGTGTGTTCGGATACAATTTTTGTCGACGATTTCGTGAACACAAATCAACCTAATTTGAATGATTTAAAAGACATTCGATTCCTAATGATAAGGATACGTGCTGATTAGTTTTTGGCAGAGGCAGGCCTAGCATTTTCGAAAATATGGGGCAAAAAGTGACAAAAATGGTATTTCAGTTTTTAAGGGAATGGAGCGTCCGATTTAAATGATTCAAAAAACATTTTACTTATATTGACGAAACGAACTACTGGTGAAATTTTTGTGAAGGCAGATCCAGCGTTTTCGGAGATCAAGAAAAAAGTCAAGAATAATGCCATTTGGCGGTAAAGAATGATTATTAGACATTTTAACATCATATTATCAGATATTTGATAGAGATTATAATAATAAGAACAAATTTTATGTACATTTAACCGGTGGTCCATCTAGTGATCTAGTGATCTTACGGTTTAGATATTTCTGTAAAGAAAACATATAAAGTATTTTACATCGTTAGAAAGGTCTCAAAAGTCTTAGTTTTTTCGCATATATCACAACTTCGAATTCCGCACGGTGTGGCCTACAGGCAAGTTGCTATCGATAAATTCCAATTTTAAAATGGACCACCCTATATATAGGTTCCGTGCCAATGTGTACATGGCAGATTTTGATGCGGCGCTTACGCGCTTCGAGTCTAAAACAGATATGCAGCGCGAATACTTCAAAAACTCAAAAATTCAAATTTTCCAAAAAATTCAAAATACAAGAAACAAATTCAAACAAGTCATTTTTTTACAAAAATTATTTTTTTTTTTAAATCTATCTCTTTCAGTATTTTTAAGGCACGATGCTATGCACCACTAGTTTGTTCATAAATTATTAATAATAAGGCATATTTTCCACCAGTTTAATCATAATTTCACAACATTTAAGAAAAATCATCTCGTCCGACTGGCTCCGTGTGAATGCATCTTCTATAGAATCCGTCCCTTCTTAGACCATAAGGGTAGGTCCTGTTAACAATCAGCAGGTTGTGATGTTCGTGTATCGACTTGTCGCTGGCATTCCGCGGCCTGGATGGCGTATAGCACCGGCAGCTAGTAGCAGTTACAGCGTTAGATAAGAGAACATGTGATGAGAGAGGCCGAGAGGGTGAAGTACTGAGTAATGAGCATTTAGTACTATCTGGTAGCGGCGTCTCGTTCGCTCGACACAACTTCGGGGTAGAATCATATCGGCTTCCTTTTGCCTCTGTATAATATATGAACGAGGAAAGTATATTCAAGTACCCTGGCAGGTACACGTAATTCTATTGGGTCTTGTCATATCGACACCTTCTATCGCCCAATGAACCTACACACTGGCATCTTTATCAAGAATTTCTTTTTTGCAGAACAATGTCTAGCGATTTTTTTGCTAACAGTGTTCCAAGATATATTGAACGGGTGAAAATATTTTTATTTGTTACTGAGGGTACAAATACATATTTTATACTTACTGTTATTTTGTGACTTTAGCAACTATTCAAAATTTACTAAAAGTTTATTGACTGTGTTCAGCAATATTTTACTCACAATATTTATTTACATAATAAATAACATACTAATCAGCACAATTGCCAAATAATATCATTTGTATAGTTCTTGAATTTCTAAAATCCATTCAGAATTTTTGGCTAAAACATGAACGAAAAATTTCTTTTCCTTTTTTTTATATATATTTATTTATTTAACAATATATTCATTTTATATATATATATATATATATATATATATATACAATCAAAATTAACTACTAAATCATATATATATATATATATATATTATATATATATATATATATATATCCATATCTCAGACAGGTAGGAGTGCCTGGAATAAGAGATTATGGATTGCTTTGTACATTTATGCCTATACATATATATTTATCTATTTCATATTATTTCATTTTAAAATATTACATCTATATAAGAAATTATGTATAAGAGTCATATTTAACTAATAAGGTCAATATTGTTTATATTGTTAATATTGTTTAACAAAGTACTAATCAACGCGAGCGCTTATCAAGTTTCATCGAATGCTTTTAAAAATTTTCAAATCGATCCAACCGTTCTTGAAAGAACGTCAATAAAAGGCTAATTTTACGAACGTCAAAAAAACGCTGCTAATTTTTTCAAAATACAAAGAATTTTTAAAATTAAACGGCTTGTCGTAGGGCCGTTATATTTTAGCATGTTCTAGAAGACCATGATATCTATCGCCAAAACAAAAATCATAAAAATGGTCGTAAAAAAATTCTTTAACCGTTAATTGCTAGATCTTTACCAAAAACTAATCAGGTCATTCCCAACCAATATCTTTCGAGCGGTTTTTCAATTTTCAAAATCTATTCGAAATTGCGAGATAAAACGTGGACAAAATATTTTTTACTTTTTTGCTATATACAAAGAAACGGCTTGGCTGATCCCTGCGCAAAACTGCCAAACGCTAGTCCTTATCGACCCAAACGTTTCTGGGAGGTCGACGAAAGGTCAACAATCTGTTTACACACACACACACATACTTTCTCCAAATTTGGTCTAATTCGATTCAGAATAACTTGAAACGTCGAGAAAACATAAAATTAGCATAAAATTGGATTTTTTTTATTAAAACCTGAACTTCTCCTTCGGGAAGCTAATTATGCTCTCTAAATTTTTAATATTATCCTATAGGCCTATTTGTATATATATTCTTATTCTACTAATATTATAATCTTGAAATTGTTGAAATCGACCCAAACATTTCTGAGAGGTCGATGAAAGGTCAACAATCTGTATACACACACATATACATACTTCTTCCAAATTTGGCCTTATTCGATTCAGAATGACTTGAAACGTCGAGAAAACATAAAATTAGCATAAAATCCGAATTTTTTATGGAAACATAAACTTCTCCTTCGGGAAGTTAATTATGCTCTCAAAATGTTTAATTTTATTCCATGTGCACTATATTATATGTGGTTATATGTTATATATATGGTTATATGTTCTTGTTATTATTCTTGTTCTAATAATATTTTGATCTTCTATAATGAATTATGTTAATCATGATTTTTAAGTTACTTCAAATAATACATTTTTACACCTATTTTTAAATACCTTGCACTATCAAAATAGACAATTGCTAAATTGATTAAATTCATCTCAGTTATCTCTGCCGTCTTACAAGTTTAATTTGGAACGCATGTTTAATTCGATACGCCCGATCGAGAGAGCTCGGCGAGCCCCTCAGTCGTTCATTTATTATTGGTTTGTGATAAATACGTTGTATCGAGTGGAAACCTTCCCCGGCATGTTATGTAGCTACGTGCTCTATCAATGCTCCTTAGGTAGACCACGAACTCTACCATTTCCATCTAAGGAAACGTTCGTTCGCCGAAATAATCAAAAGACGAGCCAAAGATGTACCAGCGTCTCGGGCATCTGTGAACGGCGATGCCATCTCCTCTTGGCTTCCGTTTCCGTAGGAGAAGCTTCGAAACGCCGATGATATCTTAAGATCTTCGGCGTTGAAATGAAGGGATGTGAATGTTCGCGTTTGTTAGCGACCCGCTCTATATTACTGTTGTCACCTACTCCGGAGGGGTGGTTACTCTATTTGCTTACAATCAAAGTTTGTGATAAAGGCTTTGATAGCATTTTTTAAAGTATATGTTGCGTAGAGTGTTGACAAACTAGGTGTAAGTGGAATTTTGCTTTGAGGTAAGTTGCAAGAAATTAGGTAGAAGTTAATCAAGAAATTAGGTAGAAATAGGGTAGAGTTCGGGGAAAAAGGTCTACCAGCATTATCTTAAAAACAAGTGAAGTATGGTATTTTTAATGATAGGATAGAGTGGGGCTCAAAAGTCTCCGGGTAAAAAGGTCCACCATCGATATCTCAAAAACAAGTATAACTAGTGGGGCGTATGGCATCGTGCCTTAAGTGAAATTGCTGGAACTTCCCGTACCGTAACGAAATGTTCGAGGAATACTGAATGTTTTCAAATAGATGATTATAAATATTGTAACATTATCTAATATTTATAAGAATTATATAAACTGAATTGCAAAGTTGAAATTATTTATTTAAAGTTATTAGAACTATAGTCAGAATTAAAAATTAAATTAAAAATTATTTTCGATATACAAAAAAAATTAAAAAAAAAAATTATACATTTTTTTTTCCAAGACCAATTATTTTGTTAAAACAAGCTGAAGGTTTGGACGCCTAGGTTTCTCAAAAACTGCCATTTTTTACACATTTAGCTCTGTATATTCGAAATGGCTGGCCCTGCCATTGCACTCTTTGCTCCGTATCCCCGAAACGGCTGGACCTGCCTTTGCCAAGAACTAATCAGCTCGTCTCCCTATCGATAGGAATCGAATGTTTTTTGAACAATTCAAATCGGTTGATCCGTGCGCCCAAAAACGTGACTGGAAATTTGTATCCATACATACATACACACACACATCCATTTTTTCTGAGGTATGCCAAAATGTTCAGAAACCTTCAAAGCGTCGAGAAATGTAAAAATTTTCAATTTCGATTTTCGATCCATTACAATAACTTACCCTACGGGAAGTTAATTAGGCGTTTTCTAACACTAATATTTGAAAGTAGAGGGAAAATATGTATAACTAGTCATCATCTTTACTCTTATGTAGTCGCTATCAGGAGATAATCGGCAATATTTGTAAATCAAAAAGTATTTTCTTTCGTTTTTAGTTTTTTTAATTGTGAGCACTGTTATTTAGTTAACGATATTCGAATATAATTTTCAATTTAATCGTTCTATAATGTGTACTGTTATTTTTAAGTTAGATTCAACTGTTTTTTTTTTAAATAATCTTCAGAATATCTTACATATGGTTGGGTTAAAAATGACCACTTGAACTTTTACACTAGCAAGGTGTAAATAACCAAAAATACGCAAAAAGTAAAATAATTTAGAAAAATTAATTATACAAAAGATAAATTAAATTAATAGTTAGTACATCTCTGATATTGTATTCTTCTGACGAAGATTGTATGCAGTATGATTTTGGTAAAAAAAATGTGCTCCTAAAATATGCATTTCAAATACAAGTTGCATTTAGCTTGTTTATAAATATTTGTATTTCGAGAAACAATGCACCTGATTATAATAAATTCAACAGAAATATCTACCAAGATTTATGATAGTTATAAGAGATGACAAACATGCTTATCATGTTTGAAAATACACATTTACATTATAATTTTCAAATTTACTGTTTAACCTAATAAATAAAATACTTCGTATTGATTAAATAAGGTGTAGCTATCATTTCTTGAAACCGCTTTAAAATTAAAAATAAAATAGTAGACCATTCTGCATCTAGGCTGTAACCCGCCTATGGGGTAAGATGGACCAGAGAAAAATTTTAGAATAATAGCAAACGTATTTCTAAAATGATAAATAAGCTGGGAATTTTTCATTATTCTATAATGATAAATTAGCTTAGAATTTTACTGAACATAGTTCGATACCTGACTTTCATTATAAATTAAATTACCAACTGATATCTATAAAATAATTGAAAAAAAACTAAAGCTTTTTTATCGGACCCTAATTTTCTAACAATAAGAGGGCGTGGATAAAATGTTATTTCTTAAATTGTTAATTAGTAAAAATCCGATCGATCGTATTAGTAATTGAAATGTATCAATTATAAATGAAATTTTGAAATACTTTGTATATATAATTTTTTTTCCATTTTACAGAAAACACAACATTTTATGAACTATTTTATTTAAGGTAATAATTAAACAGACACACACACTCACATACACACACGTGTAATTATTAAGCTAAATTTTGTAAATCAAATTGTACTAGATTTACCGTTATAGGTCTCCAATGATTCGATAAAGATAAATTTTAAATGTTATTCTACATAACTTTTATGAGGATTGATTTAATTATTTAATATAGATCACTTTATGAATCAAGGGTTATTTTCCTTCAATTTATTCGCACGGCCTCAAACTCTATTTTTTCCTACCTATCGTAAACGTTCTATTTATTTATCCAACTGCCAATTAAGTTTTAATTTCCAGAAGAAATATAACACGCAACCGAATTTTAACTCAAATTATAGTTGTTTATATTACAGTTACGCCGTAGAAACGATTTGATCATATCTTTTTTTATAACTTTTATCAATGTAATTTCGAGTTCGTTGAATGGACCTCTTACTTTAGTAATTAGGTTCATCTATATTTTTACATAAACCGAGGTGCTAATGACCCAGTAGCCGCCACTCCGCAAAACATTGAGTGAGGTATAATACAAATTATAAAAAAAACTAATTACATTAGTTATGATGTTCATAAATGCATTGATATTACTTGCCAATCGAGTACAAATTTAAAAGTGAATGATTTAATTTTGACAGGTAATTAAAGTCGGACACCTTATTTCGCACGGATAAGCAATTGAGTCCTTCGTTATGGGAACTGGCAATTCGTTTGAAACGCTTTCTCATTAACAAGGTTTCATTTGAGTAAATGATGTTTTTATTAATTGAAATGGTTGCAGGTAATATGTTTTGAATCGGAACAGATCGAAATCGTATCAATTTTTGCCCTTTAAGCTTATGGTATATTTATAACAATTAATTTTTATTAGACCATGACGTCAAGCTGAAACGTGGTGATAATATTAACTAACACTACTAACAGTCTTAAAAAACTTTAGAAAAAAATTTTCACGTTGTTTGAAACTTGTGAGCTTTCAAGTACAACCATAGCTTTGGTGAAATTATGACAATTTTTGAGTGATTGTGGTTAACTTTAATTTATTTTGTTCATTTAAACTTTGGAAGCCTAACCGTGAATATATCTAGGACTAAGTTATCAAGAATTAAGACTTTTTGTTGAACTATACTTTAATAAACAAATATATAATAATCAAAATATAAGTTAAAAAATATTTTTAATTTAAATTAAATTTGATTAATAAGTTATAAAAATATAATTATTAAATTAAATACCAAATATTAAATAAAGTAATATTTTTTTAAATTTAATTAAAATTGAATGGAATAGAATTAAAATTAATAAAATATACTGTAAATTTTATAATAAAGTGAAATTACAACAAAGATTCGCTACATTTACACTTATTAATGCCCGGAGTTACTTTTCCAACTCCATTACTTTAATTGTAATGAATAAATAATTCAGCATTTATGAATTGTTATAGTTACTGTAATAAATACATTAGCATAAATTAGAGAATGTAATTTAATTTGTCTGCACTACGTTTAATTAAAATAGGATTGTGAGACTTAGGTATATTGTAGTAATTTAAAATTTAAAGTACTCTTACAGGTTAGACTAATTGTAAGCTGTTTAGAGAAAAATGAAAATAAAAATAATGAAAAATTGAAATGAATACAAAATTAATTCTGAATATAATTTTGAATTTTTATCTAATCTAAGCTAAATCTGTATATAATATTTGAATACTTACTTACTATACAAGTGTGAAAAATTTTGAATAAAAAAATCAACTGCAAAATGTGAATATGTTACGATAATCTGGCAAACACAAATCTTTATGAATTTTTTAAATGTGATTATCATATCCTGTATGAATGCTTTAAAACTCTATATAGTTTGTATAATTTGTCCTGTACACACATATTATTTAGAGATAATTTATAGAATTTTAGTAATAAGTACAATATTAAAAGTTAAAGGTTTTAAAAACATTAATTTACGGTACGGACCTCGAAAACTTATCTTTAAGGCTGTATCTGTAATGAAGCACTAGTTCATTTTTTATTTTTATTTCATCATATTGTATCTTTATAAAGAAAATATTTTTGGAAGTGTACATAAATACATAATCCAAATTTTATTATCCTTGTGAAGTAACCAGATAAAGAATATTCATAACCCAAATGTCTGAGTTTACTAGTTCCATCTGACTTTCTCTTAAGTCTTTTCCATTTTTTTGCATTACAAATATAATTTGTATCAGTACACGATTAGACATGCTGATACAATGATTCTTGAATCATAATACTACTTTTGATAAAGCTCAGAGAATTTTTTATTGTGGAACTTGTTTATTTTTATATTCTTCTGTATCTGTTATGGTTTAGTTGTATAAATGTTTTACGTTGTTACTTTTTCGTATTTTATTCGTTCATTCATTCCCTGCAATTGTCATTAATCTTATTTATTATTCAGTGCGAGGTCGGAACAAAAGTCAAATGTAGTTTTATAAATCGTGCGTCACAAACATGGCCTTTAGCAACGAAGATTTTTTTCTTACTTTGGTCTTTGTGAAAATAGAAAAATCTAGTAGCACTGGATTAAAATTGTTGCTATGAGTGGCTGATGTACAATACAATATTCTACATTGTGTTTTTATGTTATGTAAAATGAGATTATATGCATGCGTATAATAATTTTAACTCAAATATTTACTAACTATTAATACGTAACACAATTCTTAAAAAAAATTTTTTTTGGTATTTGGTTTACAACTATTTAACTGAAACTAATTACACTTACGTTAACTTTTGCTTATAAAGAAAAGCGCCACTGGATTTAAGTCATCAACTCTCCTGATAAAAAATTGAAATAACTTAATCATTATTTGTAAGAAATTATTTAACAAGTGAACAGTTAAAATTATTTAATTGTCTATAAAATATTGTGAATTTTATATCGAATGGAAAAATAACTACTGAGTTGTTTTTTCCAACATGCCCTTGTATAATAGTATACAATGTCCCTTTTTGGCCGACTATTGTAAATTCATTAAATTTATTGAATTTACTGGACAGTTGTAAATAAAAGAGATAATAAAAAAAAACTTTTGCTTATAGTATTGATGCGGAGACGTGCTTATTTATTTTTGGCAAAGGCAGGCCCAGCAGTTTTGAAGGTGCGGGTCAAAAAATGGGAATTCAGTTTTTGATGAAACGGGACGTCCAATTTGAATGATTCAAAAAACATTTTATTTGAATTGACTAAATAAAAATTTGATTAAAATTTTGTAAAGCCCAATTCTAATCGGGATCCAATAAAAAATGCCATTTGCGGTCAAAAATAAGGATTAGAGATATGCACATCACATCTTTAAATATTTTATAGAGATTTTAATAATGATTACAAATTTTGTTTACATTTCTATGAGTTCCGTACCAATGTTTATTTGTTAGACCACGACAGTAATGCGCACGAAAGATTATTCACTTGAGATTATATTTGAAATTTATAATCTTGAGTGTAAATTGATATTATACTACTTGGTATCGTGCAGGCCAATCCACCTACGACGCTTTGTCGTAACAATTTGATCTATAAACTTGCTATACCATGATCAATATTTAGGTTCATGAAATTTTAATAAATAAAAATTATGAAATTATTTTAAAAAAATCTGTAAATTTTCGGATTTTAAACTTGTCGATGAAAATACTTTAATTTAATTTGTTCGCACATCATTGCTTCTGATACCAACATAAAAATCTGAAATGAACAGTTAATGCTTTCAACTATTGAAATTAATTAGTTTACAGTATTTCTTACTGTAAATTATACTTCAGATAACTTATTACAATGTTGTAATTTTAATAAACTTGCAAAAATAAAGCCAGTTGACTGAACAATATTATTTCGTAGGTACTATATTTTTTTACATACGTATTCCACACGAAACTATCAATTATTCATAATAGACATAGTAAATTAACTGTAATAAAATCTGAAATAATAGTTTAGGAACAACTGAATATTTTTTAAAAATAATCTATGTAAGTATTTTGAATTTTTTGATATTGTATCCATATTTCAAATCTTTTTGGAATATTTAATTAATTAGCAGTACATATCCTGCGATTTTTTTTTTCAGATGATTTATTACAATATTGTTATTTTCATGAACCTGGAAACTTCTTGAAAACTTATTAATAAATTATTAATTGATTAATAATACTCTTACTAATATTTTTTTGCATATGTATCTCACAAAAACTAATTAATTAATTATGATTGATATAATAAATTAATTGGTATAGAAACGGAGTTAATAGTTCAAAAATGACTATAAATATTCATTAAAAATAATCTATGCAAGCATTTTAAATCGGCTGATATTAAGTATCCATTTTTTACACCTTTTGGCTCCCGTATAATGTGTAAAATCTAGTAAAAATCGATTAAACCGAAAGATCAGTTCCATTATCAAAGGCAAACCTGCCTGACTGCAAGCAAAGCCTGCATATGTGCCGGTTATAAATATCTCTCGCGAGCTTTCGGAAGTCGGTCGTCGTTACCGCGCTTTTCTCCGGAACGCGTTCCGGTACCGGCATGGGTTCCGTACTACGAACCAACCAGCCTAACCACACAAGTGTAATAGACAAAGAGCTGGTAATCGAATACCTAAAATCATTTGTATTATTGTAGTAATTGCGAAATCCGCATTATCTTTTTGGGAGAGCGTAAAATAATATATTCAGATGAACAATTATTTGATTGAATTATTAAACTTTTTACATCGATTAACATTAATACAAAATAAATGACATAAGATCTAGCAATACAATTATAATATACAGTTGACAATAATTTGAAAAAAAGCAAGTACAATAATATGACAGGTTGCTTGAACTGCGATAGCATAATATGACGCCATCTTCTGCCGCCGATTCTGCCGCACAACAGACCAGCTTGCATACATTATGGTACTGAGTCATACTGAATACTGTCAAAATATCATGTATTTGCTGTGCATTTAGGTGTTTTACACATAAACCGAAACGTAACTCGTATCTTATAAAGCTGGGCCAGAAAGACCATGTTATCTAAGATATTTTTATAGACATTTGTGCAGTTTCTAGGTTAGATTTTCTATCTGACAACCTGAGAAAAACACTTGACTACACGACAACCACATGGCTTTTGTCAATATTTAAAACGATTTTGTATGAAAAGTTCTTCATAACATAGCCTTGTCATAACATTGATCTGTTATGCGGCAGAATCGGTCCATAAAAGTTGATTAGTAATGTGTTGAGATTCTTCTTACGGAAACAAAACTTTAAATATCCTCTAAAATTCTCAAATTTCTAATATGAGTTATAATATATAAGGGCAATATCAAAAAGAAACTACAGTATGTAATAAATATAATTGTGATGATAGAAACTTAAAATAGGAGAGTTAAAAATGAATTGTTAAGATAATTTTGATATAATAAAAACTGTCAAAAAGCTGTATCATTTACTAATTATATTCAAATCTTCAGCAAAATAATGTTTTATACCAAAATGGGCACGGTCAGAAATATCGTGAGAACTAGAAACTAGAAAATATTTCTACAATAAATAACACGCTATGTCTTAAGTATAGGTCTTGAAGTTTTAAATGCAAAATAAACTACATAATTTTTTAGCACATTTATGCATATTTTATAAAACATAGACAGAATTTGATGTTTTGTACAATGCTCAGCCTGCCCAATTATTTTAAAAAGTTTGTAAGTGCTACTCTGCTTCATAACTAATAAATATTATCAATTTTATCTTTGATTTATAAAATAAACCTATTGTCTTCTAAATATCGTTCTATCTAGATAGTTTCGAAGCTGAAACCTTGTTATCCACTTTGGACAGCCTGTTGTCAAGTAGTAACAACATCGGTTTTCATTTGAAAACATAGATATAAGTATGTTGCCGAATGAAATGAGCTTGTGCCCGCCATTTCTGAATCAAATTTCAAATCATAAGTAATAAAAAAAATCGAATAATATACAATATGAAATACTCGTAGAGATTGGTCAACTATTGAGTTGCATTCTATAAAGCCATCATAACAGCTTATAGAAATCTCTTTGGTTCTGATTGCAGTGATTGCTCAAACTAAAAAAAATTATGGTTTTAAATAAGATTGTAAAAATAACAAAATATGGTACATTGATAATAATTATTATTAATAATTTAATGTTAATTCTTCTTCACTATTCATGCTGTTTTTTAAATTGTGAAGAAAACATAAGCCAATAAATAATACAGTGCGTTGTGTCACACTCGCTTCATTGACGATTATGATTCTATTTACATATTATTATTATTATTGTTGACCTATTTATTTTTTTACTCTGACAAGAAAATTACTAGCCCTCTGTCTCTTCCATATATTTCACAGCGCGCTCCCGAACAAACCAGCTGTCATTGTTACAACTCCTGGAACTAACGCGCGTTTAATATGAATAAAGTATTTTTGTACAGTCGCTTCTTGACGCAAGGACGAATGAAAACAGATTCGATTTTGTGTAAATATCAAATTATACATATCCATATACGATATATATATATATATATATATATATATATATTTATATATATATATATATATTAAAATCACAACTTGCTCTTTTTTATTCAAGATTTAGTATTCTTTTTTTTTATTGGCCTCGCTTACTCGAGCATTTAGTCACCTACATTAATCTATACAACCATATATCTTATACAATCTTCAATTTTATACTATCTTCTTTATATAATCCTATTCTTTCTATACTTCTTAACTTATCTTCCTCCTTTTTTTTCTTCTTTTAGTATCTTCTCATTTTATCTTCTAAACACTGCTTTTACTTCTTTTACTATACTTCTCATTTCATCTTCTAAACTCTTCTTACTACAATTTATTTTAATTCTAATTCTCCAATTTTTATACATTTTGATTATTTTTTTCATACATATTTTTATTGCAATTCATAATTCTATTATAATTCCAAAAACTACTTAATACTTTTCAAATTCTTGCCGAAGATTCGAACTCAGAACCTCCAGCGTGTGAATCGGGAACGTTACTCTGTGAGTTAATCCCGTCACTTAGTATTCTTAAATTCCGAAATTTTGTAGGTATTTTCGTAAATGATTATTTGTCATTTTATTATTTTTTTTTTTTTGATTTTTTTAATTTAATATTTAAAGAGCAACAATTGGGCATAACAAACCAAGCCAGTTTTATACCTGTCTACCCAATCAGTGTCACAGTTCAATCTCTGTGAACTCTAATGAACTATATTATTACAATATCTCTAGTAGTGTCTTTTTTTATAGATGCAGCAATGCCGAGTAAGGGCTAGTTTGGAAAGATATTGTCATCTATATTTTCAAGTGAAAATCTATGTCAATTCTACTGGACATCAGGCTGCCTCAAGGGGTATATCGAACCTGGAACCGCCAATACCTCTAACCACTCATCCACGGCCAGGCCCACTATTACTTAATGTATAAAATCTAAGTGAAGAACGAAAAAACAAACTAAGTGTAAGTAGCATTCTGCAGATCTTTACCAAAAGCTAGTAAGCATGATTACTAATGGATATGTTTGAAACAGATTCAAAATTTTCAAAAACACTTCAGGATAATTAGCAAAAACTTCAGCAAAAAGTATTTCACTCACTTGTGATATCGGTTTGAGAAAACGTTGACAAAAGGTTAAATTATGGTTCACATATACACACAAATACATTTTCCAATTTTGGTGTCCAACGATTCAAAATGACTTGAAGCTTTGGAAACATAAAATTAGCAAATCGAATTTCTTGGTAAATGTATAAACCAGCAATAAAACCAGAAATTCTAAATTATTTCGTTTTCTTGACATATCAAGTCAATCTGAATAGTTTGACGTCAAAATGTGTGTGTTAAAATTTGACATTTTAAGTCATTCAGAATAGTTGCAAAAAATATGCAATAGGGAAAACTGTAATGTAATGTGTGTGCAAATGAGAAATTTATATTTATCGTCGTCGTTTTCTCGAAAAACGGCTGCATCAATTTTAAATATTTAAAAGACATATTTGAAGATCGGCCGAGCAGTTACTTTATAGCTAGCACATAAGTGTCAACAATCTTTATCAACGTTTTCGTCAAAAATCCTGAAACTATTTTGAGAAGTCAAAATATCAGTTATGAATCATACTGATTGATTTCTAGTTAAGATCAGCCAAACCGTTTCTTCATAATTAGTTGTTGAAAGAAAATTGAAAATTTTAATAATACTTTGACTTCTTGGCCTTGAGGAACAACTGCCATATTCGCAAGGCCTATGAAAAATGGTTTAATTATAAAAAATCATCAAATGGAATAATGTTTAGTATCAAAATTTCTAAATTTTATCATCACATTTTAAAAGTTGGTAAATCTCAACATATTGATTTAGTAGACTATTTACACATATCGAGAAGTTTTTGCAACTTATCTTTAGGCAAAATGTCACTTTCACCTAGTTTTACATTTTCTTACTTCACTTTACTGTACACTTAATTTTTTACTTTTACTTGCACTTACATAATTTATTATTTCTAAAAAAAAATTCCCGTAGGGCAAGTTATAGTAATCGCAAAAAAATCGAAAATGAAAATTTTTATATATCTTTACGTTTCAAACCCTTCTGAACATTTTGGCATACCTTAGTAAAAATTGATGTATGTGTGTGTGTGCGTGTATGTGCGTGTGTTCGAATACAAATTTTCGTCGACGATTTCGGGAACACGGATGAAGCCATTCGAATAATTCATTAAAACATTCAATTTGTACTGATAAGGAGAAGGCACGTCTAGCCGTTCCGAAGATATGTGGCAAAAAGTGCCAAAAACGGTAACTTAGTTTTTAAGAGAACGGAGCGTCCGATTTGAATAATTCAAAAATACATTTTACTTGTATTAACAAGATGAAGAACTGATCAAATTTTCATGAAGGCAAGTCTAGCGGTTTCGGAGATCTAGTAAAAAAAATTAAAAAAGATGCCATTTGGCGGTCGAAAACTGATCAGTAGACATATGCACATCAAATTATCAGATATTTTATAGAGATTTTAACAATAAGTATAAATTTACATTCATACAAATAAGTTTACATTCCTATGGGTTCCGTACCAGTGTTTATCCGTTAGACGGCGACGCGCTTCGATATTTCGTCTCTATGCAGTTAAAGCAGTACGATCGCTTTGAAAAAAAGTTCAGAACTTCCAAAATATTTCAAAATAAAGAAAACATTTTTTTTTCAAAAAGTTTCTTTTTCCAAAAAAAATATTTTTTTTTCAAAAATTTATAGTTTCTCAAAAATCCAGTTTTGTTAAAGTAATTTTTTTTCAAAAATGTTAATCTTTTTTAAAAAAATATATTTTGGTACAGGAAGTTCCAGCAATTTGCTTTAAGGCACGATGTCATGCGCCCCACTAGTTTTTTTTATCAAATTATGTACTTACTTATTTTTTTTTTTTTTTTTTTTTTTATAATTTTATTTGATCATCTATCTATAGGAGATATAAAATCAATTGCATGGCTTAGAATTTAACAAAGAAAGAAAAAGCTAAGATCTGCATCCAGTGATGCAGTTCTTTACAGTATGATATATAGATCGTACAAAACAAAAAAAAAATACAAATTAGTACTTATTATTAAACCTAAAACAAGTCGTTGGGGTAGTTCTTTTTAAGTCTTCTGAATTGGATTGGTTTTAGCAGCTTTCTTGCAAGGTTATTTGGGTGAAAGGTGAGCCTATTACGATACTTTAGACAAAGTCTAGGAATCTCGTCTCTAATGAAAGAGACACCCAGTTCATCATGGAGTAACCAATTTGGGGTGTATTTAGGTGCGTTGGCAATTTGCCTAAGCATTTTATTCTGGAACCTCTGTAAGATCTCTACATTTGAGTGGCTGGCTGTGCCCCAAAG
The DNA here is from genome assembly GCF_003426905.1 of Ctenocephalides felis. NCBI lineage: Eukaryota > Metazoa > Arthropoda > Insecta > Siphonaptera > Pulicidae > Ctenocephalides > Ctenocephalides felis. The sequence continues at coordinate 153,196,629 of NW_020538040.1, forward strand.
CTGAATCCCATAGGTCCAAATGGGTTTGAGTATTGATTTGTATATCAAAACTTTATTTGACATCGACACTTTGGATTTACGACCCAGCAACCAATATAGTTGTCTTTGCTTTTCTTCGAGTTGTTTACGCTTTTGGCAGATGTGTGTTTTCCACGTGAGTTTTCGATCCAGGTGAAGTCCCAGGTATTTAACATTATCCTTGATGGGTAGCAAATTATGGAAGAGTGTCACTGGTGGGCATGTATGTTTCCTCAGTGCAAAGGTGACGTGAGCTGATTTTTGGTTGTTAACCTTGAATCTCCAGATGCTAAGCCAGTCTTGCAGTGTATCCAGGTTTGATTGTAGGAGGTGTGAAGCTAGAGCGGGATCTTCGTGGGCAGCTAAAATTGCCGTATCATCCGCAAATGTTGCTGTAACCGTATTAGTTGTAACAGGTAAGTCATGAGTATATAAAAGATACAGCAAGGGTCCAAGTACACTTCCTTGCGGGACACCGGAGCAGATAGGCCGAGTTGAAGAATTTTGATCACCTATGCTAATGAAAAAGGATCTGTTTAGTAGGTATGATTTAAGGAGAAGGAAGTATTGAGCAGGGAGTAAGGTTTTAATTTTAAAAAGAAGTCCAGTGTGCCAGACCTTGTCAAAGGCCTGGCTGACGTCAAGAAAAGCGGCAGAGCAATAGAGTTTATTTTGGAAGGAATTAGTTATATAGTTAACCACTCTATGTATTTGCTCAATAGTGGAGTGCCCACTTAAGAAGCCGAATTGATGGGTGGGAAGGATAGAGGAAGACACCATTAGGTTTTTAATTTTGCTGTGGATTAGTTTTTCAAATATTTTGGAGAGTGAAGGGAGAAGGCTGATAGGCCTGTATGACTCAGGTAGAGTTGGGTCCTTGCCTGGTTTTGGTATAAGGATTATTTTTGCTGTCTTCCAGCATTTAGGAAAGTGGAGAGTTCTTAGAATTCCATTAAAAAGTATAGTTATGTATCTATAAGCAATAGGGGGAAGTTCTTGTGAAGGTTTAATACTAATATTGTCGATTCCAGGAGATTTGCCGGATTTTGATGAACGGATTGTGCCTATGACTTCGGAGATACTGAATTTGAGTGGTGGTTCAGTCTGGCTGCTAGTTTTGTCGGCTAATAAATTATGTATTGGGCGCTCCAGGAAAGGGTCACAAGTCGGTGGATGAGGTGTAAACACGTTCTCAAAGTGATCGGCGAAGAGATTGGCTTTATCTTGTGCGGTGCGAGCCCATAGTCCATTTTTATTAATAATAGGCGGATTGCTTTGTGTGGGACGTTTAAGTTTATTGGTAGCCCTCCAAAGAGATTTGTCAGTAGTAGAAAGGTTTATTAGAAAATTTTCCATTTTTTGATTGTGCCAGTCAGACAGTAGATGTTTGATTTCTCTAGAGGCTTTGTTTAGATTATGTTTATCGGCTGGAGATCTTGTACATTGCCAAATTTTGCGGAGTTTTCTCTTCTGGGCTATAAGTTTCTTGATGTAAATAGGACAAACAGGCGTAGTAAAAGTCTGGGATTTTGGAGTGGAGAAGGTTGCTGCTTCTGTAATTATTTTGTTGAAGTTGTACACTGCTGCTTCTATATCATCGTGGGTTTTCAGAGGAACGTTGCAATGTAAGCAATCAGCAATGTAATTCTGAAAAGTAAACCAGTTTGTGCTGTTATTTGTTAAGTACCTATTATTTAATTGGACAGGACACAGGGAGTTATATGAAATGATGACTGGTGAATGATCCGAAAAAAGATCAAGACTTGATTTAGCTGAAATGTGGTGAGGTTTGATGCCTTTTGTGATGCAGAAGTCGAGGAGGTCAGGTGTTTTGTATGTATCACTGGGCCAGTAGGTTGGTTCGCCAGACGATACGTGTAGTAGGTTATTGTCCAGGATAGAGAGGTAAAGCTGCCGGCCTCGCGTAGTGGTTAGTCTTGAGCCCCAGAAGATGTGTTTAGCGTTGTAGTCTCCACCTGCAATAAACTTGGGTCCCAAGAAGTTGAAGAAATTGTTGAATTGTTCACTCAAGATTTTATGTTTAGGAGGACAGTAGATTGCGGCTAGGATAAGTTTATTTGAAGGATGATCAATGGTAACGCAGCAAGCTTGAAGATAGTTTGTACAATAGTGCTGCGATTCATGATGTTTTATGTTTGATTTGATTAATATTGCACATCCACCGTGTGCGGTACCATCCGGATGATTGATTGTGTACGTCGAAAAACCGGGAAGTTTGATGTAGCTGCTGGAAGTAAAGTGTGTTTCTGAGATCAGAATATCATCCAAGCTATGAAGCTGGATGAACATTTGCAATTCCCGTTTGTGTTGTGCCAAGCCGTTGGCATTCCAGACTGCAATTTGAAGGAAGTGTTGCATTACTTGAGTTTAGCTACGACGGCGGTTAATAAGTTCATGACTGTGTTTAATTGCTCCGCTAAAGTTTTAACTATGGATTTTAACTCTGTTATGTCGTTAGCTTGCTGATGATGGTTGATAGCTTCAGTGTTGTTTATATCTTATTGTAGTTGGCTATTTTGACGAGCAGTTACAGCGAATGAGATTCCGGGTTTAACTGTGTTTGAGGTGATAGGATTAGAGGAGGAGGGAGGATTTGTTTGTTTAGGACGCAGTAGAGGATATCTGCGAGAGTACATTTCCTGATAGACTTTGCATCCTTTGTAATTGGCTGTATGGCCTTCATTGCATAGGACACACTTTACGTTTTTGTTGGTACGATCGGTCCAACTGCAGTCTTTTGTGAGATGATCGCCGGCACATTTCACGCAGCGCGGTTTCAGATTACAGTAAGTTCTAGTATGACCGTATCTTTGGCAATTAACACATTGGACTATTGATTTACTTGGATTCTTAGGCTCGATGTTCACTTTAGTTCGGCAAATAAATTCGATTTTGTAGATTTCTTTGTTGTTGGGATTTTGTTCCAATTCGACAAGAAACATGTGCATAGGAGCCTTGGTAAACCTGTATTTCATGTTAGTGATTCGCATTACTTTGTGCCCATGAGTTGTTAATTCTGTGGCGATATCTTCAATTTCTGTGCTGGAGTGTAAGTTCCGAACGACGACCTTAAACGAACGTGCCGATTTGCACTGAAATGAATACATTTCGGTATTTTTTTCTTTTAGTAATTTCAGTATTTTATTATATGTTTCAGCGTCTGTGAGGGTAACTTTGACCTGCGTATTGTTGATTAATTGTATGTTATATTTTCCTGGCGCATTAACACTTAATAATTCAGTGAGGGGTTTGATATTTTCGACACCGTGAACAAAGATTGGTGGCGGTTTTGGAATAGGGGCAGCGGTGTTCACTGTTTGTTCTGGCTGTATGTTATTTAAGACATTGTAGATATTGTTCGATGTTGAATGCAGCCAGTAGTTACTTTCTAGCTTTTTTGACACAGAATTACCTTCAGAGCTGCAGTCGGAATTATTTCTTTTGTGTTTTCTGTTGTTAACCGTAGTCCAACCTTCCTTGGAGGTAGAGGGTATTGGCAGCGGTACATTACTGTCAGTTTCCATTACGTTAGTTTTATTATTAATTGTGGATTCTTGATTACACTCCGGTTGTACATTATTAACACAGTTCACTTGTTTTGCGACAAATTCAGAATTAGTTGTAGAAGTGTCATGTAAAATTTCGATGGTTTCGACAAGCGGTATAGCGAGCGATATACCTGAGTCCCCCGGCTGGGGACTCGCCATAGTTAATCCGGTCGACGAACAATACACTGGTGTGTTGTGACTCACTGTTAGATAACACTGATAAGAATTAAATATTTTTATTTGCGTGCCCGAAGTGACCTGTACGAAGGTTGAATTCGAACTGATACTTACTTATTTAAGTGAGTAAAGTGTAAAAATTACTTAACGCAATTTAATTAGCAAAGAATTATAATATTTCATGTATTTAAAATAATTTTCAGAACAAATGGTAATTATTTAATAGTCAACAAAATATCGATTTAGCGAATGCATTCTACGCATAGATAAACAAGTATAAATTCTACGATTCGGTGTATGCTTGTTGGTACCGTTCATGTCATCGACCAAGGTCAACAAAGACATCATCATAGACGACAAGATTTTGCACAATTGAGAGGCACGAACTGTCAAATTTGATGGTTCCATTATTTGTCGCAGGCGGCGGCACTTGCTGTGAATTAATCGCATAGCAAAATCGAGTTTATGATCTTTACTTTATAAAAATATGCATGTCTATGTTTTGCATTGTCGAAGCGATCGTGGTAGCTTGCACTTCTTTCTTGCTGCAACTGTTGAACTGTACGCATCGTTTTTTCATGTAAGTGATTTATGTTGAATGTTTTTATTCATGACGCTTTGTTAATCTTCGAGATTTTTTTTTACTTCGATTTCAATTAGCTAAATATACAATTTTCGGGACGTAATACTTTAAAGAAAAAACATTTTTAAGTTCACTTACAACACGTGCCATTATTGTACACGATTTTTATACTCGACACATGCGTTACGTCATACTTTTTACTATATCTTCTTATTATGCCTTATGCATTATGACGTTCATATAAACTAATACACGTTATTCGATCTTTTTTTTGAAAGAAAATCAGTATTATTTGGAACGATCATAAGGCTGTTGTTCCATCTTGTAGATCTTTCTTGCTGCAACTCAGTACGCATAATATATTTCTCCATATAAGTGATTTATACTGAATGACTTTTTTGCCCTTTTTTATTATTGTTTTTTTTTTTTATTTAACACTCGGTTTGCGGGATTTTTATAAATACCTACATATTCGAGAACCAGTCAAATTGTGGCAATGCGTATATTCTTTTACAAAAATCTATTACTAGTACTATTACTACTAAATCTACTCAGGCCGAGTTGAATAGTATGATATAAGGCTCCGGTATAATACAAAATGTAACTAGTGGGGCGCATAGCATCGTGCCTTAAGACAAATTGCTGGAACTTCCCGTACCAAAAATTATTTTTTTTAAAAAGATTAACATTTTTCAAAAAAAAAAATTACTGTGAATAAATTAGATTTTTGAGAAACTATAAATTTTTGACCAAAATTTACTTTTTTGAAAAAAGACTTTGAAGAAAAATTTATTTTGAAATATTTTGGAAATTCTGAACTTCTTTTCAAAGTAATCGTACTGCTTTAACTGTATAAAGACGAAATATCGAAGCGCATAAGCGCCGCGTCGCCGTCTAACGGATAAACATTGGTACGGAACCCATAGGAATGTAAACAAAATTTAAACTTATTGTTAAAATTTCTATAAAATATCTGATAACTTCATATATGTCTAATGATCATTTTTGACTGCCAAATGGCATTTTTTTTACTTTTTTTACTAGATCTACGAAACCGTTAGACTTGTCTTCAGTTCTTGATTTTGCTAATACAAGTAAAATGTTTTTTAAATTATTCAAATCGGGCGCTCCATTCTGTTAAAAACTGAGTTACCGTTTTCGGCACTTTTTGCTCCATATCTTCGGAACGGCTAGACCTGTCTTCGCCAAAAACTAATTAGCATGTCTCCTTATCAATACGAATCGAATGTTTTTTGAATTATTCAAATCGCTTAATCCGTGTTCCCAAAATCGTCGACAATATTTTTTATCGGAACACACACATACACGCACACACACACACATACATCCATTTTTTTCTAAGATATGCCAAAATATTCAAAAACCTCTGAAACGTAAAGATATATAAAAAATTTCATATTCGATTTTTTTGCGATTATTTTAACTTTCCCTACGGGAAGTTAAAAATAGTGGTATCTTCACGGTAACCATATTTTTTGAACATATTTTTTTTAATGTTACTTGGATGTCTTTTATGCATTTTTCTTATAGATTCAAATTTTATTGCACGTTTAGGCAACTTTTTTGAAATCCTGATGACGTTTACTGATTTGAAAAATTATATATTATATATCATTTTATGTTTTTCGGATACAGGATTAGATTCATTACAGTATACTAACTATGTTAATTAAATTAATCACAGTAAAATACAAACGAAAATGGTACTAAGCCTAACCTTAACACTAATATCTGTAATGCAATTTACCAAAACTTGAAGAAAAAATGCTTATATTATTGTGAAAGTGTCGAAGACTTGATAATAGAATGTTCAGTATTCAAAATAGGTATATAGATGTCTTGATATATTTTTGACAGTATAAAAAAAATTCTTAAAATTCGAGTTTCGATTGATGTGATGTTTTTTTTTGTTAGCAATTCTATTGCATACTAAATTACATAATTAAATCAAGTTTAGTGCATTTTAGACCCCTTATATTTACCATTTGAAGGCATAATATTACAAATAGAACAAATATAATTTTTGGGTAATTAAACCCCGCCAATTTTACGGTTTTCAGTCAAGCCATATACGAGTTTCAAAATTTATAAATTTATGAAAATTATAATTGTATATACATTTCAATGAAAAAAATATTTTTTTGCGTACTTACGACAGGTGTTTATGATTGCGTTTGGATTCGAGTGTACATACATGCGTTACATTAAACTTTTTTTTTATCACTTTTGCTTTATGTCGTCAATTATATAAACTAATAAAGTTTTTATAGTAAATTTGAAAAAAATATTTCGAACAATCATACTTTGTACAGTACCAGCTAGATGCAACATTTGAATTGTACTCGAAACATTTTTTCTTGTAAGTGATTTACGTTAAATGATTTTTATTTTTGTTTTTGAATTATTTTCAACTTCAGTTAAAATTACTTAAATATATAATTCTTGTAATATCATATTTAAAAAAAAAGATACTATAATTTTCGTTCGATGGCGTATTTAAAACACGTAATCATGATAAAAACAATGCTTTAGATATTTTATAGGTCTTTTGGATTATCATCACTTATAAAAACCAATCATACGATTTTCGGAAAATTTCTATTATTTTTCTAGTTAAATAATGTGTTTATATAATTCCTGCAATAACGTAAAAATTCTAAATTATATGTGTGGTGTATTAGCATGTTGCATAATACGCACACACTTGTCTGAATTAAATGACCTTCAGCATTTCATTTGTTTACATTTAGTCTTCTTTCGATATTGCATATCAAAGAGAATAAGAGTAATTTCAATGTGATGCAATGAATTTCCTTTTGTCTTTTATTGTTTTCCTATACGCATGCTAGGTTAACCCTCTTATAACGCGGTGAGCGCGTGCTGTGTAATATGAAAATCATATATAAGGAAAGTATCTACTATAGTTGAAAAGAAAATCGCCAGTTGATCTAAATATTCTAAATTAGCATTGATTTTTGAGAAGAAATAAAGTTACATTTTAAGTTTAATTATAGTTTTTTATAATCATACGAATATTGTTATTATTAATTGTACCAATATGATGTGAATTGATTGACAATTGTGAATTACCAAATTAGGTAAATGATCTAAAACTGCACTGTTGTAAATATAATATAGATATAATAATAACTAACATGGATATTCGATAAAGCAATTTTATTATATTTGTAATCTTTTTAAGCATAATTGTCCTAATAGTAATAAATAATATAATAGTAATAATTCAACATAATAGTAAAAATATACGTAAATTACATACTTGTATTAATAAGTAATTTAACAGTAATTAATGAGATAATATATTGTATAATAATAATAATAATCAATAATTGAATTAATAAAATTAATGTGTTACGCATCTTCAAGAGTTTTTTTTTTAAACAGTTGAGTTTTCATTTAATAATATATTATACATTATTTTTACAGGTTTTCATAAAATTTTCCAGTGCTCGGAGGGACTATATACTGTTATAAAATGTTTCGTTGTAAATTTCTATTCTTGGTGCGTGATTTTGTAAATGTCGATTTTTAGTGCGTTATTTTGTAAATTTCGATTTTTTTAGTGCGTGATTTTGTAAATTTATAAATCTTTTAGCGCGTGATTATGCAAATTTCGATTTTTAGTGCTACGTGTGTTTGGTGCTTAGAGCAGTTTTAGTGTGGTTTGTGTGTGATAAACTTCTAAATAACATTTTGTGATGGTGATTTTCTACAAATATTGGCGCTTGTTCGCGATAGGGTGAGTGTTTTTAAAATTCTAAGCATGCTTTTTAATGGTATAATTACGCGACCCTAGCAATTAATTCAGTCAATTATTTTGTCCTGAATGTAGGTGCGTCTCCGATCAAAATTTAAGTTTCGATAGTTAGTTACCAATAATATGCGTAGTAGGAAAGGACAAAATTGTAATTATACCATTCCATGTATTTAATTAACCCATGTATTTTTGCAGCAGTGATAAAATTTAAGTGCAATTAAAAAAATTGTGTGTTCAAATCGCGTAAATTAAGTTAAAAAGTTAAATATTCAAAATAATTTCGCGTAAAATAAAGTGATGTGTTATGGCGATCGAACTGTATGCTACTCGCGAAGAAATGCTTGCGGATACAACTTCTAAGGTAAGAATTAAATGTATATATATATATATATATATATATATATATATATATATATATATATATATAACAGTCTAGTAATCGGGCATAATCAATAAAAACATGAATTTTTTCAAAAATTCATTTTAAATCTATACGTTTCGGCTATAATCCTAGCCTTCATTCAGTGGAAACTAAATATAAAATTAAAAACTAAAAACAATTGAAGTGAAAAAAAAAATAAAATAGTAAATAGTACTTACAATTAGTTAATCTTAGTGTTAAATTAGAAAATTTTAATAATAATATTAAACTATTAAAATTTTCCAATTTAACACTAAGATTAACTAATTATAAGTACTATTTACTATTTTATTTCCCTTTTCACTCCAATTCAATTGTTTTTATTTTTTAATATTTTTAGTTTCCACTGAATGAAGGCTAGGATTATAGCCGAAACGTATGGATTTTAAATAAATTTTTGAAAGAAATTCATGTTTTTATTGATGTTATGCCCGATTACTAGACTTTGTCAACATCAAATTCAGAATCATACAATATATATATATATATATATATATAAAGCTTTTGCTTTGTTTGCAAGTTTTCTATTTGTTTTTTTTTAATAATTATAAGATATCATTTTTTGTGTCAAATAAAAATAGCAAATAAATAAAATGCATATCGTTGCAGAATTTCGATCAGCAATCAATCGGATTTTTTTTTATTTTATGGTAGGGGTATTCGTGTCGAGATGGAATCAACCAGTTGGGAACATATTTTGGTACTCCCACGGCAAATTTAAGAAATTTGTTCTCGAATGTTTGTATTATGTCTATGATTAGTATTATGCGCACTTCACCATAATTGTATTCCATAGCACTCAATTGGCTTGAATAATATTTTATATGAAAGCAGCTTATTGTATGACCTTAGTATGGAATTAGTCCCTAATTACCAGTTGCCTCTTTTTTATATGGATTCGCCAATTAAATTTTTCATCGAGGTATATGCTGAGATATTTTACATCGTCTTCTTGAAGTACTTGAGTGTTTCCTATTTTCACTGATGGGCAAAATCGCAAATTTAACTAAACAAACAAGTTCATGAACAAAATAAATTTCGTATAAATAATTTATATTTTTATACATTATTAAACATCAAAAGTTTTATCACATTTGAATTCCTTGTTCAAATCTCAACACAATATATGCAAATCCAATACTCAACTGTCTAATATAGCTATATATAATGTATATATACAATTGTACATACTAGCACATCTTAATTCCCAAATATGCCTGTTGAGAGAACATCCAGTTTCCCAACTCTCTTTCATTTTTCCCGCGCTGTACCTAAATATGATTTATACGCTGATATGACTACTCGTCAAGCAATTCATACAGATTTACAAAGTCTACCGTCAAGTGTGAACACTTCATTTATTATGCGGTTAGTTTATCTCGCTTTTCGTCTGATTTCCCAGCCAACAATATCCCAAGTCAGCATGGGATAGGAGCGAAGCGCCGCGCCGAACCTAGCCGGATTCTGTGCTGATGCGAGACTCGCCGCGGGCACCCTTATCTCGCTCACAGGGATGGCGCTTTGGAGCAACAATTTTAAAATTATTTTTGAAAACAAAATTATAACCCTTTTATTGTTTTTTATATATTCGATGTATTAGGTTATGTTTTAGAAAAATAATCTGAAGTAGTGGTGAATGGCATCATGCATTGAGGCAAATTGATGGAACTTCCTGTACCGAAAATTAATTTTATAAAAATTTTATTTTTTTTTTTCCAAAGCAATAGCGCTGCTTAGCTGGTTTAGAATCGAATTATTTAAAAAAGTCTCAGTTACCGGATAAACATTGGTGCGGAACCACTAATACAAAATAAACCTCTAATACGAAATACATACATAATACAAAATGAAATATAAAATGTAATTTGTATTTATTATTAAAATTTCTATAAAATGTCTTATAATTTGATGCTCATATATTCAATAATCATTTTTGATCGCCAAAATGCATTTTTTTTTTTAACTTCTCGTAGGGTAGTTATAGTAATGGGCCAAAAACGAAAATGAAAATTTTTGCATTTCTCGACGTTTTGAAGGTTTCTGAACATTTTGGCATACCTCAGAAAAATGGATGTGTGTGTGTGTGTGTATGTATGTATGAATACAATTTTTCGTCCGTTTTCGGGCGCACGTTTCAACCGATTTGAATGGTTCAAAGAACATTCGATTTCTATTGATAGGCAGATGTGCTGATTAGTTTTTGGCAAAGGAAGATCCAGCCGTTTCGGAGATACGGAGCAAAAAGTGCAGAAAATAGAAATAGTTTTTGAGAGAACGGAGCATCTGATTTGAATGATCCAAAAAGCATTCAATTTGTAATGACGAGGAGAAGTCGTGATTACTTTTTGGCAAAGGCAGGTCTGTCCGTTTCGGATATACCGAGCTAAATGTGCAACAAATGGCAGTTTTTGAGAGAACTAAGCATCCGATTTGAATGATTCAAAAAACTTTCTGCTTGTTTTGACAAAATAATTTTGTACACTTTTTTTTCAATTTTTTTTCCAATTCCTTTTTTGTCAAAAAAAATTTTTTTGCATATCGAAAATAATTCATATTTTAATTTTAATTCTGACTGAAGTTCTAAAGCTCGCTTATATTTTTTTAAAATAAATAATTAACTCTGTAATTTAGAATTTATATAACTTCTATAAATCTATATAGAAGCGAATATTTCGCTACCGTACGGGAAGTTCTAGCAATTTTCCCCAAGGCACGATGCCATACACAACTAGTTGGCTATTAATTTATAAATATTATCTATGGGTTTATTTTTATTTTTTTTAAAACAATATTGTTTTGTTTACTCAAAAATAGTACATTATTGAAAGTTATAAAATCAATTCAGAATAAATTTTTTTACCAATATAATTTATAAATAAGATCCCGAATGAAATCTGTTCTTTTTACCGAAATTATGTATAATGGAGACAATTTTTTATAACTAATCCTATAACTTATAACCGTTTAGTTATTTAGTGTTAGAATAAAGAATGATTTTTGAAAAAAATGTTTTCAACATTATTAATTTAGGGGTATAGTAAGTTATCACGTGTATTAATTTTTACCTCATTTATTTTTAAAAAAAAAAACAATTATTTTCAAATGAATTAAAGATTTTACAATTTTTTCTCGTAACTAAAATTACGCATGATGTTTGGTGGGGGAGTGGGGCAATTTTGAATATTACCACGGATCACTAAGGAGGAGAGGGTTCAAAAATCCTTAAAAAATCGATCACGTGATTAATGAATGCCCCCTAAAGCACAGTTCGTATGTAGGAAAAAGATCGCTTGCCGACGATGGTCGAAATATCTAAAATGTATATATGAATGTATTTAATACTAATTACGACAGAAATATTAAAAGTATTGAAAATGTATTTGCAAAATAATTTTTGCTGGCGATAAATCGGCAGTACTTTTGATACCATCTAATTGGGAGCATAATCGTTGCAAGTTTCGTCAAAACTTTTGTCTCACAATCAGTATTCAGTTTTTCACCAGCAAGAGAGTACGTATTTCTGTGCCCGTTCCAAAATTTATTTTTGCCGCCGCCCGTCCGCGGGAATCACAAGCTCGCAAAACGTTAAAACGCGTGCAACAGCTGTCGATGATGCGCGAGATGAATTTTATTTCAATATTTTGATAGTTCCGGGATCCGACACGTACGCAGCCCGGCGGCGCGTTGAGCTCTTGTACATTCAGCGCACGGCCGGCGAAGGATTTTTACGGGTTACCGTTCCGCACCACTCTGGGATAGGTTCACATGACCGCGGGCGAATAGGACACTCATGACCTCCTTAGTTAAATTATGACCTTCTTAGTTGATGGACACATGGACAATTCATATGTGGTCGATACGACATATGTACAATGTTTTAATCAGTCTCTCAATTGGATCATGTCGTTTACTTTTAAGAGACAATACTATGTGTGATTGCAACAAAATTTACCCTTTTCATACGGCAGTGCATTCCGCCGGAGAGACATCACTCAATGGGACACCTCGCCGAAAAGTGTGGAAGTTTTTGGTGTTTCTTATTACGTCTTTAACCATTACCTTCAAATTTTCTCATATCCACGTTTTTTTAATTACAATTCAGGTAATACTGTTCCAAATGTTCATACATATTTATTTTCTACATACAGTAGAACCTCGTTTATCCGATCCTTGGTTATACGGATTCGCGATTATCCGGACTACCAAGCGCAAAGAATTTATATATATATGTACATACATACAATTTGAATTTTTACTTGATTAATGCTGCAGATTAGTATAAGTATGTAATGTAATCTAAGAAAGTTTGAAATCGTTAATAAACATTATTTTCGTTGATATCTATGTATGTATTTGTTATTTTTAATAAATACACATTATTCTTCATACATTTGATTATCCGGATTTTCGATTATCCGAATGTCTATCGACAATAATTAGTCCTGTTAATCAAGGTTTTACTGTATATATATTATATATACACCCTGCACCTATGGGCACTCGTAACGAAAGGTTTAAGAACGTCTCACAAATAAGATCATGGTTTTACGAAGTTAACAGCTCCAAATTATTTTAACGGTATGTTTTTTAAAATACTGAAACTGGTTGTGTTGCATGGCATCGTGCTTTAAAGCAAAATTTACCGTACCGTAATTTAAATATTTTAAATTTTAATTTTTATTTTGTAAACTTTGAGAAATTACATTTTTGAAACAATTGACTTTTTTGTAATTAGATTTTTTTAATATTGGGAATTTTTTTAAAGACAAAATATCGAAGCACTTAAGGGCTGCGTTGCAGTCTGATGATTAATCATTATAAATCTTAATACGAAACCCATAGAAATGTAAACAAAATTTGTTTTTAATATTAAGATTTTTATAAAAAATATCTGATAGCGTCATTTGGCTTGACTGCCAAATGACGTTTTTTATTTTTTTTCTATATCCGAAACCGCTAGACCAGCATTCCCAAAAATTTAGTCAGTTCCTTATTTCGTCAATACAAATAAAATATTTTTTGAATCATTCAAGTCGGACGCTCCGTTATCTCAAATGCTAAATTACCATTTTTGGCACTTTTTGCCCGTATCTTCGAAATGGCTGGACTTGACTTGGCCAAAAACTAATCAGCACGTCTCCCCATCAATAGAAACTGAATGTTTTTTTAAATCATTCAAATCAATTGATTTGTATTCTTGAAATCGTCGACAAAAAATTGTATGCGCACTTACATACACACACTGTCATTTTTTTAAGGTGTGACGAAATGTTCAGCAGCCTTTCAAACGTAAAAATGCCTCAATTTTTATTTTTGATTTTTTTGTGATTACTATAACTTACCCTACTTAGAAGTTAAAAAGAGGTTCATGGAAACCTGGTTTAATAAAGAAGCGCAAGTCACGCATGCACATAGAGAGTTATCGTATAAATTTCGACACCATACTTTGCATCGTCGTACGACGGCGTATCGACGATTATTTCGATTTTTATTTGTTTTCAAAAATTGTATAATGGTCACAAAAATGCATTTATTTTCATAAAGGTCGCAACATTATTTCATTGATGAGGAGACTTGCTGAATAGCTTTTAAGAAAGGCAGGTCCAGCAGTTTTGAAAATACAGGGCCGAAAGTGCCAGAAATGGAAATTCAGTTTTTGAAAGAACGGAGGATACGATTTCAATGATACAATAAACATTTTACTGGTATATTGACCCAATGAAAAACTGATAAAATTTTGGGACTTTCAGATTCTCAATATAAGTTCAAAACTTAAAAATGAAACAAAATATTTATATAATTTCAACTTGTTCATCCAAGTAGATTTTTAAAAAAAAAATTAATTAAAATTTAAAACATTTAAAAAATTTAAATAACGGCACGAAAGTTCCAGCAATATCCCTTAAGACACGATGCCATGGACCCACTAGTTATCATTATTGTACTAAACATTATTAGTACATTCCTCACCTTTCTGCCGATTAATTTTTAGAACATTGTTTATAGAATTTAAGTTATCTTCTTTCGATATTCGGTTAGACTCAGCTCTCATCTTTCCGCGGCATAAAAGGTGAACCACTTGCCATGTGCACAAAGTTCAAACTGGAACTCTAACTGAATGCAAATGTTTTATAAAATATCGCAAAATCCGCCGAAACGCCTCGAGAAAACATGAGCGAAGTAAGTTTACAATAGACTGTTTTTTCTCCCCAATATATGCCACGGGCGTTGTATATGCAAAGCAACGTGACTGGAGCAAATTTAAGAGCGATATATGGAAATGAGTTTCACCTTTACTTTTATTGTTTCTTCCTTTTTTATGAAGAGAACATGATTGCTTCTTATCGTAACTGACGAAATGTTTGATGCATAAATGCAACGTTTCTGAAAAAAATCTTGTTTTTGAAGTGCACTAAATATTATTCTTTATACCTCATTACATTATGAAACAATGAAAATTATTTTTCACTTCATTTATATTTAAAATCATGAAATACTGAAATTAGCATAAAAGCTGCACTTATAGTATTCTTTAGTTTCAATATATCACTTTAGATCTGAATCTAATGCTTAGAATTATCAAACGAAACATTTGGAGTTAAATTTATACATAAGCAGTGCTCTTTTTTCGCATTAATTTTATTAGTATTTTAAATAATTACGAAGTTTTATAGTTTTTTACAATTCCCCTCACAATTGTTGCAGTAAATGTTTTTAAATTAATTATATTTTGAAGCATACAAGTGTAGGCATATATGTAATTGACATTATTTCTGAAAATTAATAGATCAATCTACTAGTTCTAATAAATATTTCTTCACAAATGATGTAACGCTTTATATTTTTTACATCAATGTTTTACTGTTCTAATAAATTCTATTTTTCAATCATATTACTTATGTATTTATTCAAGTATTGAATTTTTACATTCAATAGATGAATCAAATTCATCAGACCATGAAATATTAATTATATTCAAATGCCTATCGTTATAATTTGTTTAACTAATCCGAATTTCTTATACCAATTTACACATCAAATATTAAAGTACACAAAATAGGTTTCATAAATTATAAATTATAAATCTGTTTTGATCTATATATCTATAAATCTATAGATCTATAAATCGACGTACGGGAATGATGAATTAGTTTGTATTTCATTAATTGACCTATGAAAACTAAAACTAATTGTATTAAATGTTACATTAATTTAATTATTAATATATTTATAAAGGATCTAGTCGGTTGTTATAATATTTTTACTCTAATTTCAATATTGATATCCACTGACCACATTTTTACGAAATAAAGCCAGAGAATTTCTTTGACTATTCCTCTATCAAATCAAGTAGAAATAATTTCAGAATTATTGGTTATTATTTCACAATTGATCATTTTCTAGAGAAAGTGCAGTGTTACATCTTACCCAGACAAGTAGTAACTACATAGAAAACAAAAAAAAATGCCTTTAATCATTTATTTTTTACTAATTTTTAAGAAAATTGACTTGTTTTTCCATACATCAACGGAAACGATAATTAATTCAAGTCATATTTATATCTTCTGTGATATAATTTGTTATCATCAACATAAACTACATTCATTATAGTACTACTATTAAGATAGTTTCTCCGGTAATGCAATTTACATGTGCACAAACTACACATTCCATCCATCCAATCTTCACTTCAATCTCGTTTGTTACAACTAGCTCCAAGATTTTGTTTCAACTAACCCCAGGTGCAATTTTTTTATATTAATCAAGATAACTATTTAAACAATTTAGCAATCACAAAAATTACTACACATTCTCAAAGATTGATAAATTTGAAACAAAATATGATATATAAAATTTAAACTTAGTTGATAATAATAATGTAAAATTAAATTTTATGATAGTACAATTTTATATTGCCTGTCTAAAATGACGGACCTGCACAATTATGTTTATTGCGTCGGCCTTCATTTCCAATCAAGATAAAAAAAAATATTTTAATTTCTTTCAGAATCTAATTGAAAAACGCCTGTTACTAGTTACCCTTGGTGCATATAGCCCCTAGTTCTCCTATATATTTCATAAAACTTATTACTATATATGAGTAATAAATTAAAACATGGATATGGATTAATGTAATAAATATTTTTTGCAAAAATGAATCTTTTGTCAAAATTTCAGTAAAAAATTTGGTATATTCGAAATACATTTCTATACTTCCTCGGCTCATTTATGATTTCGTTCAATTCTCTTCATCCCGTGTCTGGAATTTATCCCCCGCTGCGCCCGTT
The DNA here is from genome assembly GCF_003426905.1 of Ctenocephalides felis. Classification (NCBI taxonomy): domain Eukaryota; kingdom Metazoa; phylum Arthropoda; class Insecta; order Siphonaptera; family Pulicidae; genus Ctenocephalides; species Ctenocephalides felis. The sequence goes on from NW_020538040.1 coordinate 153,213,484, forward strand.
TGGAGCACTTCAGCCCATGGGGGAGGGTGACTGTGGGGCCGACAGAGTGAAGATGCGAAAAACGCAGGAAACTGTCAGCTGCTGGAAATTATTCTGATTATGCTAATTCTTTTTTCTCGCGCATTTCTTCAATTCGCGTTTTCGCATTCTACGGGATGCTGCCTCGGCCAACTTTTAAAATAAATAGCATCGTGCTCGTAACGTCCGTCGCCCATTCCAGCAGTTTTCGTTTTGTTTGCATTTCTTCGTTCAGATATTTTATAATAGGTATCTGAATTCACAAACACCCATATATGCACACTGAATATATATATATATATATATATATATATATATATATATCGTTTGAAGTTATTTTCAGCCCAAAAATAAAATTTAAAAATATTTTAAACCTATACTCTTCGGCTAACATCCAAACCTTCATTCAGTGGAATATACTGTTGAATATAATAATTAATCTAACAATAAGTAAATAATTTGTAATAGTTCAAGAATGAAAATAATGATAATAATAATAATAATCCATACACATTTACAATTTGGTATTCTTAATTAATGAAAACACTTGGTCATGAAATACAAATGTGCATTATTGTTAAATTATTCTCCTCTATTATTTTGGTATTAAAATTTTATAAAAGTCTTCTTAAAAATATCTATCAAAACAAGTTTTTCAATTTAAAAAAAAAGCAGTGCATAATTTTTTGTGAATAGCCAAATCTCAATTTTAATTACAATTAATTTTTTGTAGACATACTGAAAAATTAATTCCACTTGCCTTGTAGCAATATTTTGAATATATGGATGGATATTAAACTTGTTTTTCTACTGAATGAAAATTAGTGATTGTAGCCGAAATATATGGATGTCCAATTTTTAAACATTTCATACATGTTTTATTTTGCAGATATAACGTACGATTAAAAACTGATTTCATTATGCTTTATACATATATTACTTGTTATTTCAGTTATACTGCTAGATATTAGTACAAAAATAAAATGAATTTTGGGAAAGATGTATGCAACAATGCTCACTTTTACTCATAAAAACTTTAAGCACGGAGAATAACTCCACTTTCTTCTACAAATATGTTTCTAAGATTTAAAATGCATTATAGTTTTAGTCTTCAGAAAATAGTATAGCGATATAGGTTTAGGAAGACAGAATAGGTATAGCATTAAAAATTAAGAGGAACAAATTTACTCATAACAGTACAGCTATTAGAGAAATTACAAAATCTAGTAATTTTTTACTCTAATATTGTTACGGTATAGATAAAATTTACCACAGTTTTTACGAGAAGATTCTGTGCATTTCTATTATACATCTATCTCCTGTTTTACACATTTTAGATCTTACACGATTTTTGGAGAAAAAAAAATATTTTAACAAAATTTATTAATTTTGCATTCACACAAAATTATAAACAGTAAACTATAATTTGCTTATATTTATAATTACATTTTCATTATTTTATTGTCAAAATACAACACTAAAAATGTATGTTACAGTTACGAATTTTTAGTTCTAGTCTAGTCTAGTCGATGATGGAACTGTATGTAGATAGAAACTTTCCGTTTTATGATCAAAACTAAAATTTATGTGTGTATAAGCTAGTTTGCTTGAGGTACCAAAATAAAGAGCATAATTTTTTTCAAACTTTGTATTTTTAATGTTTATATAATTGATAGCGTAAATTTATTTAAAGTCAGCAAATAACATAATTATTTTTTACAAAATCTATAATTTATAATATATGATATGGTACGACAATGGCAAAAGATAGAAATAAAAAATCAGATATCGATTAAAACGAACCTAGTGCATTTACAGCAAAGATAGTACGTGAGGTTTTTTTTATTATTGAAATAAGATATGAAATATATTAAGTTTTATTCGTACTATGTGCTCGTTATTGATCATATTAAAAACTGGAAAAGGGCTTTTTTATAGTTACTTTTAGTTAGAATGGAATCTTATACATATAAGAGTAAATTTTTCGTGAAAGCAGGGAAGATAGGTAGATACGCATTTTTTTGTTCGGGCAGCAATCAGAATTGAATATGTTTTAAGAGCTGTTTTGATGTAAATCATTAACCTGATGTTATGAAAAAGCAACAAAGTAGTTGATCTTTCTCTATGATCTGATGCTGATGAGATTCACACTGCAGCAACGCTTTCGAAAGGCTCAAGTTAGAATTTGATATCACTGCTACTTGATATCGAGCTGACTACGATGTGTATCTAACCCGAAACTAGTAGTTTCGACTTAATAAAAAAAAAAAATAGTAAAAAAATACTATTTTTAACCTCAGTTTTCCGCTCATCCCGTTTGCATAATGTGAATCCGCAAATCTGGCTGCGTCTGTGCATACGTCTACAGGTCCCTTTCGTTTCAGGTGTACACGTGATGTTATTATTTCACACTCATGTGTCCGAGCAACATATTAAAAATGTATCTTATAATACATTCCGAGGACATTAAAATGCACGTGTCCGAGCGACACGTGAAGATGAGCACTGACCCGTTGAATCTTCGTGCGGAATACAAAAATCGTACCTTTGTAGAATGTTGTCTGGTGAAATAATTTTAGATTCTTGGAAATTGTATTTAAAGCACTGTTACATTTTTTAATTTTACCTAATATACGATTAAAGTCCTTAAAGTATACGAATCACATAAGACATAAATTGTATTACAATCAACTATGTTTATATTGTACTTTGACTCAATATTGATTTAAATGGGATAATAAAGGTGTTTTTTTTTAAAGCCCTTCATATTTTATTTTTGGCAAAATTTAGCAGCTTTTGCTAATTTCTCTCTTACTGCCTGGCGGTAATTATCATATTCTTGAAATTGAGTTTCTACGAGGTGACAATCTTGTTGCATTTTTCACATTGATTGATTTTCTTTATTAAACCAATTATATATCTACTACTATACAGAAAACTGAATTAAATTGAATAACATTAAATTCTATGCGATTAAGAAATTTCTATGAAATAAGGATTTTTTGTGCTAATAATGGTATAATTTGAACATTTATTTAAATTTAAGTTCAAATTTTTTGTTTAGTCTTTTTGCTGTGCATACTGGCTTCGGATTTGCCCTATTTGTTATAATAATATGGGAATCTGTTACAAAATGTTAAAACAATATTTTATTATTTTTTTGCTTAATATCATATATTTGGATGCTGAATGAGATGTTTCTCTCGATGATGCATCTAATACAGCTCATCAATGAGCCAGAAAAGATACGTGCGCTATTTTCCTTCTTAAATTAGACGTAACAAAATCGCATTTTTATTCAAATTAAATTTTAATCTGAAGGTGTCACACAACAAAGTTTGGTCGGGTACAGCTAGTTAAGAATATATCAATTGATTAAATTTATATTTGTTGGGATCTGTAAGAAAACATTTATAATTTTCATAAAACGTTTGAAAACGATTATAGCTTTCATAAAACCATTGACATCGAACTATAACAAAAATAATTCCTTGAATTAAATTCCGGGATTTGAGTTTATTATAAATATTGAGGAAATTAAGCTTATCATATATTATGTATAAATATCATAAACGTTTCAAAATAGTTAATTCGTTCATATACGAGTATTTTTGACCGTATAAAAAATCATCAGTAACACAACTGCAACTGCATCAACGTTGTGCAACTTGAAAATTAGTTGAGCTTGATGCTATATTAAACTATTTTACTTTCACTCGATGCAGCATTGTGCAATTTATTTCCGAGAATAATGTAATTCTAGCAGGTCTGGTAGGACATCTAATATGCAATCTGCTATTGTCGCGGATAATTTTATGATTATAATGATCTTTGAGACATAGAGAAATGTTTCATTTGCACTTTCATTTTTCCACGCATTACGTATTGCAATATGGAGACAAAATGTGTCGATACAAGTAAATTAAAGAAGCCTCATAAAACCAATATATGATAAAACTGGTGTATGGCATCGTGCCTTAAGACATATTGCTGAAACTTACAGTTCCAAAAATCTATTTGTTTAAAAAAAAATTATTTTTTTTAAACTTCTAAATATTTGAATTTTTGAAATTTTTAAAATTTTTGAACAAATAAATATTGGTACAAAACCCATAGAAATGTAAACAAGATTTGTACTTATTATTAAAATCTCTGTAAATTATCTGATAATTTGTAGTACACATGCCTAATGATCATTTTTGACCGCATAATGACATATTTTTATACTTTTTTCATTGGGTCTCCGAATCCGCTGGACCTGCCTTTCCAAAAATTTAACTAGTTTTTTATTTTGTCAGTACAAATAAAATGGTTTTTGAAACATTCACATTCGATGCTGCATTCTCTCAAAAACTGAATTAGCCTTTTTGGCCCTGTTTGGCCAGTATCTTTTTAACGGCTGGACCTGCTTTTTCCAAAAACTAATCAGCACGTCTCCCCATCAATACAAAAGTGTTTTGTGTCACTCAAATCGGTCGATCTTTATTCCTGAAATCGAAATACATCCATTTTTTCTAAGATATGCCAAATGTTCAGAAACTTTTGAAACGCAAATATATATATAAAAATTTACATTTTAAATTTTTCTGCGATAATTATTACTTACTTGATTTGTCGAACTGATTGTTTTCAAATGCTTTATAGCATGTTCTACTTAGATTATTGACGTTGAAATTAAATTTACAGTCCAAATTTTTTAAGCACATCGTTTAAATTGGATTATTGGATTATAGAAATTTAAATTTTCGGTGGAAATTCAAATTTTAAGTTTGATGCTAATGATACTTTTAACTCATATTGTGGTTTCTATATTACATTATAAAAATAGTTATACAATATTTAATAATCTCAAGCGGTTTAATTCTAACTAAATAACTATGGTAGTTAAATTTTTATAAAATGTCTATAATATAGCTAGTTCGTTATAAAGAAAATATTGATAAAAAAAAGTTATTGGCACGACGTTAAAATAATATTAAATCATTTCATTCGATACAAAATAATTCTTCTGAATTATTTTAGTTCAGCGTGTCATTAATCCAAACAGGTGACGAATTCCTATAATAAAACCCTAGCACGAACGGAGAACGTGACTCGCAATTTAAATAAATAAACATTTATATCTATCTTTGTGCTAAATATTATTAGCATAAAAAATACATGTAATTACACTATTGCATAATTTGCATTGAAAAAAATCATAGATTTCTAATCATACATAATGGTATAAAATATTTCCAAATATATTTGTATAAATTTGTATTTACTTCCAATTTAATCTAATCATTTTTATTGTATTTCCCATCACATACCTCGTATCCCATTACGAACAATTTTGATGTAATTTTGACTGATTATGGACACAATGAGACACGATAAACGGCATGAATACCTAGAAAAAACATATATATAATTTTGGTATCTCTATACAATTACTATTTACGCGGACGTGTATTTCGATATTTGCAAATCACTATAATGTAATCATATATAAGTGTACAAATATTTTTTGATAAGGTATCGTGTGACGCAACAGATTTTGTTTGTGCTTCTATAATGTCTGCATGAATGAAAACGTAACCAGGGGCAAATCAAATCTTTTTTATATTGTAAATAGCATACTGAGATTTTCATGAATAATATTGAAATGTATCGGAGCTGCCGTCGGTCTCTGTCATAGGTAGAAAGTGGCATACATCACTTTTGATGATGCGCTGAGATATTTCAATGTGCGTTTGGCCGGAACATAATACAGAAGCATTATGATCGTCTTTTGCTTTGACAACAGCGATTCTAAACATTTAGAAAATAAATATTCATATTAAAATACATTTTTCATTTATATATTTATGGAACTGTGGGGATCAAGCAGGCTAGTCATGTGAGGAAAACAATTGGACTTGTCATATTTTCATATGAGTAATATTTTATAATGAATAAATTTTATAGAATTTTATGCGATGGGAGTTTATACTTTCTTATTCATTACTACTCCCACAGAACGAATAAATTCTGTTTTTCAATCATAGTAAAGTAATGCAAGATTAATTGGCTAATCCTGCCATAAAATAGACCAATGTAATATACTAAAGACCAATGTAATGTAATGTGATAGACCAATGGCAACGCTGTGTTAAGCTGCATTTTTTAATATAAAATGGTACTAAAAACTGTGGAAATGCGCCATGTATTTGCTGTACAGTCGGACGTTTTAGCTGTAAAACTTAACTTAGAAATTAAAATTCATACAGTGCAATTTTAAGCCATACTTTATAATATCGAACTTTTTCTTTTAAATTTCCTTTCTAACTACTCTTTTCTTCTTTTTAACTACTTGATATGGAGCAAAAATATCTTTACTTTAAATAAAGATGGAAAATGAAATTTAAAGATGAATTTGCTGTTTACGTGACTACACTGACTACATTGTATAATATACTTTCCTGAAATAGAAATCGCGCAAACGTCGAAAAAGAATCTTATCATAACAGCATCTTTGTGATGTGTCGTAACATATGCGAGAAGTTACATTTTATGTGTAAAGCGCCTGACTGCACAAGAAAATTCATAGCATTTGACAGCTTTTAGTATCGTTTTATATGAAAAAAGCATCGTAACATAGCGTTGCCATAACATACAGTACAACTCCGTTCAGACCATTTTCCAGAGACCCAGGAAATCCAAAACGCATCTTAAACGATAAATTCTGCTATGCGGGATAGGAACAATATGTTTCAAAGTGTAAGGACTTAAAGTGGTGTATTATGTAGGAAAATGTATCAAACAAAATCGTTTTAACGGGGTTCTATACACTAATATATGTTGTTAGTAGTAGGGTGGTTTTACTTAAAAAAAAAGTGATACCATAACGCATCTTACGAGAAATTGTAGTATTATGAGTGATAGGGATAATATGCTTCAAAGGACTTAAAGTGGTATATTATGCTGATAATTGTTAGAAGCATAATCGTTTTAACGGGGTTCTTCTGCACTCTGTTCCCAGTAGAGCGTTTTTATTTAGAAAAATGTTTTTATTTATTTATATATCAGAATTTAGTATTCTGGAGGACTACGTAAATCCATCATATAATTTCTTTACCTGAATAAGTGGTACTTGTTGTCAGATACCATTTGAAACCTAGTGGTCTATGTCATTGTGCCTTAAGGCTAATTGCTGGTACTTCCCGTATCCAAAATAAAAGTTTTCTAAAAAGCTTTAAAATTTAAAACACACATACATCGATTTTTTCTAAGGTATGCCAAAATGTTCAGGAGGTTTTGAAACGTAAATTATTATATGAAAATTTTCATTTTTGATTTCTCTGCCATTACTGTAATTTATCCTACAGGAAGTTAATAAAAAATGTTTCATAAAATTTAAATGGAATCCCAATAATAAATTTATTTTACTTTTTGTTCATATTGAAATATTTGCACATTTAATAATATTAAGATTGTTGTAACAATTTTTGCTCATAGAACTATAGAAGATCTTGTGATGTTTTACGACAAACTTCTGATACTGCTGGTTACTAAATTTTCTCAACCGATTGGTAAAATCAATTTTTTTTAGTGTTGGTATGAATTAATAATTTAATATATTTTAGCAGTAGTATACGAGTATACTGTGGTGATGTTCATGTAGCAGATTCTACTAAATCAAATTATTCGATTTATGTATATATCATTTTTAAATTACGAATTCATTATTAAAAAAATATTTAAAAAAAAATGATTTGTACTTACAGCTGAACTAAATTTTTACAAAAGTGGGAGGAATAGAGCTGATTGTGTTCTTGCTGATTTTTCTTAAATTTCAGGTGCAATTTTTGTTAGTAGACATTGTAACAAATGTTTTTTTACTGATCTCTTTTCACAATCAAGCCACATACAATATATTTAAATTATAAATACAATTATATAATATTCTTAAATAAAAAAACTAAGACTCAGTTGAATATTAGAGCACTTAAAAATTTTCCAAAATTAAATTAAATTACATAAATTGCTTTCAAAGTGATGAGTATTATACCACTCGTCGAGCTAACTCTTATTGTTTTGTAAATATTATGCATATCTACACTTTTAAAAGCTTTATTTGTATCTTCAGAAACGTTTATTGGTACATTTGAATTAATCGATCTTTTTTTTCATAATTATAACGTTACTAATTTGATTTAGAATTATTTTATCAAGTATTTTAAAAGATCTCCCAAATTATCTGATATGAAAAAGATAAAAAAAAAGTTGAGGGTAACTGTCCTAAGCCGTCGTAATGGTTTGATACTTTCTACCCTAACCTCGGACACGAGTTTTGAACCGTATGAGATTTGTTTAAGGGCGGCTATAACTCTCTCCACGTGGCCGACGATATGCAAATGTTTGTCAAATATAAAATATTCGCCATTTCGCCACGTCCTTCGACGACATCTGAACAGGTTCTGGAATAAATGTAGCCAGTCAGAACTTTATGAGTGCACAGAAAATCGCGAACAGATCTATATTATAGTTATATGTGATGCGGAAACTTATATTAAAAGTTTTTCTTCGCGTGGAAAAAGCTTGTTCGCGTACACGGGCACAGAACTTTTGTATAATTTGTCACCAGCGCGAAGTTACTAAATTTGTTCATATTCTTCGGATTGATAAAAACTATGTATTACAATAAAAGTAAAAAGATGGTTGCGCTGATAGCGACTTTTTGCGACCTTAAGTTGTTGCGATTAAAGCATTGATTTATCAAAATATAACAAATATATATATATATATATATATATATATATATATATATATATATATTTGTTATATAACTAGTTCTTCAAATTAATCAATAAGAAATGTATTCAACTACATACTTCTAATTGGAAAAAAATGTTTAACTGTTCATTTCTTAAATAAATATTTCGTGTTTTTATTTAATTCACTTCAGATTCTAAAAATGTATTTCAAGTACTGTAACGTCAACTATGATCAGTAGCTACCTACAAAAAATAAGAAAACGTGCAGATGTTTTGGCATAGATTCTGATTAGATCCGCTGAAGCACGCGCCAAAATTTTAAATTTTGATGTTTTTTTGTAATTCAACCGCTTATTGTAGGCCTATAATATGTTATGTCCGCTCAGGAAATCTATTGTTACATAAAGTTTCATCAAAATCTTCACAATATGACAATTTTTTATATGTAATAATGGTCTATATATCTTGATTTATATTATTCCAAAATATACTAATAAAGTAATATTTTTAAAATATTAACATGAAATGAATAGTGCTGTAATTTGGAGAAAGACTCGATAGTAAAAAGCTTCTGTAACGTCCCCTTTAATTTTTTTTTTACAAATGTACGCTTACATTTATTTATAATGTACAAAGGCGAATTCATATTTTTTAAACTTTAAATTTTTGTATTGGATATCTACTTCATGTAAGATTCATATAGCGAACATAATAGATGTTACCTACTCCTTTATTTTTGGGTAATCACGATATTATTTTTTTGTTGTTTGACCGGCGATTAGAACTTATATGGTCGTATGTTCTGTACTTATGAATTTCTTCCAAACAACATTGTTTTTTGTAGGGTACAAACCAAACAGTTGTCTTATCTCTGATTTTTATTATAATTTTTGTAATACTGGTGATTTTTTTTATTGTTGGATCAATGTCGGGTAATAGCTATTTTCACTAAAAAACATATTTAACATATGTTATTTTCATGATTTTAGATTTCAACAACTGTTAAATAAAATTGTCTATATAGATATACGATAATAGCATGGTTATATTTTTGAAGTTAATACAAAATTTGCATGAAATAGAATCTTACACAAATTCTATTATAGTATGTCATTTTCATCAACAATAAGTTATATTTTCTACTTAATCATTTGCTTTATTGCATCGAATTAAAACTGTAAAAATATTTTTAAAAATATTTTCTTGATTGTTTATGCATTTCTCTCTGGAAACAAAATAGTTAAGTCGTATATATAAATACTATGAATATAAAGGCGCATGCATAAAATATGAAATGTATCATAACGAAACAAATCTTTATTCGTTACAGCTGTGTGTTACATGGCTAACAGTCATCAATGAAATCTTTATGTTAACATTCTTGTATATAGATAAAATATTTCTTAATTACACGATTTGTAGTAAGCGTGTTGCTAGAGTGATTCGCCTCATAGGAAACGTTCATTAAAAACCAGTAAAAATGAGATAACATAGATGCGGCAACTGTGCGGGTTCCAGCTCTTAATTAATATATAAGCCCTTGTGAACATACATTTTTCTATAATAAAAATATCACACTTCATAATTTGAGTTGTGATCCAGAAGGGAACTTTCTATCGAAAAAACAATGATGATAATTTTACAATTAACAAACCTGTCGCGGCAGTGAACAACCGGCGGGCTTATAAATTTGGAGCAAAATGTATTTATATGCTTTATTATTTTTTTGTTTTGTCGGCGTTAATTTTGTCAACTTACTATGGATCTGAAAGATTGGAAGAAACCGCAGAATAGGAGGCTTCTTTGACGTGACAGCCCCGTGTCTGGCGCGCTCAGGGTTGTAGCTTTTCAAACTCACTTGAATCTGACTGCTTAATAAAAAATAAAGCAAATTTATAGCACATATAATCATATTAGGATTTACTGAAAAATAACTAATATATGAATATATAACAAATAGCAGTTAAAAAAATATAGAACAAGTTTCACATTTTTACAATATAAACAGGAATTAAATTTAAAACCATTGAATAATAATAATTAATAACCGTTTAGGGTAAGTTATAGTTATTGCAAAAAAATCGACAATAATTTTTTGGTGTAAATTTACATTTCAAAGGTTTCTGAACATTTTGTTAAACTTAGAAAAAAATGATGATGTATGTGTATGTGTATGGATATAAATTTAGTCGACAATTTCGGGAACACCGATTTGAATAAATAAAAAAACATCCAATTTGTATTGATAAGGAGACATGCTGATTAGTTTCGGGCAAAAGCAGGTCTAGCCGTTTCGAAGATACGGTGCAAAAAGTGCAAAAAAATTATATTCAGTTTTTCTGAGAAAGGAGCATCTAATTAGAATGATTCACAAAACATTTTATTTGTATTGATGAATTAAAGCATATTTGGAGATTCAATAAAAAAAAGTAAAATCAAATGCCGGTCAAAAATGATCATTTGACACATGTACATCAAATTATCAGATTTTATAGAGATTTCAATAAGTTCAAATTTTGTTCACATTTCTAAGGGTTCCGTGCCAATGTTTATCCGTTAGTCTGCGACGCGGAGCTTACGCGCTTCGATAGTTTGTCTCTAAAACAGTTAAAGTTCGAATAATTAACAATGTAAAAAGAAATTTATAATTGTTCCAAAAAATCATATTTTTTTATCAAAATTTCAAAATTTTCGGTACAGAAAGTTCCAACATTTTTTCTCAAGGCACGATGCCATGCACCACTAGTTTGTGAATAGTTTCATATAACAATACATATTCACTGTATCTCTCTGCATTTATAAGAACACATTAAATAGTTTTTATACATCCATTCACAACAGTAGTGAGACGGTGCTTTAATTATTTGAAAATACCGCCGTTAATTCATTCATAGTATTTATATATTCAACTCAACTCTTTTGTTTCCTGCCAGGACTACTGGACACGAACGATCGCTTTAAAAAATTATCGCGCGCGAGGTGTTAAGATTACCGTCTCGGTTATTAATTACATAATTAAAAATTCACGTGACTGTAACAAAACAGAAAAAAAACTACATTACAATTCATTATCGGACGCTAGCTTTAATGAACGTTTCAAAGATTAATAATCTTATTTGGTTTATCGCCGCTTTTATAATGCGTAAAACAAAAAGAAGACTGGTACTAATATAGCGACAGCGAAATAATAGAAAAAATACAACGCAACATTACCAAATCTTCTCTATCTAGAAAACACAGGAAGTAATCAAAGCTATTGGAAGCGTTTCTTTGCCGGGCGCCGGTCGATACAAGTCTGGGAGCTGTGGGACCTTGGCCGCTTTACGGCGGTCAGTACTTACCTGTTCACATTCGAAAATTTGGGCAATGCCATTTGTAATCGAGTTTTTCAAAACTATAAAATCCCTGGATTACGTAAAATCGTGTGGTATTAATGTGTTTTAAGGTTTGTGTGAAACGTTTTATCAAACAGCGAAGATGCAGCTTTTTGCCAGATTGTGACTACCAAATCGTCATACGATTATTCAACATAAGAGGCTTGTAACATAACATTACTATTTTATGCGACAATCTATACGCAATGTCAAATTTTGTAATTTTATTTGAGCATCGGATTTAATGCAAAAGTTCGAAAATTTTATATGTATGTTCAAAGATTAATTATACAAAATTTCTGTAGTAGGCAATAAGAGTTTGTATATGGGCGGTTGGTAACCAGAGTGAACCATATCAAATATACTTGAACGCCATTAAAAATTGATGAAAAATTATGTAATATGTACATACTACTTAATATTTATCATCCCATTATTTTACTTTAGTTTTTTGTTATAAAAATAAAATAAAAGCTTTGTAGTATACTCTGTGTTTTTGTAAAACGTTACTTTGGAGTCGGATGAGATTTTTTGTTTCCATTAACGACAGATGTAAATATTATGTATATTTCTATTGGCAACATTATTTAGTGAAAATCTTACCATATCCTCATCTGTTTTTGCCGATTTTTGAGATAGTCGACACTTTTTACCAATGCGTATGCATACATTTCTTATGATATTTTAAAGATTCTATTTTTTTTGTAATTTAAGTAAAGAAATATGTAAAGGTATATGTGGACTGTATAAAACTTATGTTTCTTAGTATAATTCACGTATTTATTACAAGTTCTAATAATAACTAATTTATCACTAAGTATTACTTAATTGAAGATTTTATATATTTATTACTTATTCATTAATCATGTTACCTCGCGGACTTTTCTTTTGGGAGTGAAAAGTAAGTTCAATACTTTCCACCGAGATTTATATGAATTTTGCCGCCGGAGCGGCGACATCCGAGTCGAAAGGGTTAATCCAGCTCATCTACGTCTCCTCTCTGAGGTTGCAATCTTCCGGTGCAAAAGCTCAATGCCATGAAGATCGCTGTTGTCATGGCCTACACAATAATACGAAAATACGTCTGAAAAGAAAATAGTCATATTGATTAACTATATAAACCTAATAAACTATATTATTACCTATATTTCTTCAGTAAATACCATACTTGAAAATTATGCTATTTTGCTATTAAATGCTATTCTATATATCTATGCTAAGGTGAAGTAAATGCTATTATATACTAAAAAAGGTGCTCATGTTAACCATCCTCACGAGTCTGTGAGGTTAACAATATACGCATTCGTGATTTCGAACCCTGCTTTGGCCAATCTGACGTCGTGCAGTAGTGATGTCTCTTTTTATTTCAGATATGTTTATAATTATAAATATGTTTATAATTATAAATATGTTTACAATTGAAAATAGCCCATTTCGGGCACTGCAGTGAGGAATGCAATGCGAAATCTCTCACACTATTCGTCTCTGAATCAAGTTGGCGTATAACTCAGCTCATGGACCTGCCTTACCATAGTACTACCAATATATGCTAAAAATACAAAATTGATATATATATATATATATATATATATATATATATATATATATGCAATATTTTATATACCTGTACAAGATGATTTGTTAAAGAATGGTAAATCTATTTTTGAAAATTGTACAAAATGAATTAAAATATTTATTTGATATTCAAACATTAAAATTAAAAATTAAAATAATTAATATTAAAACAAACAAAAATAATATTAAAACAAACAAAAATAATATTAAAACAAACAAAAATAATATAAAAATTTTAAATCACAAATGTATTTTTTTCTCTTCCTTCTGCGCTTGCGAAATAGTCTATCGTTTCAACTCGGCTACGCGCCTGCCTTGTCAAGCCGCGTCCTAAAATAAGATGGATGACTACCGAATGGAAATCATGTTTTAGTTGTACAGTGGGAACCCCAAATAGACCGCGGGACCGAGACGGCGATACGCGTCGCGCCGCTATCAGAGTGGGACGGGGCGCCTCGCGATATATACAGCGGGTGCTCGGTTAACGCCGCTCGCTGGGACGGGGCCAAGGGGAAGAAAAGAAATAGGGTGGTTTTGTGAAAGGGTATATATACACGGCACGGCACACGAAATGATCCACCAAAAGTATGAACGTTTTCTATTGAGATATACCTACACCCTCCAATGTTTGGGGGATGTTCGCCCATCTTCATTCTAAGGCTCTTCAACCACTACGCATTTATTCGTGCATCGTTGTGTACGATTTTAAAATCTGTCGAATGTATATAGAGATTGCATTCAGTACATGCAATTTTTACCTTATTTTGCTTTCCTCAATCACGCTTTTCGTGATTGATTAGATGAATACATATGTAACTAATTATATTCATTTAAAACAGTACATTTCAACATTGAATATGTAAAAATATTTTTAAATTTGCGTAGGGTGAAAATATTTTTTTTTGCATATCTTTACGTTTTAAAGTCTTCTGAACATTCTGGCATACCTCAGAAAAAATTATATAATGTATGCATGTGTACATATGTGCGGATATAAATTTTCGTTCGGGATTTCGAAAGCACAGATTAAAAAAATTGAAAGATTCAAAAAGCACTCGACTTCTCTTGATGACGAAACCTGCTGATTAGTTTTTCGCAAAGCCATTTCGATGATTCTGGACAAAAAGCGCAAAAAATATCAATTTTGTTTTTGAAAAAAAACGGAACGTACGATTTGAATAATTCAAAAAACATTCCACTTGTATTGACATATTGAAGAATTGGTTAAATTTTTGGAAGACAAGTCCAGCGGTTTTAAAGATCCAGAAAAACAATTAAAATTAAAGTTAAATATGATCATTGAACATAAGTACATCAAATTACCAGATATTATTTTATGAAGGTTTTAATAAGCTTTTTTTTCAATTCAATGGGTTCAAACCAAGTTCAAACAAATAAGTTTTCGAGATTTTTGACAGTATGGATCAACAGGCTTGATAAAGTTTTAAAGAAATGATTTCAAATTTTTCAAATGTTCTTTAGATTTTCAAAAAAATCTATATTAAAAAAATATCAAATCTCAAAAATCTGATTTATTAAAAACGTCTATAGATAGCACACATTCTTTTGTAAAAGCTACGTAAATTGTGTAAATATATGATGTAAAATGTGTACTATGATACTATATTATGATAATACCAGTTCTATGAAATGTATTATCTTCAAATTAAATAAACAATTAAATTTTGCTCTACGTTCGACAAAGAAACAAAACTAGTGGTGATGACATTGGCATTTTAGGCAATATGATTAAACATTTGTGGAAGAAAAATTAATATTAATGTTAATAAAATATTAATATTAAAAAAATCACAATAACTAAGTTCATATATATAAAAACAACATATTTATGGATGAATCTACCTCGAACAACACACACCCACATATATATTTGTTGTATTCATTTATGATAAATTCAACGCTTATTATAGTTTTCTTCCGGATTACTTTTAATTGAAGTTTGTGAAAAACCATATATTTCAAATAGACAAGACATATTACAAATCATGCTTCATACTACGAAAATGCAAGCAGTATTTTGCTTAAATTTAATATTGCTGTTAAAAAAAGTACCTAATACTATTCAATACTTTTGAGTTGAATAGCTAGATATCGAAATACAAACAAGATCCAGATAATAGATTCATTCAGTACCTGTATCTTATGAGAGTGGTTAAAAGGTTCAAATTGATATTAATTACTTATTACATTACATAGTTACTATTACATCATAAAAATCCGTTTAAAAATCGGTTAAAAATCAGACAATCCATTTATCAGATTTGAAACTTTGTAATTTTTTAATTATTATAATATCGCAAACATCTTGCTTCTGTACTGTAATCTGAAATTTAAACCCTTTTAGCATAAACCGATTAATAGCACACCATGTGGTATGGGTTGTTGTATCCTAGAGAGGTGCTTGTTTTGTATCCTGTGTAACGGCACGATGTTCATATCGCAGCAGCGTGCGCGAGCTTTCAATATAATTCAGTTTTGGATTAGTTTGCGTAATCCAAATCAAGCCGCACATTTCTGGGGAAATCAAAAGGGCCATCAGCTCTGTACATATACTAACGAGACAGGTATCTGCAGTTCACGATATCCAATGTATAAAATGAAATATGCAATATTAGTTAATAATATTCAATCCCTGTTGTATGTCGAGTGCTAATGAAAACTTATGAATATATTATTTAAAAATATTATTTTTGGAACTGTTTTACTAATTTTAATGCTTTTATCCTTGGTACCCATTTTGCCGTAAGCTCATTCTTTCATCTATCTATCCATCTGTCACAGATGTTTTTTTTTCTCACTGAAATAAAATTGTTTTAAAAATTTTGACAAAATTAGCAAAATTAAATATTCCTAATACTATAACTTTGCAATTTTAAGATTTATCTTGCACCTGTTTGATATGTTGAAAAGCCTGCATCTGCAGTCAGAGATAATTAACACCCCGCGTAGGGTAAGTGATAATAATCGCAAAGGAATCAAAAAGAAAATTTTAGCATATTTTTATTTTTTCGAGGTTTTTGAGCTTTATCATTCGAAAAAATTGATGTATTTGTGTATGGGTGTAGTGTTTATGTACGTGCGGGTACAATTTTTAGCCGACGTTTTTGAGAACAAGCATCAACCGATTTAAATGATTTAGAAAACATGCGATTTGTATTAATGAGACAACAACGTGCTGATTAGTTTCTGGCAAAGGCAGGTCCGGCCGTTTTATGGTACGGGGCAAATAGTGGCAAAATTTGCAATTAAATTTTTGAGAGGACAATGCGTCAGATGTAAATGATTCAAAAAGCATATCACTTGTATTGACATAATGAAGAACTGTAAAATTTTTTGAAAGACAGGGTCAGCGGTTTTGTAGATCCAATAAAAAGTTTAAAAAAAGCCAAATTGGGGGTCAAAAATTATCAATAGACAAATGCACACAATTTTCAGATATCTTATAAAGATTTTAATAGGTACAAATATTGTTTTGTATGAATTTCTATAGGTTCCGTACCAAGATTTATTATGTTTAACCGTTGGTCTGCAAAGCGGCGCTTACGCGCTTATATACTTCGTTTCTAAAACAGAGATTGATTACGGTACGGGTAGTTTCAGCAATTTGCCTTGAAGCACAATGCCATGCACCTCTAGTTTCAATTTTGTATCATCGTTACGAACAAGTCTATAATATTCTCATTATTTTCTATGTTTTGGTTGCGCAACTATCAAAATTTTTTTTACTAGAGTTTCAAATATTGATCTATAGGAGTAACAAAACTTCATAGCCAACTATAGTAATCTTATGAGAACATTTGTAATTTATATTACATATATTTTGTATTTTCTACTCTCTGTAGAGTTAGTTACCCAGTAATACATCCTAGAATTGCAAACTTTGGTATGCAGTAGATATTTAAGTCTTCATGTTCTTCCAAACTCAAAACACAAATATTAACAATTTTATAATAATCAAGTGTCCAAAATTCTCATTATTTTCTATGTTTTGGTTGCGCAACTATCAAAATTTTTTTTACTAGAGTTTCAAATATTGATCTATAGGAGTAACAAAACTTCATAGCCAACTATAGTAATCTTATGAGAACATTTGTAATTTATATTACATATATTTTGTATTTTCTACTCTCTGTAGAGTTAGTTACCCAGTAATACATCCTAGAATTGCAAACTTTGGTATGTAGTAGATATTTAAGTCTTCATGTTCTTCCAAACTCAAAACACAAATATTAACAATTTTATAATAATCAAGTGTCCAAAGTTCTGAGGATCATTAAAATTGCAGAAACTCAGTGAATGATTGGCACATTTTATAAATTGTTGTCTCAGAATTTTATTAAGGAATTAATTTCAAAAACATCACATTAATCATATAAATTTTATTATTAATTCGATTTTACATTTTACGTGGTACATAGTTTAAAAATAACTTTTGACTAATCATAACTATATTTAAACATTTTTATCATAATTATAATTATACATAATTTTTTAAATATACACAAATATTGCACGTTAGTCCAAGACCCTAAGCTTGTTTAAAATATACTGCCTTTATCTTCTAAAATATATCAATTGAATTTGTAATTGATTTAAATAATTACAAAAACTTCATATGTACTAATATCAGAATCACACACTCATTGCACATTTCTCTTACATTTAAAATACTTTCTTCTTTCAAATAAGTCACTGAATATTTTATTTCGCAAGTAAATGTAAAATAAAAATAATTTTTAAAATATTAAGTTTCATTCTTATTAATTTTTTATCTAAAGTAATATTAAACAAAATTCGGATTATTTTACATCACTTTCAAAATGTGTACCATTAATTAATAATACTTTTAACATGCTTATTGCATTCCTATTTAAGTAAACATTTTGTTTCTTAATTTAATTATATATACATATACAAATGCATTTGTTGAACCCAGCCAAATGCTAGTTACAAGATTGTTTATAAATTATTTTATTAGTTTGTAGAATACTATAAATAAAAATTAATAATTACATAACTATACATAACGTTTATTGATATATTTTCTAAATTCAAACTTCATAATCATTCTTTGTGCACTGGTCGTCTTTACTTACTGGTTCAAAGATCAGTAAAAA
The DNA here is from genome assembly GCF_003426905.1 of Ctenocephalides felis. Lineage (NCBI taxonomy): Eukaryota > Metazoa > Arthropoda > Insecta > Siphonaptera > Pulicidae > Ctenocephalides > Ctenocephalides felis. The sequence continues at coordinate 153,232,327 of NW_020538040.1, forward strand.
CTGGTGTTTCTTGTGAGACTGGAGCGCTTTCCCACGATGGATCTAAGAGAATGTCATGTTCTGATGAATTTTCACCATCCCCATAAAGCGTTTGGTTTTGGGGCGAAACTTGCTGCTCAATTTGTGCTTGTACTTGATGTTGCTGGTGTTGTTGCTGTTGGTCTACTGCTTGCATTTGTTGTTGCAATAGAATACTACTGGCATAGTTTGGTGGAGGTTGTTGATAGCTCATCTGTTGCTGAATGGGTGTATCATTTTGGAAGTTTTTTGCATTAAAATATTCGGCAATTGATTCTAAATCTTGAGATTGAATTGGCATTCTGTTAATAGTATTTGATTTGATATTGTTATTGTTGTTGTAATTAGTCATTACACCGCCTGCGTAGACCGTTGGCTTGTAGATCTGGTATGGTTTGTGACGAAGAGCTGCACTGGTGTATCCTCTGGTGGCACTTACGTACGAAGGTAGAGTTTGTCCATGGGGAGAATGGGCCATCAATCTGTTTACAATCTGCTGATCACTTGTGAGCGTGTTACTCACCGAGCGAGATTTTCCACCAGGGCCTGGACTCGGGTTTGATCCCGATGAAGGCGAGGGCGAAGCTGCGTTATCGGAATCCACAGAATTATGATTTGATGAAGATGATTTAGTTTTATGTTCCTTCTTGTATTTCATGCGACGATTTTGGAACCAGATCTTAATTTGACGTTCTGTGAGCGTCAGGTGATTTGCTAACTCTATGCGTCTTGGACGACAAAGATACTTGTTGAATTGAAACTCCTTTTCAAGTTCGACAAGTTGAGCACTCGTATATGCAGTTCTAGCTCGTTTCGACGATGCCATCGAATTGTTAGTCATTGGTTCCAAATTAAAATCTGTAATAAAAAGTATATAACATTAATAACGTTCTATTTAAAATTACTTTAATTGCATATTAAAAGTATCGAAGAATATCGTAGTAAAACAGTAAGAAAATTTCATTTAACTGCAGCCATATATTATCATATCTCAAGTGGTTTGTCTCTTTCCCATGCTTTGTTTCAAAATAACAAACTTTTTAAAAGTTATCCTATTTCACAAAATCAAACTCGTATGCTCGGCTTGAAATATTTCAGAGCCCGTTTAGAATTTTGTTTTATTCATAAACCCCTATATATGTATTTTATCCTTAGGGGGCGAAGGTTTCTTCGATACCAAGGGATATATATTTATATTTATATTCAACGAAAATATTAAAATTGAGAGCTGTTTAAGGAAATCGTGCTTGAAGTATGTATTGATAGAAAATCTCATTGTTTTAGGGCACGTTGCAGGTAGTAAATTATGATTTAAGGTACTCAAATGTACAGAAACATTTTTTTATACTTAACAGTAATAAACTTGAATTTTCTAATATCGGTACAATTACCAATAGTATTCATCTTATACTCCAAATGAAAAAAAATCATCCAACATAATATACACATCTCAATAGGTCTTTACGTGTTTCTACCTATGCGTTTTTTTACCTATACTTTCTGGTTAATTAAACACGTCAAAACAAATATCTGTAAATCATATTTACACTGTGAAAGTGAAACATAATTGATACACTCGAATCTCTAACAATGACTCAGCATCCCTTTATCACACGATTCACTCAGCACGTAGTTGAAGTAAGGATACCTGAGCCTTTCGTCCTTGGGTATTCCAAAAACTGTGAAAACAATAAGCGGTATCCCGCCCCAATCCCGAAGAAGACGCGCAAAACATCGTACGAGCTAACAGCCGGCACAACGTTGACAAATTTATAGCTTTATTGCCTATAGAACATCATAATCTTATTTGGCGAACAAGCTCACGGGTTATTTGCCGGGATTACATCTTACAAGTACATTAATCTTGTAAAATAAGACAATGCTCCGTGCGTTGCGGAGCGGCCGGATTCTGATTGACAAGTCGGAGCCGGGCTCTTCGTCTCGCTTGCCGAAGGTGGTGCCTTGAATGAGTTAGAAAAGGACTTTCGAGTACAGCTCACCCACGAGGGTGAATCTTTGGGCCAAATACCCCGCTGGATTGTGTAAACACAAAACAATAAGTGAATGTGTACGCGCCATTGGATTTCCAAAAGGGTTTTCTAAGATCTCACGACGGGTTGTCTCCTGTCTACACCTTTAGAGTCTTGAATCATACTCTAGACTTGCGTTAACATTCGCTAACGATGTGTAGTTAGTTTCATCGATGTAGAACGTCTTTACTTGACACCGTGTGCTTGTGAATAATTTTATAGTTGAGGATTTAGGTCATTTTCTTAACTTTGCGAACAAAGTTTGCTTTTACCTGTACCACCTTATTATGCGTAGGGTGCTTTTCCATCTTTTAGAAAGTGTTATATACATGCGAATAAAGTAAAATTATTATTGATTAAATAGGAAACATGAGCCAAAATATCCTGTCAAATAATAGAGAATTATTTTATTTCTAATAAGCTTAAACTGCTTAAAATTTTTGAAAACTATTATTAATATTACAAATAATTATTTGGATATGAGATGCCCAATGAAATTACGAATAATACTATGTATAATTCTTGTATATATTGTGTCTCACTATATTTTTTTGTGATTTTCCAATTTATCTGAAATTTCAGTAGTCTGACTAGCTTATAGATAATAAATAAATTTTATTATTACAAGTGTTGTAATGGAGAAAATATTTTATTAACGCTGTAAAGCCGATAGAGGTCTATGTTCACTTGGAAACATATTGCTATCTATGTTTCCAAATGAAAACCGATGTTACTTTGTGCTTGACCTCTGATTCCAAGGTCCAGTCGTTTTACCCACTAGTTGAGCTTTTTTATCAAAATATTCAACTTTTACCGAAAAGTTCTGATAGTATGTTTTAAATCCTAAAATTATTGTAAATGTTTAGCTTGTCATACTCACTTCTTACGATAATACACAATATTTACATTTTTTTTTAAATTTTTTAAAAATTATTTTGGAACAACAATCATTGCTAATTGACTTAATACTAGTCTGTTTGATCCATACATCTTTGTATGATATATCATTATTACAATTTCTGTAATAGGGCAGCAATTTATTGGTGCAGCAATGCCGGGTGAGGGCTATTTTCACTTGGAAACATATTGCTATCTATATTTGAAGTGAAAATCTTTGTCACTGCTGCCTGATAACAGGCTGCTCGAAATGGGTTTCGAACCCGTAACCTCTGATTCATGTCCAATATTTACGTTATTCGTTTATCCGTGTAATATTTTTATATTTGCATGTTAATGCAGTTTCGCGCGGAAATTTTCATCAGCCGGCCTTAAATTTCATTTTCGTGTTGATTCAATTTATGTTATGTAGCGATAACCCTACCATTTGATAATTAATAACGCAGTGGACACCGTGCGCATTTTGCGGAGCAATAAAATCCAAGGGATTTTGACCGACCTGTCAGCGCAAGCCTGTGCGGTCGCACGCGCTCATGTTTACAAGTGTGGTTCCTCATAATTCGCCTAATTCCTAGGCGCAAATTGTGCCATAAATGTCATTCGTGGATAACTATTATACCAGTTACTTTTTGAGAGGGGGATCCTGAAGTAGTTACAACAACGAGGTACTTATTTTAGATGTGTTATATGTTGTCTGTTATATTAAGTACAATTGCTGCACCGGGAGTCAGTAAATTCTTACTAATTTGTTACTAATGAGAACCTCGAATACTACCAATAATTTGCACATGATCACTTGACCAAAATTTTTAATCTATCGCATTCTAATGCCACTGCTCCGGCGGCATAGTACGTGTTACTTTTGCAATATACTAGTAGAAAGGTATACTAACAAGAGGAACCTCAGGTTTACTCTTCTGGAATTTTGATAAAACTTTGCATGGTAATAGAGTTTATAGTCGAAGCCGACACCTTCAAATATTATAGGCCTATGAGAAGTAGCATAATTATAAAAATTAATTGAAGTTGCGAAGAATAGACCACGCGTTATACTTTCCCGTGTAGTGTTTTCTATCGATATGTCTCGATAGCTGTATCACTTAAAAATTATCGGGTTCAAATCCCATCAGCTTATAATTATTTTTTTTAATTCATTTTTTTTGTTTAAATGGTTCAATACTCCAAAAATATTTATAATTATTAACTCATTTCATATATTTTGCGAACAAAAATTGATCAAACAAATCTAAATGCAAGTCACAATAGAAAATAAACTCCTAATATACAAGACAATTATTAAACCAATATGGTCCTACGGCCTACAACTATGGGGTGCGGACAGTAAATCGAACATAACTATTCTACAAAGGTTCCAAAATAAAATTTTGAAAGAAATCGTGAACGCTCCAAAATACGTTCCCAATTGGTTGATACATCAAGATCTCAGAATTCGAACTATAGCTATAGCTAAAACTAAAATAAGTACTGAATCTAGGCTAGAATATTACTGGAGATTGCATATGATTTTTGTAGATTGCATTCATTATCACCCTTCTGACTGTTTTTTTTTCCTTTTTTTTTTGCAAATTGGGTTTTTGTTGTGAATATTGAACCCGCCGCATTTAAAGCACACCGGTGCGACGGAACAGCAGTAAGTTATCATTATTTAACGATTTTGCGACTAAACTTCAACCGCAACAATTTATACGCTCCCACAATTACACACGACGCATATGTATGCTCGGCCGCTTCTCTAGTAAGGGCGCATGTATGGTAATCGGATATTTGCGAAGAGACAATATTTTGCAATACTTAACACAAAAGTACATTACAATTCATAAAATCATAGAAATATATAAAATCATAAATACATAACAGGTTGTTTTTTTGTTTCTCAAGATCAGTAATTCCCAAAGTGATCTACCTAGACCTCCAGGAGTACATGACAATATTCAAAGTGTCCACGTCAGCAAAGAATAAATTTCGGGGTCCACGAAATAAAAATGGAGGACATTTCTATTTACTTATATTATCTATAAGGTCATATAGAATACTTATTAATTAAACTAAAAACTAAATGTTGTTCATCTTTTATGAAAATGTGTAAGAAGGAACATAAGTAGGAATTTGATTTGCGGTCGCAATATGGTTGAGCTTCTAAATATCGTATTTGCTAACTATTGACGAGATTGACAAACGTTTTTTGAGACTATCGTAGCATTTCTGAATACTATAAATAAAAAACTACCTAATTGTAGAAAGAAGGGCTAGCGTTATCACTTATCTCCCAACAAATGGAGATATAGACTGGACATAATTATACGGGAGATTAAAGCTTAAACCTTACGAAACTGCTGCCAAATGTTAACTAAACACTTACTTTATTTTTTTATCACTTTTAATTTATTTAATAAATGTTTACACATAATATGTATTTTTGCTTCAGTGCAGTTAGTTTATAAAGAAAATTGATCCACGATATAAAAGTTTGAAAACTTTTTTTCTAGATATATAAAAGAACGTTATGAATAAAAAATATCAATCTTCATATATAAAATCGTATAAAATTTTTGCTCTTCGCTCTACTTCATAATCGTAGTCGTACCCTCAGAATATTCACATAATCACATCAAGCGCATCTGACTCTTTTAACTGCCTTGTTGACAGTTGCATCTGCCTTATAATTGTTGGACACAGCCAGTGCGTAACAACAAAAACGACATTGCATTATTTTATTCTGTGCAAATTATGTGACAAAAATAATGCTGTAATTTGCAAAAAAAAATGAAAGAAATATGCACTGGGATTTAACGAAACGTGTTATATCCAACCTGGTTAAGGTAAAGTAGGTATGAAAATCATTATAGTGTAATAAATCGTTAATTTTAATGAATATTAATATATGAGGTATTGATCATAACTATCATGTAAAAAAATATCTCACATTTGAAAATGAGTTCATTTTCCGGTTATTGTAGGCAATATTTAATGATTTTATTTAAGGTTTAGATCCGTAACCATAAATAACAATTCTAGGAGACAGTCAAAATAAAGGACGCGAATGCTCCAAGTTTTCTAGAATTAAAACAACGAGTAAAATAAAAGTTTGTTAAAATATATTTTACTCTAATACTTATTTTCTGGGTATTTTATTAAAACTTTATACTTCAATTCCGGTCTACGATACATCCGCAAAAACGCCATGTTTAAATATGGCCAGAGGCAAAAACATCCTACAATCCCACTAAATACTTTGAGCAAGGCAGTTGATTGGTTTTTCGAAAGGAACCCCCTCAGACCTGTCAAAGTCTCGTCACTCGCGCTCCAGAGCACCCGACTCTACCCCGGCCGTTGCATATATAAACATATTGAATCAGTATACTTCTATTTTAAACACGTTTCCGAGTTTTCATCCCTTCGACTTTCTATTTGCTTGCATGCTCACACGTGTGTTCCAGAATACATCGCTTTTTGTAGGCGATGGAAAATATCGATTTGAATAATAATTATTGTTGGATTATAAAAATACTTACTCGAATATAATATACATCATTTTTTAAACTTTCCGTAGGGCAATTTATAGTAATCGCAAAACAATCAAAAATAAAAAATTTTATATATCTTTACGTTTCAGAGGTTTCTGAATGTTTTGGCATACCTTAGAAAAAATTGATGTATGTGTGTGTGTGTGTGTGTGTGCGGATACAAATTTACATACATTAACAAGATGAAGAACCGACCAATTTTCATGAAGATAGGTCATTTGGCGGTCAAAAATGATCATTAGACATATGCACATCAAATTACCAGATATTTTATAGAGATTTTAACAATAAGTATAAATTTTGTTTACATTCCTATGGGTTCCGTACCAATGTTTATCCGTTAGACGGCAACGCGGCCCTTACGCGCTTCGATATTTCGTCTCTGTGCAGTAAAAGCAGTACGATTGCTTTGGAAAAAGTTCAGAATGTCCAAAATATTTCAAAATAAATTTTTCTTCAAAAAGTTTTTTTTTCAAAAGTAATTTTTTGTCAAAAATGTATAGTTTCTCAAAAATCAAATTTTGTCAGAGTAATTTTTGTTCAAAAATGTTAATCTTTTTTAAAAAAAAATAATTTATGGTACGGGAAGTTCCAGCAATTTGCCTTAAAGCACTATGCCATGCACGATTTGTTCACGATTTCGAAAGCATGGATCAACCAATTTGATTTATTCAAGAAATATACAATTTGCAATGACGGGTATACGTGCTGATTAGTTACTGCCAAAGGCAGGTCCAGCCATTTCGGAGAAACCAAAAAATTGAGCGTCCAATTTGAATAATTCAAAAAATATCTAAATTGTGTTGACGGAATGAAGAATTGTTTGAATTTTTGGAAAGGCAGCCCTACAGTTTCGTAGATTCAGAAACAAAAGTTTAAAAAAAGCTGTTTGGCGGTAAAAATACTATTTATCATTATTGATTACGGCGTGCTTATGAATAAATAAAATAAATAAATAAATGATCATTAGATATATCAGATATGTGATAGAGATAGATCATCCATTATTTTATAGAGGTTTTAATATTAAATACAAATTTTGCCAAAATCTATTTTTTACAAATTCAAGTTTTCAAAACTTACATAATTTTTTTTGTCAATCAAAACTTTATTCAAGAACTTACATAAATGTTGGAAAAAAATCAGTTTAAAGTTTAAAAAAAAATAATTAAAAGTACAGCCAGTTCCAAAAATTTGGCTTCAGGTACGGCTACCTTGCACTACTAGTTTAAATTATAATCTTGTTGCAAAAATTAGGTTACATGCAAGAAATTAGGTCTTATATTGTGAGAATTATTTACCACAAACTTCAATCTAACCACATGCCCTATTACATAAAGACTATATCAGAGAAGTAGCATATTAGGTATCCGCTTCCGTTCTGAATTTCATTTGTTTTTGCTGCGGCCGCATCGACATCCCGCTTTTAGTTTTTACACAAAACGCTTTTTGTTCGACGGCGGCGAAATGAGTGAGTTGCACCAAGGCGACAAAAAGTAACGGCGAAACGCATTGTTCATTATACCCGGGGACCCTCTTTCTGATCGGTCATCGGATTGCCGAAAATTCGGCGGGTGATCGGTTGTCAGTCAATTAATAATGACGATGACCACCGCTGGATGAATGGATGTGAAAAGTTAACGCGTTTGGTAATCGGAAAAATCAGATTTGCCGCGTCATAGTAACGTGTGTATATGGACCACGAACGCAAGAAGTTATTCATTAGATTAGCAGGATTGGCCTATATGCATTGTGGATAAGCCTGATTCGTAATTAGCATGTGTTATGTAGTAGTGTGAGGACTCAACATTGCGAAGTGTTTTTGAATTATATTTAGGAGACATGTTTAATACTTCAATGAGAAATTGTAAGAAAGGAATAAAAATTAGTCTGTTTGAATTACATACAAGATTCTATACTATATTTGGAAATTATACCCTTCCATTTTTACTTCCTATATATAAAAGTCTATTAACCAGTGGGGGCACAGTTTGGTGTCGTCAGAATCGTAGTAAACTTTTGTTTTAAGGTAAAATGCCTCTTACGGCTGAATTTTTATACTAGTATAGCTTTCAAATATCGTATGACGCGTATACTCGTCAATACACAAAATTCTTTTACTGCTGTATGACGAGTATGCTAGTCAATCACAGTTAACCCGTTCACAGTCACTGTTGAAAGTTTTAAACTCTTACTAACAAGCAGAACCTCAGCTTTTATTCTCCTGGGTCTTTGATAAAACTTTGCATGGCGATAGAAATGATAATCAAACCAAACCCCTTAAAATATTATAGGCCTAAGATCAGCGGTTTAATTACAATAATTAATTAAACTTAGTGTTCCATATCAATATGCCTCAGTAGCTCCTTGGGTTTATGTAAAAGTTAAAAATCATCGAGTTTAAATCTTGTCGGCCTATAATTCATTTTTTTTTTAAATATTTTTATGTTTGTATAGTTACATATTGCAATAAATATTCATAATTATTAACTAATTGCATATATTTATATACATATCTTAAACAAATCTATAAGTACATATTATATTATATTATACGTAATTTAATTTCATTAATTCTAATTTTAAATCAACAGCAAAATAATTTATAAAAAATATTAATTTATAAATTATCTTAGATTTTTTTTCGATATTGAAGGATTATTATAGATAAGTCATTACTATATCTATTATAAATAATATTATAAATTATCAAATAAGATGGCAACAACTATTTCACGTACCTACTAATTATATTATTCACAAATATGAAAATAATCAATCCGCATTTACTGAGAAAACTACAATCAATATTTTGGACTTACTAGCAGCTAGTAAACCCAAATATGGTTGCTGTAAGAACTTTTATTATGTATATTCCAATCTTTTTATAGAAGACGTGTTTTAATTTTTAAGTATTTATGAATGACGCCAAATGTAAATTCTTCATTTTACGTTCGGGTGCTTGTGCATTTTTTTCCTTTCGCAACCCTACTATTATTGGAATATCAATGAATAGTGTATTTTATGTTCGCTAGTTTGTTACGATGAATAAAAATGTAATTGAAAAAACTGGGTTCAATCAATATTTGAAATATTTGAAAATTACACTAATTTAGTAACAATTTTTGCGAAAAGACTATCAAAACCTATAAAAAAATCTATAAAATTAATGTAGATTAAATGATAATACACAAGCATAATATATTTATACCCCCATTTTTAATAGCGTGTGCACCAATAGCAATAAATCGCTTCTATTTATTTTATAATTAATCCTAAACAGCATACGGCAATTTCGTATCGCGCGATAAATCGCAATGGGACATTTGTAGTATTGACGCATAATTTATACGGATTTGCTGCGATAGTTCATTCGTTTAGTTGAGCGATGAAAACTGCTTGAAGCAAAGTGGTGGACGTATTGGACGAGGCATTTCGATGCCTGTTAAATTCAGTCAATTATTTCTGGACAATGAAAGAATAAATGATTCTAAAGATAGCTGGCAGCGTGTAACAACGAAGGCGCCGAACGCGGCGTATCAATGCACGTTGTTGGCTGGCGCCTCCCGATTTACCTGTGTTCGCTCATTTGTCAAAATGCTCCCAAAACAAAGAACAATAGTTTGCCGGCATTCGCCGTTCGCCGACAATGGTCTCATTCTTTTCCAGATCAAAGTTCGTTTACAAATAGTATCATTTTTTATTTTGAAGGAACCACTACGGACGCTCTAGAGCATGGATCTAATTTTTCGAGAATCCGAATTAAATCGTATTTTAGGTATAAGGTAAAATAACAATTTACTCCTAATGACTGTTGTTCTGATATTTATGGTTAAATAACATATCAGGTTAAAAATACATAAATTCAGAATCTCATCGTAAAAAATTTGGTCAAATACGTAAATGATACCTCCGAAGACGATATGGTAAATTAAGTCATAATTAATTGACGATAAAAATTATGACATGTGCGTACGATGTCTCTACCCACGTGGAAATTCTCACAAAATATAATTATACCTTTGAACAGAAAGTGCCACAAATAAATAATTTAATTCGTATCTGTAAAAATACCCTTTTAAGTAATTCATGAATTGGATTTTAATCATGGATATTCATTTATGTTAAAGCGGCGACACGCAGGACAATGTTCATTTTTCTGGAATTTCTCGTGTAACATATAGCGTGTGATTCTGACATTTGTCTCGCGCTTAACTTCCACAGCCGATATAAACACCTAAACATTATGAAAAGTCGTGACTTTGCATGACAGGGAATAGGTCGGCAAATAATAATAAAATTTATACAAATTTTGTATATACTTAATAGTATGTGGAAAACTACTCTAATTGTAAGTGAAACATTTTTTTTATCATTATCAATACAAATGTCCTGAAAAATTAAAAATTGGGCTTCTAATAAACTAAAAATTATAATGAAATATAAGAGTTACCAATAGTGATATTCACAATTTAAATTTATAAATAATAATTTTATATCTAAAACGCCTGACTTCACAGCAAATACATATCATTTTTGCAGTTTTTAGTACTATTTTATATAAAGCAGCAACACAGCGTTGCCATAACATTAATCTAATTTACCGGCGGAATTGGCCCATAAGTTACTTGATTGATGAGTAGTTTTTTTCACATCTTTGTATTTTTATAACGTTATACAAAACTTATGAAAAACACAAATACAGGGAAACATTATGTCCAAAAATTTAGTTTATTCTGAACACGTTAATTGCCACGTCAGTCATATGTGTCTGATGCTAAGAAGTTTACACGAGACATTTGGCTGAAGGACTTACCGAGAAAAAAGTCATATGAGCGACATAAAAAATTAGTGTATTGCCTGGAGTTTTGGCATACTTTTTTACTTTGATATTTCTGATTTCTTGATACATTTTTAATTAAATTATCTAATAAAGTTATCAGAGCCCATGTGATTTTTGTTCGATATTATTGTGACGATTAACGTGTTAATTAAACTTGATCCAAGTTTGTCAAAGTGTATTGCTTCTGTATATATCGTTTATTACTATTGCATCCCAAAATGCATTTCCAACGGAATCGAAACAATTTCTAAAACGCATCGCAGTGGCATTGGCTTGACGGCACGATGGCCATGAATTAATTGAGTTGGAGTGGCGAAATCCAGCACGAGCAACGGATGACAGCTAAAATGTCACAGGAGTCCACGCATTTTGATTAACGAGCAAAGCATTTAACCCATATTTGATATTGGCCGTCGCGGGGTGCTAGCCCGATCGGTTTATATGTCTCCACACACGGCGATCCGCGAGCAAGAAAGGGACACGTACGCACATGTGTGGATAAAAGACGCATCCGCATAAAAAGGGTGCTGAATGGAAATCTGGGAAGATCTCAAAGCACTGAGATACAATCGTAAGCCAGGATTGTTGCTTCAAGTATTGAGAGATACACGTATTTTATGGAGAGAGATTTGCATAGGATATCATTTGACAATCGACGATCGGCCGGGCCGTTTCTTTGTAAATCGCAGAAAAGTGAAAAAATTTTCGTCCACCTTTTAGCCCGCAGTTCTGAATCGATTTTGAAAATTAAAAAACCGTTCGAAAGATATTAGTTGGGAATCGTGCTGATTAGTTTTTGGTAAAAATCGGCCGGGCCGTTTTCTTGTAATAAAGTTTTTTTTTAAAAAAAATTCGGCAATTTTTATGATTTTTTTTTGACGGTAGATACCATAGTCTTGTAGATCATACTAAAATATTACGGCTCTACGACAAGTCGTTTAATTTTGAAAAATCGTCAAAGTTTGCAAAAATTAGTATCGTTTCTTTGAAATTTAATAAAATTAAACCTTTGATCGACGTTTTCTCAAAAACGCCTGAACCGACTTCATAAATTTAAAAACCATTCAATGTATCTCAATGAAGACTATAATTTGTTAGTTTTGTGAGACGTTTAGTTCTTTATAATTTGAAAAAGTGTTAAACTTTTCGTCCACATTTAAGCTCAAACTACCGAATTGATTTTAAAAAATCAAAAACTGTTTGTAAGATATTAGTTGGGAATGATACTGATTAGTTCTAGGTGAAAATCTACCGAGCCGTTTTCTTGTAATTAACTGTTGAAAAAAAAAAATTAAGCCGATTTTCATGGAACTTTTTTTGGCGATATATATCATGGTCTTATAGAACTTACTGAAATATCACGGCCTTACGACAAGTAGTTTAATTTTAAAAATTAATCAAAGATTAAGAAAATGAGTAGTTTTTTTGACGTTTGTTAAAATTAAAATTAGACGATTTACTTGGTATAACGATAGAGTACTTGGTTTTAATGAACATAGTAATCCATTAAAGTCCTATGGAAACTAGTTCAATTATAAAAACTGGTGATTTTTGAAAATTTGCTATTAGGAAATACTCCGAGTCAAAGTGTTCGTTCGTTTTCAATCATGTGTAATAAATCCACTCGGAATACTTCTAATCACTCATAAATTGAATTATTTTTTATTGATTAAGTCGATTAATTACACATATCGGGAAGTTCATGTAACTTGCCTCAAGGCTAAATACCAAACCAACTAGTTTTTCTCAATATTTAAATATTCAAATTGTAAGCAGGAAATAGTAATATATACATCAGGATGCTAATTTTCATGAATATGTCAAAAAACGATTTTGCAGTGCCAATAGCACAAATCTTGCATATAGGATATTATTATCAGATGGACATCGATCTGTTTAAACGCGTTCGTTGTATAAATCATCGCATTATAATCTGCCACTTGAGTACACAATGTAATTTAAGAACTGAGTATCCTGAATACACAAATCGTACTAACGCAAACACTTAACCAGCGTCAACTCTTTCGCAGCTCATCCACGACCACGTGGAAAAAATACAAATCAAGCAGTACGCAAACAAAACCGCTTTTGTATAAAAACCATCAAGCTTCTGCTGCTTGTTGTTCGTTGGATAGAATTGAAATCATATATTTTATTTGTAATGCATCCCGTTGCGATCACATGAGCAATATGGCGCGATCACCACGGTTAGTGGTGTGTGAAGGTAAAATTAATGGTCGATTCAATATTGGTAATTAATTGTTTATTCAAATATTTACATCATTTGAATTAAATGGCAACGATATACTAACAGTCACAAGTAAAAATATTGTCTCTATAAACTTAATGCTATTTTATAGATACATCCATCAGAAATTAGGTAATCACAAGGAAAACCAGCGCGTCTCTGGAATTTTGATGAAACTCTACATAATGGTAGATTTTATACCAAAACTGACCAACGTAAAATATTAGAGACCTATGAAAAACTGTTTGATTGTCAGACATAGTAAGAAATTAAAAAATATGCCAAGAGAATTGTGAGATCAAATTCAAACAGAAAAATTTAGGAAAAAAAACTAAATGACTACTAAACTAAACTAAACGCGTCTCTGGAATTTTGATGAAACTCTACATAATGATAGATTTTATACCAAAACTGACCGGCGTAAAATATTAGAGGTCTATGAAAAGCGGTTTAATTATCAGACATAGTAAGAAATTCAAAAATATGCCAAGAAAATTGTGAGATTATGCCAAGAAGAAGCAGTATTGTAAAGCAAATCTTGTTCGATATGATTCAATTTATTTATTTATTAGTATTATTGTAATATTGACCATCAAGCATTAAAAAGGATGAAATTTACATTAGATTGTGGCATTTTGATCAGATTTCACTTTTTTGAAACACGAATGACACGAATTTTCACTTTTAATTCATTTGTCGCTAAGTTATACCTAAAAATTTTTTTTTTAATTTTCAAAATTTGTTCCATGCTATTTCCATACGAAGTTTGATTAAATTGCGCACTATCTAAAAGTTAATATTGAGAGCTAAAACTTGCAGAGAATTGTTATTTGGAACCATTTGAGCCCTTGGGAGCAAGGAAATTCGAAAATGTCCATATTAAGGACCACCCTAATATATATATATATATATATATATATATATATAACATTAGCAAATTTTACTTCATTTTTAACACAGATTCTGATTATTTATTAATTATTAACATATTCGGGTTTTTGACTATTTTGAGTGATAAGATAGACATGATGGATTCAGTTGAACCAACTATCAAGAACCGTGTACTTTTATACTTATTTTTTACTATAATATATTACAACTTTTATTACAAATTTATATATACTTCAAAAATTGTACTTACAAAAAAGACATCAATAGAAATTGCATAGAATTAGAAAAAAATACAACAAAAATATGATAGAATTGGAAGAAAGGAAAAATCGTTGAATAAAAAATAAGTATGTTATATAAAGTAATAAAAATTAAAAATTGTAAGTATGTTACAGCAAAAGTCGATATAATAAGATTTACATTATATAAGTTAGTGATATCAACTATTTATTATTATGTCGATTATTTATTACGTCGATCTGCCACCCTTAAGGCCTGTCATTGCACATATCCATCGTCATGTTATCCGCCCACCCCTACGTTAAAAATCCACATATAACGCGGTCGTATGCAAATGCTCACGTATATCATCTAAAACCGAGCCGAGTGGCGGCAGATCGGCAGCAGATCGACAGCAGCGAGAGCAGCAGAATCACATACGCTGCTGCTGCGTGAAAATACGCAATGTCATACTCGAACGCATACTGTGTGTATTGATGGATTGTTACGAAGGATGTTACATGGGGACGTGTGGCACAATTTGCAATTTTGGAATCTCTGCTCGGGAATTTGATGTTATATTTATATTTTGATACTTCTTTTTGATGAAACTCGATTCGACGTTTATAGGTTAAATAAAATATTAACCCTTTGCACTCGAATGCCACCGCTACGGCGGCAAAATACATACAAATTTTGGAATTAGCGAGTGGAAAGGGTTAAGAATGATTTCGTTATTTATTAAATCTTTTACAGAAAGACTTCATTGAAAAATAACTCTATCGAAAATAGACTTTGAAATTTCTGCCGAGTATTTGATGTTACATTTATATTTGACCACTTTTTATTATTGGAACTCGAATACATGGTTATAAATTGATCAAAATATAAAAAATGTATTATGATAACTATTACTTATTGAGTCAATTGAAGAAAATCTCCTGACCAAATAAATTTATAGAACAAAGAATTTTATCAAAGAAAGAAGGGGCCGTTCAAGTATTACGTAAGCAGATTTTTACAATTATTTACCCCCCCACCCCCCTTGTCATCAAAAGTAAGCAAAGCTCTTACCCCCTCCCCCCATGCTTACGTAAACATTTTGCAATTAATGTATACAAATTTTCGTCGATGATATCGGGAACACGGATGAAGCGATTTGAATAATTCAAAGAACATTGGATTCGTATTGATAAGGAGATGTGCTGATTAGGTTTTGGCGAAGGCAGGTCTAGCCGTTCCGAAGATATGGGACAAAAAGTGCCAAAAATGGTAACTCAGTTTTTAAGAGAACGGAGGGTCCGATTTTAATAATTCAAAAAGCATTTTACTTGTATTGACAAGATGAAGAACTGATTATATTTTTGAGAAGGCAGGTCTAGCAGATATGGATTCTCAATAAACATAAGTTAAAAAAGTGTCATTTGGCGATCAAAAATGTTTATTGGACATATTTACATCAAATTATCAGATATTTTATAGAGATTTTAATATTGTGTACACATTTTGTGAAATTTTTTTTGGGTTCCGTACCAAGATTTTTAATTTTGAAGTTTTTTTTATATGGTTTAGACAAATGTTCTTGATATTTTCGACAGTATGGAATAACCGATTTATAAAATTGAAAAGTTATTCGGTTCGTACTCGATCGCGAGGCGTTTTTGCAAAAGGCAATTTTGCTGTTTCGGAGTGTAAAAACGGTTACGCAGTTTTTTTTAAAAAAAAAAACTATGACGTAATCATCATCTAGACCCCCCTGCCCCCATGTCACCCAAAATAAGCAAATCAATAACCCCCCCGCCCCTCTAAAGTGCTTACGTAATACTTGAACGGCCCCGAAGGACTTTATCAAAGAACGAAGGACTTTACTGAAGAACGAAGGGCTTTATTCAAAAAATGACTCAATTCAAAAAATGACTCTATTCAAAAAAAAAGACTTTGTCAAAAAATAAGGAATCCATCAAATAAAGACGGACTCTATCAACGTATGATAGACTCTACCAAAATATGAAGTTTTGTACTGCATTTACTGTACAGTTTAAATTAAACAGTTTGCTATGACAATGAACTACATAAAAACAAATACCTAAAATCATAACTTATCCAAACCTTTCTTTTAGCATCTATATTCAAACCTTTTTTTCCATTCATCACGTAATTTCAATAATAAACAGGTTTTGTGTCTCAAATAAATATATAAAAATTAGTAGATTTTGCTGCCTGTTCTGTATGAAGTCAATAGAGATCTCTATTGAAAGCCATATATTTAATCGAGCTAAATTAAATATAATACGATATAGTAGTTCACGATTAATTGTATTTAGTCAATTTTACAAACAGAATGAATTTGAAACTAAATAAACCATACCCTCTATATATAGACATAAACCCTTCTTTTTGTATATTATATTATTTGAATGATATATCCATTCTAAGAATAATCATTTAAATTTTTGGTTAGCAGTAAATTATTATTTATCGCTTTGTTATATAATATTAAAAATTTATTATTGATTGAATCTTTCCTAAAATATTCAATTCTGTAGTATTTTAACAGTAAATAGTTTGACCGGTGTGGTTTATAAAAAAAAATATAAATGGCTTTAGTTTTGTCCATACATGATTTTAGTATAACAATTTACTAACAATAAGAATTCTGAGATTCTTTTTTTAAATCAATCAGAACTTACAAATCCTATGAGCTATTGTAATGATACATCACATATAGTAGCTTTTCAGAAAACAACCCAACGGTTGGCCTATCCCTATTTTATTTATTATTAAAATGTCTCCAGTACTAAAGTTTCTTTCTTTGCAACAATGCCGGAAAAGAGCAATCTTTACTAGGCAACATATTTACATCTATACAATAATAACTGAAATAATTTTACTAACCTGAAGCAACTCCAGATTGCATATTGCAAGATCGTATATCGGATGTCTCTGCGTTATCCAAACAATCAGAAGATCGCATATCATTATAATTTTGCAAATGAATATTTTCCTCCATATTCGGCAACTCTTGGGTCCAGTCATAACTCCTCGGATTGTACATCTATAATAGTATAAACATTTGTAACTTTATTTTATATATTAAATTGATAATCATAATTATTTCAATAAACCAAAAAAATATAATTATTTTGATTATCAATTTTATCATTAATTACAATTATAATTAATAAGTTGATGCAAGATGCATTATCTATTAATCGGAGTAACGTCCATGTAATTATATCGTCTCCTAAACTAACATTTTATAGTCAGCCTTTCTTATTATACAGTTTTTGGTAAAATTTTGTTCTTCGATGTTTACATAATTTCTTAAACCCTAAGGATTTTCCAGTTCCATTGTTCGATCAACATGAATAAATATTTGTAACTTAGTCATAGGGATTAATATTCTATAATTTTCCCTAAAATACCGTATGAGTCGTAGGGAATTTCCAAATGCACATTTTTATTCAAGAATTATATACATAGATAAAATTTAGATATTCATGCACAATATACTATAAAATCATACTGACATCTTATCTCTAAACGTGTTTTGATTTATTTTTAAACACGAGCATAGAAATCTGACAGAAACCAGTTCTAAAATTCAAAGTTCAAATTCATTTTTATAACATCACTGCATTTGTGAGTTTTTGCTTACGGCTAGATATCAATTTGATTATTTGATTGTTATATATTAAAGCCAAAAATAAAAATATAGTCTTATTTTTTAAGTGGAATAATTTGACAGTCAAAATACTTGGTAAATGTTTTGTGTGTGTTTGGGATGTAGTTTAATAAATTGCAATTGTGAGTGTGTATAATTAAAGTATTGTAAATTGCAAGGAAAATTGTGTGTTGAATTTTATAAAAAAAAAAAACGAGAAAAAACAATTCTGATGCGCAAACATGTGAACACAAGTCTCAAGTTCAGCGAACTCACCTGTTGCTGACTGTGTTGATATATATTCGTCATCTGCTGATAATAGGCCGGGGCTGGCAGTCCTCCATAATGATGATAATCATTCATCAATGCACTCGATCCGACGTGATCAGCGTACGAAATCATTGGCAAATTTGCTTCATCCGCACCGTACATAGCAGTAGTTGATAGAGCCATCGAATTTTGCAAAAACTTTTTTTTTTATCAAAACTATTTATCGTTTTTCCAACACACTTTAGTAACAATTCACAAACACCAATAAATTTTCAACAAAACTCAACAACTATATTATTTCACACGTCACTGGTGACCAACGAACATTGACTGAATAAGTGCAACGATCTCGACACCCTATATCAATAAGTCTTATCGATGATTTTACCTGTTGCTTGGCCCGGTAGGGTAGGGTGGGGGAGTTTTTCGGCAGTTTTGTATTGCATTAAGAATACACCGTTTACTTCGACTCTCAAAAGTTCGAAGCACTGAGGTAATCGGCTGACCAATCGCGGTGCAATATTGCGCTATGGCTTTCTTCGGCAACCCTTTTCGGGGACACTGCACGACCAGGTATGTCCGATGACAGGTTGTTTGCGTTTTTCGTAACCAGGCAATTGTATAGAGAGTCAGGGGTGGACTTACAATAAAAGGGGTAGTTGGGTAATAAAATGGTTTAAACTCATAATAATGATGAAATAAAGTTTGCCGAATTTATATTTCATAATTCAATTGACTATTATTTCCAACATCTTTAGAAATTTCAATTATATGTACTATATACGTACTAAAAAAAAACATATGTAAATTGTGAGTTATAAACTTTCCAAGTAAAAACAGATAACATTTTTGGTTACATCATAATGCATATTCAATCTTTAACTATATGAATTTAATTATTAAAAAAAATTATAAACTAGAGAAAAATATATATGAAATTTTCCAAACGAGAAAACTTTAGATTAAGGTTTAAGCTATTTGAGGTAAAATGTAAGCTATTTGAGGTAAAACGCATTTGTCATAACTTGTACTAAAAAATGAATTAGTAATTCAAATTATTATTATTTGTAGCATATTATAATATTTAAACTTAATTATACGCATTGAAAATAAAAAAAATACATTTAACAACAATTAATTAGTAATCGTTAATAATAATCATTTTGCTTTATTTGCATTCTTGGAATTATAATTACAAAGAGATTTTATGATTTTTCAACTGTAAATAAAATAAAACACGTGATTTTAAACTTTTTCAAATTTAATATCATTTATGTTGCTCATTTTACTGCAATTATATATATTTGTTCAAACAAATATAAATTCATTATTCAAACACAATGTGTAACATGCAAGACAAATCTATTTAATGAGAATGTCATCATCACAAACATATATTAAAGACTCTAATAAATATTTAATACAATAAATCATATTTTTTATGGAAAAAAGTTTTAACATTAGAAATTTATCATAAAATATGTGCGGACATAAAACAATCACATATTAGTAAAAAGCTTATCATTGGGTAATACTTGATATTGTTGCATCTTTATACATACTAATCTTATTAACGGTTTTCTTATTAAAAAACAGATTGTAATTTAATCTTAAAAAACAAATCAAAACACCGCCCAAAAAATGCTTAAAGTCATTGGCTTCTTGAATAACATTTGGATCAACTATAATTGTTTTCCATACTTTATTATATTTGTATCAAAGTTTTCAAATTGATAATATTTACTTTGCTTAAAATAAGCGCATAAAATACATTATTTACATTTTTTTTAATAATTTTCATAAAATAAATTTGATGTATACGCGAGCTTCATTATATTTCTGGCTATTCAATTAAAAATGACATTTTATCGGCCGTTATAAAAATTGTGTTTTTATTTCTAATATTCTTTTTTTATAAGCACAAAGCTATATTTGTGATTTATGTTAACAAACTACAATGCTGCAGACAAATAATCTGTTAAAGCTAATCTGGTCCGTCCCTGACGTAAATGATAAATTTTACAGGAAAAGGACTATAAAAGGATATTTACCTACTATATTGTCCCCGCTACTGGTCTTAACAAGTCTAGTCAGAATGTCGTTCTGATACAAGATAGACGACTTCGATTCCTTAATCCCTAAGTCAAGTGTATTTTGTTGTTTTCCCTATCATCGCATAAAACTATATGTTACAAAATTTTTGACCTAGATTTTGCGATTTTGCGATACACATCTTGGCCGGATGCATATTTCTTAATACAATTTGTATTCCGAACGGGGTACCTACTATGAGTAATATTTCTGGTGCTTTTATTTGTTTTTGTACAGTAATAGTTGATACTATAAAAGTATTTATATATGCGCAACTTTAAAAGTATGTATATTTAGTATTTGAACAAAACGGTTTATTAGTTTCACTGCATCTGTTTTTCTTACTAGTTCTATGTATTTTAAAGTTAAAGACAAAGTATTGAGATCTCTACATTTTATTTTACAAATTAGTGTATTCAAAATTTTGTTTTAATATTTTATTCGTCCGATATGTGCAAGGTTATATAAAATATAAAAGATAATAAATAAAATTATTTTGTAACATTTGTCTTTATTACAACATCAATTTTTTTTTTCAAAACTCATATTATATTCCAGGGTTAATATCTATTATTTATGGAGCAGTAATGCTGATAATGATTGTTTATAAATATTAATATAAAAAATGGTTATCTAATTATTAAAAACTTTTTTTAATTAATTATGAAATGAGTAATTTTATTAATTTAATTTAGTGTTTAGTTGGGTTTTACTGCAATGCTGAATGAATTTTAAATTTTCGGATGTATTTAATACAGATTGTAACTTTATTTATTTCATTAAATTGAGTGTGCGTGGTAATAAAAATTATATTACATTTATTTGCATATTAAATATAGGGTAAAATATTTTTCAAAGTTAGGTTTTACTGTAATAGAGAATGTCTTTGTCGATATTTCCTGATTCAATACAGATCATGATAATCTTCATTTCATTAAATTGAGTTCTTGGGATTAAAAATTAAACTAACTATAGTGTAAATTAATTTTTAACGTCTAGTTAGATTTAAATATACTAGTCTATTATTTATTATTTCCGAATCAAAGTGGAGTTCATAGCAATAAAAATTATATTAAATATTTTGTAGAATAATTTTTGTATTAGTATTTCAATTTTGCCAGTAAGCCAATTTTGTATTAGTATTTCAGGATTATTAATAGATAATAATTTTTCTAATTTGATTAAATTGGTTTTTATGGGAATAAAAATTATATTATAGTGTACATTAATTTTTAAAATTTAGTTTGTTTTTAATATAACAATGGTATTATTTGTTAACATTTCTGGATGTGTTGAATACAAATTATAATTTTTTAAATATTTTTAATGGGAATCAACATTATATTGAATATAGTGTAAAAAAATTTATTGATGTAAAAGTTAGTTAAATTCACTAACATTTTGAATAATTATATAGGATAGCGCAGGGCATAAAGGTCCAGCTCGATTTTGAGCAATTATATTGTAAAAACCAAACAAAAACTATATTACAACAAATAACACATATTAAACAAATAACTATCTGACTACGTTTGGATAAGTTCCAGCTAATTCATTTTTGTGGAAGTGTTATTTTGCTGTTTTCAAAAATTTGTCACCTGGTCTCTTTTACCCCTTGGTCGGATAAAATGGGACGGCCATTGGCAAATAAATGCACAAAGTTATAGTAATTCAACCAGTGCAAAATATTAATTTCATGGGTACATTTTTTTACTAACTTCTGTGAGATAACACTTGTAGGTATATAAACTTGATTTAGAATTTTGTCAGAAATAATGATGGAAGCAGTGTTGGAATAACTACTTATTAAACTTACGTAATTTTGCTTTTTTTAACTTAATTTACTTCTTCATTTGCTATTTTTATTATTCACACCTTCGCCAAAGGTTAAGTTCGTACTTTTTACCCTTTCTGGATGTTTAACACAGATAATTTCATTATATTTGACATGATTTTCAAAAACTTAAAAAAAAAGTTTCACAAATTTGAACATTTTAACAATTTAGCTGCTTTCCAAGAAATTTATAATTTATCACAAAGCAAATTAAATAAATAAAATTATTTCAAATAGAACTGTTCAATTAAAAACTAAAATCCTTCATTTGCATACTAATCAAGATTTTAATAAAAATTTTATTATTTTAATTATATATATATATATATGAATATATATTCATATTCATATATATATATATATATATATATATATATATATATATATATATGAATTCATTACAAAAATTCTGAATCTTGTATGTATAAACATTTTACCTTTCACTAAAGTCAACTACCCCTTCAGCTATGCGTCCATGCAGAATTTCCCAATTACATAACAATATTTGCATAGTATGGAAGTACTAATTAGGAATGATTTGTAGATCGTAAAACATGCTGGAAGGTGTCAGGGCGCCTTCGGAATCAGACGTCGCGACCTTCCGAGCTTTCCAGGACTCGCCAAATAATAATAATAATGAATCCTTTTCATTCGCTCTATTTGAAATTGCGCATTACTACGCAACGGGAGGTCGGGATTAACCATGTTTAACTCTTCAAAAGTCACTTTCGAGTACCCCTTATTAATTTTTGTTATTGCCGGTGGTTTAGTGCACAGGATGTGATAATGTTTAGTTATTTATGGCCATCGTAAATTTGTACGACGTGTTTATTTCGCCCGAGGTCGTCGATGTTTGGGATTGATATTACAAAATTTTACATCGCGAACGAGTTGAGTTGAAGTTTTCGAAAACGACGACTAATAGTAATACGCAATGCTTCATGATAATTGCGTAGATTGGTGGATGTCTAGACTTTTGGACTGACCGTCTTCAGCCAGTTTTTCTGATGAAAATTTGTGAATTTCTGAAAATTATACATTGAACTATCATTTATGTAATAATCACTGAAAACTATAAACTATTAACTAAACTTTTTTTCAAAAATCATCAATTTAATTCTTATTTATTTAGTAGGTTATTTATATAGCCTTTCCTCTAAATTATGTAGGGGGGGGGGCGTCTATAGAAAACATGATCAAATTCTAAGCAATCACCCCTACCCTTTAGTGATATGTTGTGATTACCCCACCCCCGCCGCAAATTTAGTGAATTTTTTAGTACCTCGAATAAATCGTAAATTTTTTTATTAAAATTTAAAATTTCAATTTTTTTAAATTGAGGTAAATACTTACACGTGACATCTTACTAGACCCTCCTCTCCCCCATGTGATATTTTATGATTTCTAATTAAGGCCCTTACAAGTATATATTTTTTGTACTATTTATCAAATTACCGAAGGAGAATTACGTTCTCGCAAGAAAATCTGATCCACTAATTTTATGCTTTCTTGACGATTCAACTCAAGTGTTTATAAAGATGCCAAGCTAATGTAAAGATCGGACGATTCGTTTCTTTGTATTTAATTATTTAAACTTTAGTTTATGAGGAACTAACTTTACTTCTGTAATATTTCCGATATCTTCAAAAAGCTCGTACTGTTCTTTTTGTGCAATTTTTTTTCTCAAATACATTTTTTCAAACTTTTTGTATATAAAGCTATTTTCCAAAAAAATCAATTTTTGATATGTTTCCAAATAAACTTTTGTTAGAAGCTTTGTTCTATCTAATATTCTTATAATTTTTGTAAATTATTTTCGGCTAGTTTGTTTGAAATACTTTACATACCAATCTTTGCAGAAATAAAAGCTTCAAAAGCAAAATAAAAGCTTCTAAAATAAAAGTTTCTTGGGTCAAATAGCCCAGCCTGGTAGATAATGGTATACATTAATTATTACTCAAAATAAACAATATAAAGAAGTTTAAAAAAGTTATTTCTACAATAAATTGATTAGTATCAGATTCCGTCAAATTTGCTAAAACAATAAAATAATAGCTGCTGTTTTAATACAAAGTTCAAAACGGGTTATTTGACCCACCTTTGGTATTATGATTAGTGATAACAAACACCTTAAGATATTATAAGTTTTTGTTTAATTATAAAAATTCAATAAAACTGATATAATACCGCAAAATCGCAAAATTTTATCGTCTCATTTATAAATATAGCTTAAAATTGATTTTCATTAGGTCGATTATTTACACATACAGAAAAAGTTCTACTTTCCTAAAAGCAAAATTCCACTAACACTTAGTTATTTATTCATGTAATTTATTAACGTTTAACTAAGCTCATGCTACTTTGAAATTAAATTTATATTACAAAATAAGAATGATAAAAAGTTCAATATTTTTTAAATACTAATAATCAAAAGGGCAATGAGTACTGAATGAGCAAATTAGTTAACATTAGTGTACATAATTTCTGGTATATTACTATATTATTTCCATTTTATGTAGTAGACTTTTAGGTTCACAAGCAAGTGCAAAAAGCAGTTATATTTTTTTTATAAACATTGATATAGAGAGAATTGATTATTGAAATTGATTGCTATTCTTCGGTTGATCTGTATACGTCTTCGTCTCTAATCTGATACCATTTCGCTATCTATACAATTTATATGATTTCATTGATATTTTTTTATATAAATCTTGCCATTTAATAAACATAGTACTTATATGTATGAAGTATTAGATTTGCACATACGTTGATTAATTTTATTTTAAAAACATTTATAATAGGAATGCCTCAGCTATTACTTTTGTTTAATTCAACTTTGATATTCTCTCCTGCAATTCCTTTACTGCATTCTACTATAAACGAAATTTTCGAGCGGAAATCTACGTCCTTATTCAGGCATATCCTTCTTAAGATAGGAATTTCCGGATATTCTTTTTGCTCTAAATTTACGAGTCAGATTGTCGAACTAACATACCATCTAGCCGCACGTGCATTGAACGTACTTTGCTCCACGTGTCCATATATCTATATCGTATCGCATTTTAGTGCAGCTTTGAAATGGACGTGAGTCAGAAGTTTATAAAGAACTTTTGATATGAAATATACCTGAACACGCGTGGAAGGTGAATAATGCAGATAATGCATTTTAAAAAATTATAAAAAAAAATTAAATACTGTTCCAATACGTAGTGTTAACGTAACAAAAAATAACTATAAAATATTACAGATGATAAGCTGCACTAATTTGTTGAATTAAGTTTTTGTGTGCTATTTAGGGTGCGTGCTCTTTTATGAGTCTATTTTATTACCTTTAATTTTTAAATAACTCTCAATCAGCTACTCAAAACTTTTTGGCTGTTAACTTTACAAAATATATGGGTTCTTCCAGGGTTTTGGTTCTGATGCCAGTCTCGGGTAGCCTAATGTCAAGCAATTGTAACATTGGTTTTCAATTCGAAATTATATATAGAAATGTTTTCAAACAAAAATAGCCCTTACCGCGTATTGCAGCATCAATAAAATATTTCTCTATTGCAGAAATTGTAATAAACAAAATATGACACAAAGGGCAACTGATGAGTTACTATATTTAAAACCGAAGATACTTAGTTAAGTTAAATCATCACAACAGGTTATATGACCCTTAAGTTTTGATTGCTGTTCAAATAAAAAAATAAATAAGTCTGAAAACACACGTTATAAAACTCTGCTATACAGAAGAAATTTAAATTCATATCTACTTTTTATAATTTTATATAGATATTATCTTTACTATTACTCAATGGTATTTTTTATTTAAAGTAGTAGTTACACTGTAAACTCACCGAATAAGTTTATTTTAATGCTAATGATTAATATTATACTTGGAAAAATATTCCCAAATATTATACGATAATAATTTTTAGATACCTGTAAAAATATCCCACAAATTATTTAATGCTCGACTCTTAACAAATAAAAACATTTCGTTATACTTAAAAAAAAGGTACCTTATATCAAAATTTAAGTTTTTTATGTACAATTTATCGCCATGATTTTCATATGATGCTCATACTTCTTTATGCAGTGATCAATATATTTATACATTTTTTTGATAAATCTGTAGCATGAGTCACTTACAAGGTGGTGATAGTTACCAAATCTCACTTTATTTTTTTAACAAACTGGGAATTCAAATTTACCATAACATACGCTTTGTAATTAACGAAACAAACGTAATTATATAGATTAATAAAATATCACTTTGTTTTTATTAGAATTGAAAAATGAAACTTCCAAGTAACCACAAATGGTTTAAAAGTTATGATTTTTAAATTAACATCATTTGAAACTAAAGCTTTTCAATAGTTTAATTTTGGAATATGCTGTAAATAGTATAAACTCTCAACAAATTATACATTTTGAGATACACAATTATAATTCTGTATCCATGATATAAAGCAGCCAATGCGTGGAATTGAAAAATGAGTTAATAATAAAATTTTTTATTTATACTTTTTGATGCTTGAATCCTTTTCAGCAATAATCATTCAAACTTTTTAATCAAAATATTCATACTATGCTAAAAAATATTATATATATATATATATATATATAAATATATATATATATATATAAATTCATTTGACCTTAAATACTGCATTTACAAATTAATTACTATTAAACAATTTCACCGATCAAATTCGTATTTATTGATACTATTTAGGGGAGAGTTTTTCATCTTTATTTATTTATTAGTTATATTTATAATATTTATATATTAGTTATTACTTTATTTTAAAAAAAAATACTAATTCATTAATACTCAATTTTTTTCAAACTCTCAGGTAAGCTAGTATTCGGAGAAGACAATTATGCTTTAAATTTCTACTTAAATTTAGCTGTTGCTAATAACATCCTTTTACTCACACATTTGCTTAACACTTTTTTAAACATCTTCATTCGTTTTTTTTAAATAATGGCAACATTTCACCTGATGTCCGAACTATTTTCTTCTCTAGTCAACCCTTAGCCCTTATCTATAAATGCACGCGTCCGAGATTGAGCGAGATCATTGCACTCGATGCTTCACCGGCATGTTCCTGTTGATCGAATACATCTAACCGCTGTGGTCTTTACTATTGTTTCTAAAAATATCAAAACAAAAGATAAAGATGTCACACAAACATATAAAACTTCTGTTTTTCAACATGCGCGGCTTGGATTCCCGACATACCAGCCCCGGGCTTGATCAGATAGTAGGACAGTTCGAAATATTACAACAGCGCCGGACACTATGCACTTTTGTCCGCACACGTACAGATGTCATTGTAGTTTGAACTTTGAATAATATATATATATATATATATATATATATATATATATATATATATATTAGGGTGGACCTTAATATGGATATTTTCGAATTTCCTTGCTTCCAAGGGCTCAAATGGTTCCAAATTGATAAACAATTCAATATCAATATATATATATATATATATATATATATATATATATATATATAAATGAATTAAGATTTGGCTTAAGACACTAAGGGTACGTTTTTATAAAGCTTTTTTTTACGCGATTGTACTGCTTTGGACGGCTAGATTTGCCATAGCTTTAAATACAAGCGTACCCTTCTGCCGCTGTATATTTTTGTGTCCAAATGAATTTATCAATAGTTATTCATATTTAACCATATGAAATTATCCATAGTTACAAATGTACTTCTTACATAGTTATAAATGTACTTGAATCTTGCGCATTATGAAATGTTCTAAACAGTATCAACTTGCGCTTAAAATTTAATTAAACGATTATTCTATTATGCAGATCAATAATTAACTATCAACTAATTATCTATTTCGAAATATGTTAGCTTTTATATAATTCAAATATAATCAATAAAAGTGAAATTAGTTTCACTTTGAATAAATGTATGTAAATGTTTGTGCTTTCCAAACCAATTTAATAGATTTTTTGAAACTGCATATTATTTTTTAAAAAAATATAAGTGTTAAAAAAAAGTGAAATTAGTTTCACTTTGAATAAATGTATGTAAATGTTTGTGCTTTCCAAACCAATTTAATAGATTTTTTGAAACTGCATATTATTTTTTAATAAAATATAAGTGTTATTGTTATTACAGATAATATTTTTGATAATCAGTAGTCTCTTGTTCATGAGCCAAAGATGATTTTGGCTGAATTTATTAAAGTTAATATTACACATTTTTAATTACCATTAGGATTACATATTATTTACTTGAATATACATTTGATATAATTATATATATTTGCTGCTAGAAGCAGTTCTAGCAACGTTTTAATTACTAAAATTATACTTACTAAAATGTAAATTCAAATTTTGCAATATTGAAATATATTATTCCGCTAAATCGATTTTAATTATATTTATTATTTAATTAAACAAACGCAGATAATAAACTTGATTCTACTAAATCAAAAATCGATGCGCCAATAAAATTATTTTTTACAATAACAAAAAAAATATTATATATTAATTATATACCATGCAGTGAAGGAGACTTCTAAATCGCTTTGCTAAATATTTTAGTACTTGCAAGTCAATATTGAATTATTACTAGTGGGCATGATATTGTGCCTTAAGGCAAATTGCTGGAACTTCCCGTAATTTTTTGCAGTTTTTGTCTTGTATATCCGAACCGGCTGGGACTGCCTTTGACAAAAACCATTCAGCATATCTCTTTATCGATAGGAATCTGTTGCTCTTTGAATCATGTAAATCAATTTATCAGTGCTCTAGAAATCGTTGACAAAAATTGTATCCTAACATACATACATACTACACACATACACACACATACTGTTCAGAAAACTTTGAAATGCAAAGATATGCAAAAATTTTAATTTTCTATTTTTAGCGATTACTATAACTTACCCATAATATTAAAAAAGAAATTGATTTATTTCCAATATGAGGTTTTGTACAAAATAATAACATAATCTATTTTAATATTATGTTCTCCTAAATTAAAAACTTTTATGTTCGTTTTTAGAGTGTAAATTATTATATATAGTGTTGAAGTACTAAGTTCAGTTTCCCAAAGTAGCAGAACATTTCTAATAATGATAAATTTTTTTTTAAAGGTAGATCAATGCAAAGCTTAGAATTATTTTTATAGAAGTAACTATAAATCTCCTGCAAATTAGGTGATGACTCCAAATCGAGCAGTTGCCATGTAATTTTTACTAATTTTTATATTTACATTTCTATTTTTATAATCGTAAGGGTATATATGGTGAAATGGTATACGAGTCTCATAGGTGGTCTTTCTTACATAAACATTAAAATACGAGTAACTACTATATTTTTATCCACGATTTGTGCGTACGTGCTGCGGAACTCATAACATTACGCATCGCGTTAATTGACCGCGGGCTGTAGACCTTGAATTTTGACGAACTTACAAGTCCTACTGGATGGAAACTTTGTTGAAAAATAGAAGGAAATTTTTAATGTTCTCATCAGCAGATATAGAATTCAAAGGATATTTATATTTATTTATAGAATTTATCCTCTTTAAGTAAGAATGTTAAATGTAGGGGAGACTGGGTACGGTTGCTCCAGAGTACGGTAGTGATAGTCGCCATAACAGTTAAACTATTCTGATTTTGAGTTAGGGTTCAAAGCGAGAAAGATCAAGTATGATTGTTCGAATAATTTCCGATTATTTTTCAGTTAGTCCCTTACATTAACATTAATATTGGACTCCTTTGCTTTTGAAGAGCCAAAAAAGTTTGTATTTGACTCCTTTTAATAATAACTGTTACTTATATACAGATCAGTCACTTTGTCTTTTTTGTGAGTTGAATATTAGTAGTTTATTACCAGGAACAAGTTTTTGTATAGATAATTTAGCTAAGTCATAACGGTTATTTGTTTTCAAAAGTGTGCGTTGGGTACGGTTGTGACATGTGGTTGTCGGTCTTTCGGGTGAAGACAAAACTGATAAAGGTAAGACAAAATACGAAAGAGAAAACAAAATGAATTCGATACAAGAAAGCAAAAGATTTCACAATGATTTTTAATTAAGAAAATTATTTTATTATATATTGTTATATTCATACGTTTTGTTTACATGATCAAATTACCATTCAATTTACTTTTCTTTAAACTATCTAGTGAATTAATGAAATTATTGCTAATCAAAAAGTGGCACAACCGTACCCAGTCTCGTCTATTATTCTTTTTTAAAATTGTCACAATCATTTTGTTTTGTCTATGATAATAACCAGAAAGTTTAAAAAACTAATAATTATGGTATAATAATTAATACTAATATTACAAAATGTGCTCATTTTCCACAGTACCTTTCTTTTTATAATTCAAAATGAATTTACTCAATCAAGCTTTTCTATTTATTGTTAGATGATAATTAAAATCAGATGACTAGGAACTACAAATGATATAATGATTGTAATGTAATTAAACTACAAAATATATACATTAAAATATTTTTAATTACGTTCCATATAATTGAACTATTTTTGTCAGTATATTTGTTTTAAAAAATGTAACTGTTCATATTATCTAGCAACATATTAACTTCTCGAAAAAAAATGTTTTCGTTACAAAATCCGATTCAGTAATTTTGTTTTTTTTGACGTGTCCAGTTATTCTAAATCATTTGACACCAAATTTGGAAAAATTATATGAATGCATATATGAACAGCAATTTGACATTTTGTCGCTTACTCAAAAACAGCTGCAAAATTTTGAGGTATTTGACAAAACTGTTTTTTTTTACAATTACTAATACGTTTAAAATTGTTCGGCTGCGTTTTTGCCAAAAATTCTGAACCAGTTTTGAAAATTTAAAATTGCTCTAAAGATATCAGTGGGGATTCTTTGCTGATTAGTTTTTAGCCTTTGCATGATAATAGTGTATAAAATTTAGATCATGAATCTTTTCAAAATTTCAAAAATCTATTATTTTAAAAACCTGTAAAACCTCAATTATTCCACCTTTCCATTACATCTAATTCTTCTACTCTACGCTTATTTTATAAAATAGTTTGTAGTTTCATGTTATGTAATAAATAGTTCATATTTATGCATTTTGCTAATTTAAATGCTTCACATTGGAACACGACTTGTCTCGTTTCTACTTCCAGGTCGTGCATCACTTTCTTGAAGGTTGGATCTGCTAACCCCGCTATTAGAAATTGCCTTCGTATCGGCACACCTTCTTTGTACGGCATTCATAATTATTATACAATTATATTTAATTCCCTTCATAATTGAAGATAATTATATTGTAATCGATATGCAAGATGCGTGATCGCGATAAAAACTAATCACGACATTAAATTAGTATCCATTAGTATCAATTATATTCTCTAATATGCAACGAATATATTGGAACTCGGTATGTCTATTGTCACTTGTTCATATCAAAGATAAGTCAATAAGTTATCCGTGTAAGGACTTTACTGTTTATATTATGCAATTATAGATTTTAATCTGGTTGTAATTAGATAATTAAAATTAAATTAACCAGAATTAGGTAACTATAATTTGCTGAGAATTTGCAATAGCGTCAGGTTTAAGCTAGTTTATTATAGACCATCAATGTCTTGCTTGAATTCCAACTGTCTGGAGTCGTTTTCTGAATAGTGTTTTGTATTTTTGAAAATTTTGAGTCAATTACTTATGAGCTTTTTAATTTTGTCAAAAAAAGTTTCATTTGAGATATGTTAACCAACCTAATTATAAATATTATAAGAGTTAGTTGAGGGTTATAAATAGGGAAGAGGGCCTTAAAAATCTGCGGAAAAAAGGTTCACCACCAATATCTCAAATACAAGTTAAGATTTTTTTAACAACAGTATTGAAAAGTTGTGGAAAAAAGATGTACAACCAGGCATCACCTCGATTCTTAATGATTTTGCTATTATATCGAGAAATAAACGGCAATGTTTTAACATTCACAACGTATTTTCTTTCATTGTTAGGCTGTGATAATTTTTAAGTATATATTAATTAATTGTTTTAAAAGATGTCTTGTTAATTTGAAGTTAGATTCCACCGTTTCTTATTAATTTAACCTCTATAAAGACCAACTGAACCTTTACCCTGGCAAGGATGTAAACAATGAAATAAAGCAATCAAAAAGTCTCTTTAAAAAACAGCAATTTTAAATTTTCAGAAATAAATTAAATAATTAATCGAATACTGCTGATGAATATTTCTGGCGAAATACCAGATCACATTTATATACAGCATCTCTGTAAAAATCTCATAAAATTTATATTTCGCATGGGTTAAATAATGTAGCTATTATTTCATAAAATTAAAAGTAAGACATTGGACTTATTTGACCCCTGGCAGTCCCATTTCACATTTTAAATAAATTAGTTTATTGACCATTGATTGATGCGTTATTCTTTATGTACTTTTAATTTATAATAAATAATTTGTATCTTTCGTACGTTTTTGTGATTATCCAATAAGTGATGGTTGAGAATCTTAGATAGGCTAATAAATTTCTTTCTTTAAAAATCGTCTGCAATTTCGAAGTCTTCTAATGTGGTTGTGCAGAAACAAATAATTTATACCTACTGCATAATTGTAATCAACCCTACTATATTTGGCACGTTTCCAACATCTGGTTTCGTATGCCAAAGAAGTTACGCTGAAATCGTTTAAAGCTGCATTTTCTACACTGTATTTCACTTTTTGTGAATGAGGATTTATCAAATATAACGCTATTTATATAGGTATTAATAATAAGATTGATATAATACTCTTCTATTATACTAATATAAGATTGATTCATTTTTGATCAATTGAATATATATATATATATATATATATATATATATAACTAATTATGTTAATAAAAATCAAACTAATTTATTTTTTTCTTTGTTTTTCAGGTAAGCCAGTTCCATGTCATAACAATTGTTTCTTTATGCTTCAATAGTGAGTATACTTTTATATATTTGAGCCCTTGGGAGCAAGGAAATTAAAGAATGTCCATATTAAGGACCACCTTAATATATATATATATATATATATATATATATATATATATATATAAAGTTGTAGTGTTTAAATAATTATGTAAAGTTGACTGCTCAGTTCTCAAGTATGACTTCATCGTAAAAAATCATCGTTTCTAATAAATTTCCAAATTCTATTTTTGATTCATAATGCTGTCTAGTGTTGCTACCTCTCGGCCGGACGTCGCGTTTTTCCACCTCTAGGTCGCGATTTCAACCCAGTCAGCCCTTGAATCATTTTCCGCTTTTCATATCACAGTCTATTTCCTCCTCTTTTCTTATCCGTCCTCGGATACCACTACAATATCCCGTCGCGTTCGAGGGCTGGGCGGGGTGGAGCCGCAGGAGAGCGCATAACAACGGTCGCGTTTCCTGTGTGCAGCTCTAGAGCTCCGCGGGGAGGGCGGTTTCCCTCGACATATGCTTTTATCTAAATTAAACAGAAACCGGTGTTACACTCATTTCCGGACCGATCTTCGCTTCTCTGACTTCGTGCCACACTTGCTGGAACACGCGTCGCGATTTACATACATTCAACTCTATGACACACTCGTCAGGAGTGATTCTGATTTTGAGCCAACACCTAATGTTACTAATATTCACCATCCAACATTTTGTTTAAAAGTAAAAATTATTACTTTTCGCTAACAAAATACACATAAATAATATTTTTTAGTAGCAATTAGAACTACATGTTCTACAAGCTGTTGTTTTGTGCTACATTTTTTATCAATAATTTTGTTAATTTACCAGTTAGCTCTGAGAAAAATAATTTGCATAGTAATTTAAACTTTCGTCTACGTGAAAATATTGAAATACAATCCCTAAATATGATAGATTAGTCATAAAATCAAATAACACAGGAAAATGGCAAGTGCCGTAACCGTTTACAACCTCAGGACTAGGTTAAAAAATAATAGCTATAAACACAAAGTGGTTTAACGACTTCTATTGTCGTTAAATTGTAACACAGCACAAATTATTTTAACAAAGCGTATGAATATAATGTAGCAAGATGTAACGAAACATAATTGTTTAAAAAAACTTCAAAAGTTGTGACTTTTTTCTTGTGTTGAATTTTTCTTTACCTTTCTTTTTTGTATTTTGTCTTACTATTAGTTACGTTAGATTTTTCTTTATCTGTTGCATTTGCACTCGAAAATCATGTCACAACCAAACCCAACGCACACTTCTGAAAATAATCGTTATGACTGATCTAAGTTTTCTACGCTGGCAATTAACTACTAATGTTCAACTTAAAGCAAAATGAAAATGTGATCTATTTCTATTATTGTTATTTTGTTATATTTTATTATTCTAGTATTATTTTATTATTCAGAAATTTTATTTATATTATTTATTAATTTTATTTTTATTATTATTTGCTTCTATTTTATATCAAATCATATTACGAATATTATTTTCATGTAAATTCTATCCTTTGCACTTTTATTTATTTAAATTTGTTATTATTTATCAATATTACCAGATGTTAATAATTTAACAGTTGTAATAATTATTGAAATTTAAAAAAAAGTGATCTATCTGTATACAAGTAACAGTTATGATTGAAAAACATTGAATAAAGAAACTTACTGTTAAATTTAAAAGCAATATGCGGTCCACAAATTGCAGACTGAATGCAATAATAGTAACATACTGCTACTACATCTTCCTCCCTTTGGACCCTACGTCAAATTAGTTTAGTTTATCTGTTATGGTGACCGTCACTACCGTACCTTGACATAACCTTACCCAGCCACCCCTACTATTTTCTTCATCTCTAACATCTTTTTCAAATTTCAATGTTGATTTAACCGCCTAAAGCTCTACATCATTGAAATATTACTCATTTTTTGGCAATATGTATATAATTTAATAATGTTGTAATATATTGTATTGTGTACTATATTGCAAATCTTATCCTCCTTAGTAGGTATCTTGTACATCGTATGACATGGTCGATAATAATTCATTGACATTTTTCTACAAATGCTTTGTGAAAGTATGAGAAAGCAAACGTATTGCACAATATGACATTTACTAAAAAATTTTTGAGTTACATATTCAGATTTTTTTATTAGTAACGCAAGAAAAGTAAGCAATCATAAAAAAACCTTGAACGGACTTATCGAAAACTTGATTTTTTTTACTTTCAAAAACCAGATAATATTCCGAAACGCTAATTTTTATATGTAAAGATTTCAATATTGTATATAATTTTTCCTTAAATAAGTAGATGCGCACAATATTATTTTAATTAATATTAGTTTTGTGTTAAATTTTGAAAATTTGCACAATAAAAATAATTAATTTTGTGACAAAAATATAAGCAAATAATTTGCTATAAATATTTGTATCAAAAATTCTTTTAATTAATAATCGAAACAATTGTTTTAATTCTGTCTTTTTAATCTTGATCAGTCTAAAATTATTTTTTTCAGATTTTTTATATTATTGGATTATCATAATATAATTGCTATTGATTTTCATTTATAATAAAAGTTTTGGATAATACGCATTATTTTATTAATATATTCAAGTTTCTCTTTTAATTTATCTCATATCTGCTCAATTTGATATATTTACTAAGAAATCTTAATTTAATAATAAATATTATGTACCCGTTTAACTAATTAATTATGCTCAACACCACATTAACTCATAAAGTACCATTTACAGTACATACTATTTTCCTTCCGAGCACCTCTTGCAAATTTCAATGTTGACTTAATCGTCCAAAACTCTACAACATCATTAAAATCTTAATGAATATGACTGAGTTAGTGTCGGTGAATACCGACGTTTAATATTAACTCCATTATGCAGATCAAAAGTGAATTTAAAATAAACATTATCTAACCTCGTAAACAATAAAGCCTTCATGAAATCATCAGAATACAAATTAGGGTGAGAACGGCACGCTCTCGAACAGGGAAAACGACAGGGTGCCATTCGGGAATTTCCTAGGAAATTTATATATAAATTCTTGAATAGGTATATACCTTAAATTAAACTGAATAATTTGTTTAAATTGTGATAATTATTTGCATGTCACGTATTGTAAATGTTTTGAAGTAATTTGTAAATTATATAATTTTTTTAATTGGCTGTATTGCATTGATGTGTGCTCAATTTATTTCCTTCAATTTAAAGCTTTATTCAAAATTTAATTTAGTTTTTTTTTTTGCTTTATTCAATTTATTTTCTTCAATTTTAGGTATTATGTGGTGATCAAAATTCCTTAAAATATATATGTAAATATATAAGAATCGTGAGTATAAACAACCTCATATCGTGCGGTAGTGATATCAATTTACATTTGAAGTATAGATTAAAATTATGTTTCCAAATGAAAATAGCCCATTTTGGGCACTTCGGTACGAAATGGCCATGGGAAATCTTTCACACTATTCTTCCTTGAATCAAAGCAGTTCCACTTATTATTATATAAGGATACTGTTTCCTATAAAAAATACGTCTTGAAAATTACAAAATTGCTAAGTTTATAATTGTTTTAAAACATATTTTTGAAACACTTACTTAGCTTTTATATATCAGATCTTCCTTCATCATATGCAGGATAGGGAAAATATTATATTATTTTTCTTTTACATATTAGTCTATAATATTTAGATATTATAGATTCAGTCACTACACGAATTCATCTCCTTAATTTATACTGTTAAAAGAAATTAGTTAGAAATTAAATTTATCTACTATATCACAATTCCAAATTTATTTAACTTTCTAAAGTTAGTTAAAGTATTTTCAAGGAAACAATTGAAATAACGTGTGTATTTTAATTTTTTACATAAACAAAATTGGAAATAAAAACTTATTTCATAGGACTTGTAATAAAAATGTGATGTCATTTGAGGCATTTATTAAGTTAAGATTGAATTACAGCAATTACATTATCGTAACACGTGAATATTTTTGGCATTTAAACCTATTTTTAGTTCAGGAAACGGTAAGAGACTGACATCAATATAATGATAGTGATATACTTTGCATTAGGTGATACTCTTTTTTTTCTCACTTTTTTCCTTTAAGTGTTGGTACTTTTCTGAAAGAAAATATAACACATGACACAAACACGTAATCGTAAGGTATTATTTTGCATTAACATTAATTTATACTATTACAATGTAACAAATTACATACGAACTTTATCACATGTCGTTTCGACAAAAATTTCTCATAGGCCAAATCAGCCGTAACATAGACCAATGTGATGAAAAGACTATGCTACGTTGCGTTTTTTCATATAAATGGTACCATAGACTATCAAAATGTTATGTATTTGCTGTGCGGTCAGTCGTTTTACATACAAATACTTACTTTTTGCTTGTGTTTTTATGACACATCAGTAAGATGCACCTGTGATAAATTTTTCTTTGGCGTTTGAGCATTTTCTTGGTTAGATTTGATATCTAAAACATTGGACTGCACAGCAACCACATAGCAATTTAACAGTTTTTAGAACCATCTTATATGAAAAACATAGCCTTGCCATAACATGGGTCTATTTTATCAATGTATGGAATACATTTGCTGCTTTATTGATTCGTGTAATATTTGTAAGAAAACATACGAAAATTTTCCTGTAATTTAAAACAATTTATTTTTATTTCGTCTTTCAACTAACATAAGTATCTAAGTAGATTTACTAATACAAGACAAACACAAAATTCATTATTTATAACCCCGAGGGCACGCGGCGCCACGAGCATTGTGCCAAATCAGTTTAATCCGATTTTGCACAGGCGACACTGCCTTAC
The DNA here is from genome assembly GCF_003426905.1 of Ctenocephalides felis. Lineage (NCBI taxonomy): Eukaryota > Metazoa > Arthropoda > Insecta > Siphonaptera > Pulicidae > Ctenocephalides > Ctenocephalides felis. The sequence goes on from NW_020538040.1 coordinate 153,270,712, forward strand.
GTGGCGCTTCAAACAGGCGCCGTCTATATCGGCACAGGTAGACTTAATTTTGGTTTGACTTTTTTTGTATTCTATATGGCTTTAACCCTTGCAAAGGGTTAAAACTGGTCCCCCAGTGTTTATACTCAGATGTGTTATATTATTGCAAAAGTCAACTTTAATTAGTTTATTATATTTGATCCTTTTTATTATTAGAGCATTACGTTGAATTACCGTAATTTTGGGCATCTGTTATAAAATTTGAAATAAATATTTTTGTATACCTGCGGTTGGAAATTTTATTATTAATGAAATAGAGAATGTTTTAAATGATTTATGTTTAATCCTCTACAAAAGTAAGAAAATATTTTAACTTTGTGAAAATTAATGCATAGTGCAAAAATTTCAAATAAAATATTAGCGTTTTTTTTCTCTAGAAATGACTTCTGCTATATCTGGATCAAATTTGATTTATTACTTTAGCATTTTTCATTTATCATACGACTTTTTTTAGACTCTAACATACATATATTATAAGCATTGTCATCGCTCCTAAATTTAATATTTTAATATTCAACTATCTAATATAGAAAGTAATGACTATTTATAATATGTTCATACGTATATATGAACTACAAATTTATAAGTATCATCATTAATAATTGGTAAATGCATAGGTTTTCAAACTTTTTCGTGTCGTGATCGGACCACCCCTTGCGCTTTGTCTTGAAATTCCCATTTGCTCGATATGTAATCATCTTTATAAATTTTTAACTAAAATTTAGTATTACACATTGAACGTACAAAATACATATTTAGTTTCTATATTTAATTTGAAATGGCAAAATAGTGTAACCAATAAGTAATTGTTTAATTATCAACATTTAGCTGCTAATGATCTTTAGTCTACATTTTTGTTTACAGAACGCTAGAAGCTGCTTTTCTACTAGTACTCACGATATACTGTTTTACAATTGTCTTCCAATCCTTGATTTTATTATCCGAAATACATCATTTTCAAAAAACGCAAAACATTTTGCCAACCATAAGACTTTCAACACTTGCAAGTTTTATAAAAACCTACAATTTCTATTACTTTCACACACTCATAAATAATGTATGACTTTATTATAGAGAGTAAAATACAAATAGATATCAACATGTTTTGTTGAGATCCTCCTTGTTTTGCTTCTAAAGTTATTTATTAAATATAAACTAGTGCTTTTTCTTAACTAGGGAATTTGTTTTGATGATTTTCAATTGTTTTGAGACTTTTGAAATATTTAGAGATAAAATATCGAAGAGCGTAAGCTTTTTGGACGCAGCATTAATTGGTAAAACATTGTAAATCTTGGTACGAAACCCATAAAAATGTAAACAAAACAAATTTGTATTTAAAATTATTTGTATTTATTATTAAAATCTCTATAAAATATCTTATAATTTGGTGTGCATTTGACTAATTATTTTTGACCACTAAATGGTGTTTTAACTTTGTTTATTTGGGCTTTGAAACAGATGGACCAGGATTTTCAAAAAAAATTTTGTAGTTGTTTGAACAGCAATCAGTACTCTTATATGTTCTATAAGCTGTTGGTTAAGACTTATGACTACTTATTTCATGAGAGGCAATCCATCGATTTACCATTCTCTTATGTGTGGGATATTTTTGATATTAGCTCTTACGTCTAATAGTTACCATGTAATTGGATGTTGCAGCTATGTCCACGAAGGACGATTTCCACTTGGAATTATATTGTGATCTATCTATAACCCCAAGTGGAAATTTGACATCAAAGTTGCCTGATGTCAGGCTTGGCGGTAGCGGGAATCGAACCAGCGAACCTGGGACTAGTTGCTGCTAGCCCACCCTCTAATCGATATCGGCACCGCTGGCTCCTTTTCAAAAATTTAATTAGTTTTTCATTCAAGTGAAATGTTTTTTGAATAATTCAAATTGGTTAAACCGTGCTCTCAAAATCGTCGATGAAAAAATGTGTCCGCACACACACGCAGACACACGCAGATACACATATCTATTTTTTCTAAGATATGCCAAAGTGTTCAGAAGTCTTGAAAAGTCAAAATATATAAAAAAAAATGTTATTTTATTTTTTTGCAATTTCTTTAACTTTTTACCCTACGGAAAGTAAATTTTTAACGCATATTAAATTTAATACATTTACTATATTAAAAAAATTATATAAGTTTTCCAAATAAATTCATACAACTTATATAGGTGAATTTTACTCTTTTCTGGAAAGATTGATAATTTTTTCGATGTGCGGCCCTGTTAAAAATGCGCCCTTTGAGCGCGAGTCGCCGTCTACGTCCCCCGTTCTCGAGTCCGCCATGTTGAATGATATATGGAGCTGGTTAGAAGGTCGACCGAGCGGCCATCACTCAAACCACGCGAGCGCGGAGCACGTTCGGACACGGCCGATGACGCGACGCGACGCGCGAAGCCAACAATAAGACATCCGCGATCGTCGGATTATGATGCGATACATGTTGAATATCTGACGCGTATTTTGTCAAAGACGAGAGCATATGTGTTATAAAAAAATTAGTAGTGCATGGCATCGTGCTTAAAAGCTAATTGCTGGAACTTTCCGTAACAAAAATTATTTTTTTAAAAAAAAAGATCAACATTTTTGAAAAAAATTTACTCTGAAAAAAAATAGATTTTTGAGAAACTATAAATTTTTGACAGAATTTTACTTTTTTTTTGAAAAAAAGACTTTTTGAAGAAAAAATTATTTTGAAATATTTTGGAAATTCTGAACTTTTTTTCAAAGCAATCGTACTGCTTTAACTACATAGAGACAAAATATCGAAGCGCGTAAGCGCCGCGTCGCCCTCTAACGCATAAACATTGGTACGGAACCCATAGGAATGTAAACAAAATTTATACTTATTGTTACAATCTCTATAAAATATGTGATAATTTGATGTGCATATGTCTAATGGTCATTTTCGACCGCCAAATGGCTTTCTTTTTTACTTTTTTCACTAGATATCCGAAACCGCTAGACCTGCCTTCCTGAAAATTTGATCAGTTTTCATCTTGTTAATACAAGTAAAATGTTTTTTAAATTATTAAATCGCTCCGTTCTCTTGAAAACTGAGTTACCGTTTTTGGCACTTTTTGCCTCATATTTTCGGAACGGCTAGACCTGCCTCCGCCAAAAACTAATCAGCACGCCTCCTTATCAATACAAATCGAATGTTTTTTTAGTTATTCAAATCGCTTCATCCGTGTTCCCGAAATCGTCGACGAAAATTTGTTTCCGCACACACACATACACACACACACATACATCCATTTTTTCTAAGGTATGCCAAAATGTTCAGAAGGTTTTAAAACGTAAAGATATATAAAAATTTTCATTTTCGATTTTTTGCGATTACTATAACTTGCCCTACGGGGAGTTAATTAGTAGTGCATGGCATCGTGCTTAAAAGCAAATTGCTGGAACTTTTCACACCGTAATTCAAAAAAGCTTTACCATTTTTTTTAAATTTTGAAATAATTTAATTTTTGAGAATTTAGAAATTTTTGAAAAATTTGATCATTTTTTATATTTTGATTTTTTATGCAAATTTTGCCAGTTGTTATTTTGTCAATATAAGTAAAATGTTTTTTGAATTATTCAAATCGGAAGCTCTGTTCTTTTTTTAAAAAAAAAACGATTTGATATTTTAGCCACTTTTTTCCTCGTATCTTCGAGACGGCCTGGACCTGCCTCGACCAAAAACTATTCCACTGAAAACATTTTGGCAATTATATCCTATTTGTTTTTAAAATTTAATGTTACATATGTGTATTTATTTTTATTGTACCAGTATATGTATGCATTTTTAATCTGCACATCGGTTTAAATATTGTAAGAATTTGAATGAGTATGAATTCATACTACATGAATATTCAATTTTATTTTTACATTATATAATGTTTAGGTTCAAATACAATTTTGATAATTAACTCTTTCGCTTTGAGCGTGATCTATAGGGGACATCCGTTTAACGATCTTTGTGTACGTGTGTGGCCTATAGAAAACGATATTGAGTGTATCAATTATTCATCATTCTGAGTTAGATTATTGAAAATTCTGATTTGTTATTGTAGTTTTTAGTTTTAGAAGTGCAATTTGTAGAAGATCAGTTTGAGAAGGGTAATTTTTAATACATTTCAATAAATGATACTTAGGAAACCTTAAAATATTTTGTGTAACAAAATTTTAGGCGGTTTTCTAGCTCTGTTAGAAATTAATTTAAATTTAATTGATTTTCAATAATATAACAATATACAATATAATATTACAATTTTTGATATCGGTGAACTAAAAAAACATTAGTGTCCAGCAATAATAAAATTTGGCAATTCACAAATACTGCGATACTGCATTTATACAAACATCTGGATATATATTCAGTTTTTAAAAATACTTTTCACTTACTGTGGGTACTTGATTAACAATGGTATAAAAGGTATCTTGGTTAAAATGCACAATGGGATGAGATAACTGGGACAACCGGCACAAAAGTCAATTCTATAAGTATATAGGTATAAATAATCGTAAATCATTTCAACTGTATATTGAACCCTATTTTCTACTTTTTGTATATTGTTTAAAATTCTAAACAAGAATTGCTGCCTTGCAAATTTAGTTTAGGCAAAAATGTTTATTTAAAGATTTAAATTAATTTTTTACCAACTTATTTTATCTTTTGGACTCTGACACAAATTGACCAATGATTTTTTGAAAATATGCAAGTAAATTTAGTGAATTCAAGCGTTTATACGTACAAGGATTTGTGTTTTCATAATAATTAACTTATCTAATGAAAATTTTAAGGAATAAATATTTTTATGTACTATTTGTAACGTTAAAATTTACATTTATTGGTAAATTATATTTTATCCATCACTCCATTTTTATTAGAACTCATAGCACATTGAAAACAGAAACACAGGACATTTATTACTAACGTTTAAAAATTGTAGAATCACTGAAAAGTGAGGATTAAATATCAATGTTTCAGTACCCGTTTATCCCATTCATATTTTTTTTCTAAATTTACACCGGCAATAAACAAAAAAACCCTAAACATTAGCAGAGGAAACCAACAGGCGCTAAACGATGATTAGTTTTGTTATTTATGCATACTACATCATATTTGTGTGTCCCAAACGGTCTGACCGCGATAGTGCACAGAATTCATTGTGCAGTAGCATTTCTGGTAGCAAAACTATGACTCGGCAGAAAAAAAGGTTGATTTATGGTATCATAAAAATTATCTGTTTAACTTTTCACCCCTATTCGTGTACAATATAAATACAGAATTCTCGTATATTTTGCCTGTTTGGGGTCAAACACGACATGATAATTCTTCTGTTATGCCGTGTATACGCTTAACGCCCATTTGACCATTGGCAAATTTATGATCTATTTTTTTTCCTGAAATATATAACCAAAACATATTTATGAACATGTTTCGAACTCGTTCTGAATCACACACCAGCGCCGTTCTTCTATGAATTATGACGCACAGCTGTCAGCGAAGATGATTGAAATATTTAAGCTTCTGCTTTTTAAAATTGAATTCTATTTTAGATTATAGAAAATTCACATAATATTAAAGATAATGAAATAGCTATTAATATAGATGTGATATGGTTGCTCGATACAAATTTTGTATATGGACAAAGTCTAGCTCAATGTTGTCTTCATTGGCATATTAATTAATAAAAATTATTACCAGTTAATTATTTTTTTAATGATTTATTGCTAAGGCTTTGCACTTGATTTAATTACCTGCTTTATATGGAGATGTGTATCACTGCTTTAATTCAATCAAAAATTTAATAGTACGTTGGGCATACATGAAGTTCTTGTAAATTCTGTCGCCTGAAAGATTACGCGTCATTAAAAATTAATCACAATTAGTTTTCGGTTAGTCAAATAATTTACTTAGTTTTGTGGCGGGAATAGCTCACTCAGTAGCGTTCTCGACTCACACGGTGGAGGAACTCGGTTCGAATCTCCAGCAATACCAGAATTAACTAGAAATATTAAGCTAGATTAAGAATTGTTAATTTGTAGAATACAAGAAAAAAATGTATTAGAAGTAGGAAAAAAGAAAGGAGTTTACTTTAGAAGATAGGAAAAACATATTGAGAAACAAAAAGAAGAATGAAAATCAGTGAAAAGAAAATTGAATGGAAGATTAGGATATAAGAAGTGATAGTATATAAGATGAAAGTGAAAGTATATAATGATAAAAAATAATGTGAATAATGTAGGTGGCTAAAAATGCTGTAAAGCGGAGGCTAATAAAATTTGAAAAAAAAGTTTTAGTTACAGATTAAAATTAATACAATACAGTCTGATTGCGGCCACGGAGCCGACAATATTTTCTGAATTGTAGTTTTGTAAAACATATTTTAAAAATTAACTAGTCTTCTCCGAACGTCGATGTGTTTCTCAATATTATATGTAAATATGTAATAAAAGTAAATTACAAGTTATTGTGTTTTTGACATAAATCCGTCCAATATGTGTTAAAAATCTACCTCACAATGTGTTTATCCAATGTGAGTAATTGCTAAATTGCATAAAGTTGTATTTTCCTGTACAACATTTTTATTTCACAGTTTGTGTGAGAAATTTTCAGAGTCAGATCTTGAATTTGATCATCAGTTTGCATACAAAAATTAGTGAGACCGTCGTGGTATTATGATTAAGAATGTGGTCTAGCACAAACTAGCCACGGGTTCGTACCCAACTTCGGCCAGCTCGATATCAAGCAGTATATCAATATTCACTTGAGATTATAGATATCAAAATATAAGATTAGGTGAAAATCGCCGTTAGTGGACATTGCTGAAATACATAATTATACACCAACATTATTAAATAAACATATCTAATATATATTGTGTACTTACCCTATACATAAAAAAGATGAGTGGTTGACCGCTGAGTCGCCCTTTCGTAAAAATTACTGGCTTAGAATGTAAGATAGCAAACTCAGCTCATAGTTCTAATTAATGTTATTTTTCTTAAATTTACAATTGCCGTTTAGGCTATCCTCATTGTTACAAAGTATAAATAATTAAGCATTTTATCTTACAATTATTTTATTTCTATTTGAGAGTAACCCTTTCGGGCGTTGCAAAATAACTCTTCCATCAGCATGTCACATGTCTGAGCGTAACATACTATAATTACTTTTACCTTTATTTCCACACATTATACAAAACAGTACGTGACAAAGCTGTAAATAACATTAGTTTTCTTATTTATACACGTTCATAATAATTATATACCAGGAGTATTTTGGCATCTATCAATCACAGCCCCAAGTTAAATACTATAGTGGCTAAAAGGTGGTTAGAATAATCTTACTCATGTTGACACTTGTCTAAATAATAAAATAAATATTTGGAATGATATGTAATTAAATACGATAAAAATATGGGTAACAAAATATTCAATAAATTTGTTTTATTTATTAAATATTTTCATACCAGAAATAAAATTATTATTACTTATTTTTTTACCAATTTGTGTTTTTACTTACATTTTATATACCTTCAAAATTATCATATATGCATGATTTGAATTACTAATTAAATTTCCATTTATTGTTAATATAATATACATACATATTTGATGAAACACTTCGATCAGCAAAAAATATAACAGTTTATTAAAATATGCACAGAGCTATTTTTGTGCAATATTGTATGTAGGGGAAGTACGTTTTTTTTTAAATACTCATTCATTTAATGATATTATAACCAGCCTCAATTGTTTTTACTCAGATTTGGTTTATTGACTACCAGCAACAGTCTTTTAATTAAGTAGAAACTATAATAACATACTCATTAAAGTGAAATGCAATTAATTGCAAAAACCAATTTGTCCATATATGACAAAATGTCATATAGGGTTACGACATACTGACATGCTAATTTTTAAGAAGGCAGTTCACAAATAAATCGTTTGGTCCTCTTTAGACCACATCACATACACATGAGTCCAATGGAGTCAAATCTTACATAGTAACCAACCTCTGCAGAGCCCAGAACAAGAATTTGCAACAAATGCAATTCAGAGTTAGACCAGAAGTTAAAAACCAAATCGCCTCAAATCAATTTTTTTCTTGACCTCGAATAAACACTCGAACAAAAATGAGTAAGTGAACAAAATTCCATTTTGCAATAAAATTTATCTGGATCATCATTAATACTGGCATAAGTTTAGTGGTTTTAATAGAAATAAATTCAAATAACAATAAGTCCCCAGAAAACATGATAAAACCATCGTCAAAATATACTCTTAAACAATAATCTGATTACTCGGACAAGTCTGTGACAATGACGCTCAACATCTGACAGAATTCTTATTATGGCTTTCTCTATGTTATACAGTCGCATAAAGGTTAATAAAACTAGCTAAATATTAAATAAGGCTAAAGTGCCATTTGGTCTATATATACCAATTTGTCTGTATTTCCCTTAAATAGGTACTTTTTATGTTTTTATCACTTCATGACAAAAATCGGTTTGACAAATTAGCGGACAGAACTAATTAAATACGTGATTGCATTAATTTTAAATATTTGATTGAATTAATCAATGACAACGGCTATTGCAATTATTTACCGATTGGTTTCAAAATTACTGAAGCTTGTAAAAGGAAACGTCACATATTTTCTCGCATATTTGTACAAACAATTTTTAGAACAATCTGAAAAATGGGCGGTCAGAAATGATCATTAGACATATGCACATCAAATTATCAGATATTTTATAAAGATTTTATTAAGTACAAATTTTGTTTATATTTCTACGGGTACCGCACCAATATTCATCTGTTAGACTACGACGCGGCGTTTACGCGCTTTGATATTTCGTTTCTAAAACATCTACTTAGCATAATTGCGTTGACAAATTGTTCAAAATATTAAAAAAAAACAGATTTTTCAAAAAGTCAATTTTTTATTTAAAATTTTGCAAATTCCTCAAAAATCTAACTTTTCGAAAAAAAAATATTTTTAATTTGGTACGAGAAGTTTCAGCATTTTTCGTGAGACACAGTACTATGCGTTTACGCCACTAGTTTATACCATTTTTTAGACAAAATTATCATAACTTTTTAGAAATAAATACAGGAAATCCTTTGAGCTGTATAAAGTTATATCCGTCATTGACGAAACTTATGAAAGTGTTTTATTTGAATTGAAACAAAACTATTTTAGTTTGGCCACTACTAAATAGGTAGCCATTGCATACGCATGTTTCTAGCTGATCAATCTACTGTACTGCGAGCCTGTTTCGTGACTACAGCTAATAAACCAAATACAATCGTTTTTAGTCCCGCGGCAAGGTTCTGAGATTCCTGAGCCGAGCTCTACGGTCTTTTTATAAAATTATCATGGATCTTTTGTTGCAGATATATATATATATATATATATATATATATATATATATATATATATATATCAAACTACAAAACTGGTGTTTAAATATGCCGACAAAACAATAGAAAAAATCTATATATAGTTCGAACAGCGCCTTCTATACCCTTCAATAATTTTGCCTATACTTTGCGTTAATAGAGCTTTAAACATATAATTGCCTTTTTCACCAATCAACAAATTATTTTTATACTTAAATTTAAAATTCATTTTAGTAACATAAAAGTGGTTGACACTTACTACTATCATTGAAATATTCAATCTTGTTTCTTTGCATTATTTTCTGAATTAACACATTTGCGGACAGTAAAAATTCCAGCGAGGTACTAAAACTGACAGTCATTTTATTTTTAAATTGGTTTGTGATATCCTAAATTTGATTAAACACCGTTTATAAGCGTAGTCATATTATCAGATTTTAATAGTTATATATGATGAATGCTATAGCATCCGACGCAAATATTACGCTTCTATCTTACGCAAGCTGAGATAATACAAAAATACGTTGAACTGCAAATTTCTGAATATTAATTACGAATTAATAATTAATAATCAATTAATACACAAGTAATGTTTTATTTGATTAGAAATTATTTTGACTTCTATTATTTTGCTAAAGTTATTATGGCTTCAGATTATATAAATTTAAAGTAAAAATTTAAATAACGTAATAAGTCAAATCTGCTCGCAAACAAAACTTGTTTACGAAATAAAGCACAAATTTTGTATATGTCGAATACGTGGTGCAAATACGTAGCGCAAATAGTAAAATCAACCTGATATCAAGCAGTAGTAATATTCATTTTTATTTGAAAATGTAGGTGAACAATTGTTCAGGCATTGCTAAAAAATCAAAATACTATCACGATTAGAAAAGAACAACTATTGATTTGCCTTCTATTGAAAGTTTGTCGAAAATAATTAATGACAATTATTAGTTTACTTCCTGATAGCTAGTAATAATAAGTAATTGCAAAAACAATCACAATGCAGATTATATAGAGTGCCAATTTCTGATTATTGAAGGATATGTCTAGTCTTGGATGAATTTTGTACCAAAAATTTTTATATTGGAAATTGACTGATTCTTAATTTTTTTTTATACCAGAAATCTTTATTGCTAATCTATTGCGTTCGTTTATAGTTTTTATAATATAAGAAAGCTACACATTTTTATTTAATAATTTCATATCAAGAATTCAATATATTTGCGAGATAAAAAATTTCTTTTATTATTCTATATTGAACTTCGTAAGAAATTTACTATACACTTTCTAGTAGAAAATAGTTTTGTAAAGACGAGCAGATAAGGCCATGTGATGTGGCTTCGAATCTTTAGTACGTTGCTATCAACGTATCGCGAGTACTCATCGTTTGATTGTCCACAAAACTTACATAGAACTAAACTAGAGATGATGCTACCAAATGATAGCTGCTCATAGATAGACACTATCAGTCTATGAATATGTCGTATAAGTTATCAATTCGGAAGCTGGGAGAAGTTGTCGACGGGTATACAGGTTTACTTATGCTTAGGCACACATACACACACACACACACACATATATATATATATATATATATATATATATTTATAAACGGATCAGAGACATGGACTCTGAGAAAGGTCGACAAATAATATCTGGAGAGTTTTGAAACACGGTGCTGGATACGAAAGGAGAATAAAAATGGACAGATAAAATAACAAATAAAGAAGTACTGAGAAGAGTGGACAAAGAAAGGACTGTACTGAGCACTATTCTGAAAATGAAAACTGGATCGAACCCATTCTGCAAAAAGAGTGCCTGCTGCATGATGTCGTCGAGACTAAAATAGGACTGGGAAAGGATTAGGGAAAAGAAAAATGAAGATGGTTGATTTCTTACACAAGAAAAGAAAATTCAGGGAACTGCAAAACGGAGCACAGGATCAGTTGCTTTGATATTTTCTTAGAATCTAGCATTATTACAAAGCAGACTACTGCCTTTGTGTACATTCTCTTTGCTATGAGATTTATTAGTTATACTAACAATAAGTGTTGTGATATATAGATACACATAGTTCACTAATGCTTCGACAGACTATTTTCGCCTGAAATATTATTTAGATATATATTTTCAAGTGGAAACTGATATCAATACTGCTTGATATTAGGATGTTCGAGACGGGAATTGAACGTGGAACTTGTGGTTCTAAGACCACTAGAAAGCAATAATCATTTACTTATAAGTCGGTACGGGAAACAATATCAAGATACTGCGTTTTTGACTGAAAACCTGATAATAAATAGTGTAACCACGTCCAAAACGTTGCAAATACGTTATACATTTGAAAACTTCTCTTTTGTTTGAATTTATAGTTCAGAAAACATATACTACAACATATGTTTTTTTTATTGATCATCAATTGTCAGTTTTCTGCACTTTTTTCTGTCTTGTTAAACCTCTCTAAAACTAATCAGCTGTTCGAAAATCCAGTGTTTTTTGTAATATAATTCTGATATTTTGATGATTACATTATTAAAATTAAAAATTGGTCATTTCAAAATCGTGTATTTTAAGTTGTGTTAAAACATTGAAGTATGAAATACTCACAATACATATGCATTAAATTCAAATATAGTTAAATTAATAATATAGAGACAATATACTTGAATTAAAATGCTTGAATATAGTTTATTTAAAGAAGGTAAGAACAGTCGGTTCACACTAATTAAGCCTTTTAATCACGCATTACCTTCATAGTTTCATTCATTTTTTATTTTAATTTCTAATTCTGATCTTCCTGGATCTTTCCCATTTGCTTGGTGTAGTTCCTCAAGATAAAATTTCTGATTAATTAATAATATACAAGATCATTGATTATTGCCTGTGGGTAAAAATCCACATAATAAATATATAAAAATTTTTACGAATAAAAAGTAATTTACGTACGTTTCGCTTTGTCAAAATACATTATCCACTGTTTTCTATTTTTTCTGAATTTTTAGATTAACGATCAATATTAATTTAAATACAAAATACGTAATTTTTTATCAATGTCCTTTATCCATAATACGCTGTTTAGGGCACTGTTTTCAATTTAGCCCCACTCCTTCATCACCCACGGAAGTATGTTGGTAAATACTTATGCATGCACGTATTTCGAAACGAGATTTAAAGATTCACGCATTCAGTCCAGTTTGCTTTTGTATGTACCTGAATATATAATGGAATAGATATCCTTTCATTGAAATTCTGAATGGGGCTTGCTTCATAAAGAAATTGGATTATAGGAATCCCATCAGATTCTTCTCCTGATGGGCGTGTGCGACTGGGGTGTTATTCCGAACGGTTGAGTCTCTGAAGATCCGCTCCTCTGACCGTAAAAGATCACCGTCGTCGACGGTTTTATTTTTTTCCTCTTTGTATCGCCGATGAAGAGCTCCGAGGTTTTACAGGCGCGTTTTTCAGCAAATCTTTTGTGTTGGCGAATTCGTTGTTGTGGGATGACGCGGTGTGTTTCATTCGCGATGGGTGTCGGATCGACTGGTGTTTTCATTTTCATTCTTAATTTTTCAAAAAACACATTTGTAAATAAATAATGAATTATTGGTTATAAACTAGTGGTGCATGGCATCGTTCCTTAAGGCGAATTGCTGGTACTTCCCGTACAGTAATATAAAATTTTTAAAAACTTTAAAAAAATTTGATAACTTAAAAAAATAAGAATTTGGAGAACTTTCTGATTTTTGAAAAAAATGGACACTTAATATTTTGAAACTATCTGAAAATTTTGATTTTTTTTTCAATTGCTTTCGCGTTGCGTAGCTATTTTAGAGAATATAGTCTAACGGATATACATTAGTATGGAACCCATATAAATGTAAACAAAATTTGTACTTTATATTAATTTTTTTTATAAAATATCTAATAATTTGATGTGCATATGTTTAATATTAATATTTGACTGCCAAATGATTGGCGGCTTTTTTTATTGGATCTCCAAAAAAAAAAGATTGGAACCTGTATTCGCCAAAAATTAATGTCTTTATCCATAGAAATCGAACCTTTGTATCATTAAAATCGGTCGATTTGTGTTCTCGAAATACGTCAACGAAAATTTCTATCGGCACATACAGACACATATATCTATTTTTTTCTAAAGTGTTCAGAATGTTCTGAACCAAAATGTTCTGAAACCTTTGAAACGTAAGGCTATATAAAAATTATCATTTTCGATTTTTTTGAGATTACTATAACTTGACCTAATGGAAATTAAAAATACAACTAAATTATATGTTACTAAATTAAATTATTTAACCAATGATACTTGAAATACAATTGAATACGTAATTGAATTGAATACATATTTGAACAGAACATATCGTATTTTTATCTTCAATTAAAACAAATTTTTTTTCAAAAAAAAACTAGATAGATATTAAATATTTTATATATTATCAAATTATAAAAATAGGAATTATATTATTTTTAATATCAAATCTGTGATCTTTTTTTATTTCGATTCTTCGAACATTTTGGATGACGCTAAGCTTCTTAAATTAACAAATTTTTGGTCTTGCATTTCATTTTAATAAATTAGTAAAGTATTAGTTTATCATGCATATTATGTTATATATTACAAAAAAATGCTTTCTGTGTTAATTAAACGTGGACGTGGGTTAGCATCAACTACCATTTGATCCCAACTTTGTCCAAGATCGATATCAAACAGTTTGATATTTAATTTTCACTTGACCTTATATACTTCAAACATAATCTCAAGAGCAGGTTCCTTTCGTGGGTATTACTCCATCATATAAAAGGCTCAATATACAATATTTAAAGTATATTATAAGTGGTTGACCACTGGGTTGCTCTCTTGGCCAAAATATAACAGATTAGGAAGTAATTAGAGATCACAGTGCTCAAAAAGCACTTACTACTGATTGCTGTTAAAAAATAAAAAATGGTATAAATAGGTTTTAAGTAGTGATCAGGGATCATCATTTTTCGAAGTTTATCAAATTCGCACAGTCAATTCATGTTTTTTGCATAGTAATCAATTTAAAATGGATATTGATAGTGAATACAAAGTTGATATTTGGTAAAATCTGTACAAATTAATTAGATTCATATCAAGTAGAATTTTTAATTACATTCAATCATTGATACAGTTGCTATTTTTTTTATATTATCATTTTGATGGATTTAGAAATATTTTAAAATAAAATTCGAAATTATACATTCATAACTAATTTTGTATTTTCTTTGAATTTTGTCTACTATTCTATTAATAATGTGTAAATATTTAAAAAACATGTATTTTTTGCATTCAGGTTTTTCTCACTTTTTTTAAATAATCAAATATGAATGTTGATATTATTTTTAGAAACCTTTTATTTTATTATAATAAAATTACTAATATTTCAACTTAATTTTTTCAACTTTCAACAATATTTGTTCAAACGCAGTTGCCCTCTCTTAAAATATACCGCATTCGCCAGCATTTCTTCCAACCTAAAAGTTTGGTGTATACTCGCGAGATGTCTTGCTAAAAATAAATATTTTTGAATATTAATATCGGTTATATTGCAATAATTACTATTTTCAGTGTTAACTTTCTTTTTTACTTATATAACTTCCACATATTTGATTTCGTTGTAAAAAAAATTATGATGATCGCAAATTTGTTAATTCAAATTATTCTGCATTAGTGTGATTGACTAGCACTTAATTCTATCTATAAGATATTAATTAAATAACAAATATATTACTATTTTAAAAACAAAAAAAATTATTACCTGAATATGATTTGAATCATGAAGTACTTTTGCCTAGGTTTGTATCTCTGAAATATTACAAACACAAACCATTTGCATGAACTCGTAAAATTAAGTACAAATAATGGTATTGATAATTTATAGAAAATTATAGAACTACAACTAGAATCAGTAAATATGTGAAGTAAAAAATAAATGTTTTTCGTATTGAAATATTTTCAAATTACTGATATTAAATTGAAATATAAAAATATTCAATGATTTCACCCTCATTTATCACAACAGATCATTGCAGGAAAGAAATGTTTCATATATCATTATATTGCATAATTTTTTTTTAATTTTAATATATTTTTTTACACATAGATAATTATTATTCTAAATTTATCATAAACTTATTTCGTAATCAAGCAAATTATAATATATATAAATTAGTGAAATATATTTATAACAAAATTATTATATTACATTCAGTTGTAAATTTAACAATTAAATTTCTGTGAAAGATCAGTAACAATGTGGAAAAGCTCCTTATGCCTACTAAATTAAAGTTCACAATAATGGAAATTAAACTATAAATGGGTTCAATGCCAAAAACGTTTATTTATAGTTATAACGCAAATTTATTTAGATTTGATTACAATATTTTAGAGTAACTGTAGTGTTTTTGACAAATACATTAATAAAATTCGTAATTTATATATTTTGAAATTATTAAGTTATGGAAGAAGTTCGTTTTTGCCCGAAATTTCGATTCAACATTCTTGTTTTTTCAACATTTCAAGTTTTTGTAAATCGTTTGACACTAAATTTTGAACAAGTATGTGAACACATGTGTTGATGCTTCTGCAAAAACTCTGAACCGATTTGGATAATTTTTACATTGTTTAAAAGACTAAAGTTCGGAATTTGTTTGTCTATATTAAAATATATTTGTTTGAAGACTGAAGAGTTTATGTTTGGCCGTAAATAATAAATGTTTAGAAAATTAAATAATTATAACAACCCTTAGAACTTCCTGTAGATTTCAGCTACAAGCGATTTTTATGTGAAAATTGAGCAGCCATTTTTTCCTAATTAACATGTTGTATAACGATTTTTTCAGATCAGGCAGTTCGAAGTATTAAATATAGCCTAAATGGCTATAAAATTAAAAGAAGTTATATCACAATATTTAATTATTTAAAATTCTTGTTGATGAACTCGATATCGATCAAAATTTAGATATTATGAAGTTCCTGGTACTGCTAAAGCAAATTTCATCTGCTGTTTTATTTTATAAAATGTTAAAGTTAATTCCATCAAACACTTTTAATATGATAAAAAACAATACGCAAAATGAGCATATATGTATAATACCTACGCAAAAGATATATGATGTTACATTAAATTTGTAGGTTTTATAGGATTCTGCACAATTTTTTTTACAAAATTATAATTCTGTTTAGAAAATTCTGAGGATTGCGTTAAGCCATGTTATTAAATCAAATTAAAATTTATTACACATTTAAGATTCAATTTTACATTGAATATCAATTCTTGCTAATCGACTCTGTACCAATCAAAATTCAAATAACCACCACAAGTCTATGAACTACCTTTAGAGTAAAAAGCGACTAGTACCACATTCTATAAATTATTTTTATCATCTTCAGTTTCTTCCAATATTCTAAAACAATACACCAAAAATGACCATATGTGTATATATCACCTACGAAAAAGATATGTGATGTTTCATTAATTCTGTAGGTTAGTCACACCGAACTAGAGCAATAATAATACTCGCAAAAAGTCTAGGGTGCCGGGTGCCCGATATTTGTCGGTTGGCGTGTCTGCTGCGACCGAACGGACGACCCTTCTGGCCTATGCCGAAACGGGAATCATCAATCATTCAGAGGAGAGGTGCTTCGACGGCAGGACAGCTGCTGCATGAGCTGAGCGCAGCAACTGCATGTTGTACCTTTTAATTCTTGATATTCGGCCACGAACGAAAAACTAAACGACAATAGCGATAATTAAATTTGAAGTATGATTTTTAAGTAAGTTATTAACCAGAACAGCATTTACGATTGTACAGTAACACTTTGGTGACCGACCACGAGTTAACTCGTGCTTGTAGGACCGCAAGATGCTGACCGAATCTAGATATGTTTGTAAAAGTTATGTACTATTTACATATAAATCAATGTTATCATACGAAATAGAAATATTAAAAGTTGAATAATATTAATTTTTTTTTATTATATTTTTAACAGCAATCAGAACCTTTCGTCCTATGAGCTGTTGGGCTGAAACTTCTCTTTACTTCGTATTTTTTAGATGGTAACCCAATGGTTAATCCATCCATATTTAATAATTTTTTTGTTATTAGATTTAATCTAATAGGACTGACTTTTTATTGGTGCAGCAATGCCGGGTGAGGGTTATTTTCACTTGGAAACATAATGCTATCTATATTTCCAAGTAAAAATTGTTGTCACTGCTGCCTGACATCAAGCTGCTCGAAGTGGGTATTGAACCCGGAACCTCTGATTCAGGTCCCGTCGCTCTTCACCGCTTACCTACGGGCGAGCCCAAAAGTTGAATAAAATTAAAATTTATTAAAATTAATTTTTATTGTTTTACTTCCACATCCTGTTACTAAATAATAGCCGGTGACATGAGATAAATTTTCAGTACCATTGCCAGCCTCAATGTGTTAAGTAATATTGGATCTCAATATCACTAACTCTAATGATCCAAATCGATGATCGACTTTGTAATTATGATTTTTACTTACATATATAAGTTTTTACACACATCAAGTAAAATAGGTCATTTTCAACATTTTATATTAATTTTTGATTATTCAAAAACATATCCAAGAAAATCAGAATTATGTTGCAGGTATCATTCTGTTAAAAAATTAAGTTCAATAAACTTGAAATTTAGAATTAAACCATCTCAAATATTAAAATTTTACATAATAATGATTATTACTTAAAATTTAATATGTATATGTTTTTATTTCCGAACAGCAATCTGAACTCTATGTTCTTTGAACTATTGTGTTATGTACTTTTCTGAGCCTAGTGTTTTCTAGAAGGCAAGTCATTTGTTCAGAAGGCAGAATCTCTGAAGGCAATCAGTTCTATTACTTTATAATATTTTTTCTGATAAGATTATTTCAAAATATTTCTAATGTATATTGAAATAAAGCCCCGAAAGCCTATTTTTACTTCATATAGTACCTAAATTTGAAGTGAAAAACTCGTAAATCGCTACTGCTTGATACCAAGCTGGCTGAGGTGGGTATTGAACCAGGAACCAGCGGTTGCTGGTTCACGTATATACTACATAGATATGTCCGGCTCAATCTCCATTTGTTATTTTTGTTTATTTGAATTTATTACTATATAATGAACATACAAAATAATTAAGTAAATAGTTCCTAGTAGATTCTCTTCTTAGTAGTAGTTCCTAGCAAAGTCTCCGCTGACAGTATCCACTAATATCTAATTAAAATATTTTTTTTATGTATATTGTTAACAATATATGGTTATTGTTTCGTATAAACATGTTGCAGAATAAATTGAATAAAAAGTTGAAAAAAAAAATCCAAGAATCTAAGATTGGTACGATAAATATAAATGGGACATTATGAATATGCATTTCTATATACAATTTCGTATCTTTGCTATATTTTTTTGTATTTTTATCAAATATGTATTATCAAAAAATGTACATTTTTAAACTAATTTATACTTTCTTCAAAATATTACATTAGACGAAAACGACTCGAGTTATTTTTTAATAAAATTTAATCCGTTGCTTTTAACCAAAATAAAAATTCTTGGCAACGAGAGTATTTTTTGCCAGAATGATGCTGCTATACGAGCCAATAAAACGTCCAAGTATTTGTTATACAGGTGCAGCTTCAATCATTATCAATTAAGATAAAAATTCATTCAATAAATTTAAATTGCACTTTTACGAAACTCAAAATCACAAAAACAACTTATTGTTAAATTAATTGTCGATAATTCAACTCAGTGATAAATATTGAAACAAAATTCGTCACACTGTACGATGTAAAGCGGATGTCGTCCATAGACGACGCTTGTTGCGAAAGGGTTATTAATAAAATACTATAAAAAGTACGTAAACAAATGTTATTAGACTAAAAATAATTAATTGTAAAAACTTTTTCTTTCGATTTATATCATTATTCATTCTAATGAATACTGTAGCAAAATTTTTATACAATTCTCAGATTATTTAGCATATTGTCCTATGAATGAACCTTAAGCCGGATTTTAATTTTCTTATTTACATATATTTTTTAAACATCTGATCATCTAAATAAATTACTAGAATGCAAACTCACGTTCGAAACTAGTTACAGACCGTTCCTTTCCACAATAGGCCTCGTTGCAATAGCTACCCTTGTGCAATAAAGATCCTCGTGGTGCGAAAAGGACCCGCAGGATTCAGCTGTGTCAATTCATAATGCAGTATGTGCGAATGAAACAGGATAAGGTAATAAATTTTAACACTTGACACACGTTAAAAATGAACTTTTATTACTGTGCCGTCATTTAGGATTTCGGATGAATCCGAGCCCTTCTGCATTCAGTCAGATTTCAAATGCTAGTGTAGTCAGCCAGTCTGAATCAAAAAATATTAAAGGAATATGTAAAAATTGTGCCTGATTTGTGTTAATTTCTCTATTTGGGTGTCTTAAGTGATTATGTGCTGGTTAGTTTTTTTTTCTATCTCTTTGTATTACTATAGTGCTATTTGCAGCAAAGAGTTGTAGTGTCGAATTCTATTTGTAATGTGTTATCAATATTGAAATGTAATTTTGATGTGTTTCGACGTAGTTTATTGGAAGATATAACATTTTATTTATTGCCTTGCCACTGCATGTATGTTTATGAGCCATCAATTTGTGAAAATGGTTCGTTCCGCATCAAAATGCATTATCGAACCGTATTTATCATTGAAATGTTGTCAGAGTACCTATATTAATTTACATGAGTTACGTTATTAGGTGGAAATCTAAATTAATATAGTTTACTTCAAACTATAAATCGTAAGATATAAAATTTAAATTTTACATCTTTCCTAAATAACATCTTTTGTTTTTATTAATTACCTAATAAATGTTTTTAAAATTAGTATGAAATGTCAGAGATGTTCAAACAATTATATATAATTTTCATCTTAAAAAAAAAGACTATATGTATTACTAATCTACAATAATGTCGCAATCGTATGAACTACGGACACTTTGAAAACAAATGATTTTTCACAAAATAGGACTGTCTGAAAAAAATTCAGAACTTTTATTTGATGTTCTAGTTCTTTTTTTTAAAAAAAAAAGTTATAATCACAATTTGTGTTTGAGCGTAGTTTGTACTAAAGAGAAATCTATAAATAAAACTGTAACAATTTAAAATTAATCGGTCTAGTAGAAATTGAGAAATCGTGGGTATCGTTTTGAAAAAAGTTTCGAGAAAAATCCGTTTAAAGTTTCGCGGAGGAAGGAAACAGAAGAGGATTATCGTGCTTCATCCGCGAAAATAATTCAAATTCAAAAAAAAAATGTGCACAGATTCTTGAATAGTTAAATTTTGAAAATATAAAAAACAAAGTCGGTTTTTTTAGAAGTTCAAGACCAGAATAAATTAAATTAGCCTATTAGATCACGATGAAATCGACATAACATTTATAATAATAATTAATATAAGCTATAGATGCATTGTCAATCCGTCATTTTTGTATATTTTTTATAAGTACAATACCCCCTTAAATGCTCTTTAATAAATCAGAGATTCTAATAATGAATTTCGAACTTATGCCACATAGAAAAACTGTGTCCAAT
Organism: Ctenocephalides felis; assembly: GCF_003426905.1. NCBI lineage: Eukaryota > Metazoa > Arthropoda > Insecta > Siphonaptera > Pulicidae > Ctenocephalides > Ctenocephalides felis. The sequence goes on from NW_020538040.1 coordinate 153,291,810, forward strand.
TAACTAAATTATTTCATTTAATTACAATATATATATATATTTTTATATTATGTGATTTTATATATTGTTATTTAAAACTCTATAATATTGTATTTAATTTGCTACATAAAACAGCCCTTAAGGCAACAAAAATCGAACTTGCCGGTTAACATATTAGACAAAATTAGTATGCACTTTTTTTACTCCATACAATTTTCATTTTATTTTTTTTGAAAAACGTTTTATACATAGTTAGAACATACTTATCATTATTTTTTGTTGTAATGTTTGATGTATATAACAAAAAAAAATAACTTTACAATATAATTTTTAGTAATTCAAATTTTTTATACTTAGTTTACAAGATATTCAAATTTTTTTGTGATATATAAGATTAAGATAATACGAATGTATCATTGATTAAATATTTTTATTTTATGCAATGGCTACTTTATCATACTTAATTTAAACTTTATAATACTTAAGAATGCGTTTCGTTCGCAAAGTAGTAATATATTAAATTATTCTTCTTGGAAAAATTAATGTTTACGATTTTTTAAATTTATTTATAAAGTTTTTTTTATTTGTAACCAGCAAATCGGAACTATGTGTGTTCTCTGAAACAATACTTTCGAAATTATATACTTATTTACCATATTTTTGATCTCTAAACTCAAAACAAATCTAACATTGTTACTGCTTGATATCAACTTGTCAAACGTGGGACCAGTAGTTGCCAAGAAGCCGCCACGATCAGATAGGTGGCTACAATACAAAGAAGCTTTTAGCATATACTCTAATGTGGTATTATATAATTCGTTTATCAGTAATATATTTATTCTGATCAGACAGCCAAGTTTCGAAAAATATCATATCTAACTTGGACGAAACTCTGCTTGTTATAAAACATTTGTGTGCGACGTATATCCTCGTAGTATTGTATTTTATTTTTATGCGGCGACATTCAGAGTCGCTGAATAGTTTTTCTTCGCATTGGAAAAATGAACATACGAGAAATACATGTCGCGAAAACTGCATGGGGTACAGGAAAAATGTATTGTGATAACACAAGGAATGACAGCTTTTTTGCCATACTGCGATCGAGCTTTCATTACATTTACATTGAAGCTTTTCATAACCAATGTGCGCCCGATTATTCGCCCTATATTGCGAACGATATTCCCCTACAAATACGCACCCCTATTCGATCAAAAATGTTAAATGCTTTACGAACGCCATGTTTTTATTTTTTCTCGGTGATTTGGAAATATTTGATGCTATTATAGCAGTTTCTTTATACTGAATATATATTACTAACTTGCGATTGTTGAAAATCGAAGGTGCTTCAAATATTTTTTCGGAGATGGGAGGTTGATATTGCGTTGTTTCGCAAAAAGTAATTCAACGATTTTTTATCTGAAGTCAGAATATTAAAGAACTTATGACCATAGTATATATGTTGGCAATTTTTACTATATTTTTCTAGATATATTGACAAACTTGAAAAATATTATTGTTTAACATTCGTTAATTAACTTCTCGTAGGGTAAGTTACAGTAATCGTCCGAAAATCAAAATTAATTTGAATGAATTCAATAATTTGAATTTTTTAACGTATGTTAACGTTTCTGAGGTTTCAGAACGTCTTGGCATACCTTAAAAAGGATACATGTTTGCATGTGTGTGTATGAATCTGTGGATACAATTTTTATGTTCATGTTTTTGGGAGCACGGATCAACCAACTTGAATTATTCAAAAAGCACTAGATTCGTATTGATGAGTAACGGAAACTTTCAAGAATATTCAAAAATGTTAACACACTTTCGGCGGTGCGGGTACTGGTACTCGATTTGAGGATTGTCATTCAACTGCGGGTGCGGGTATTTTCGGGTACTCGGTCGGACACGCTAGATGCGAAGAGCGAACAAAATTTCCTACTATGAGCGGTTGTAACGCTAGTTTTATATTTATTATAAAACTATAATAAAATTATAATTTATTCTTTAAAATTATTTTCGATAAGTAAATACGTATATATTACATAAATATATGGTATTTTATTAAAGACGATATGTTTTACGTCAGCATTTTTGGTAAACAAACTAATTCTTTTATTACTATATTATCATTTATATATTTTGCTATTATCTTTGTATTTATTGCGTTTCGATAATTCATATAATTTAATTTTCAAATACAATGTTAAAAATAAGCTATTACATTTTTACAAACAATCGAGCAGCTTATAAACCCATATTATTATTTATGTCATTAACTATTAGGTTTGTCACTAATTTATACACTATAAAAATTAATTTCGTACAATATTAAAAACAATCGAATTTTCAACGTAAAACTCTAGATTGTATATAGTATGATTGGAGAATGGAATTACTTTGTCTAATTCACGTACCTGGCAACAGGTAATTTTATCAAATACAGTATCCGGCGAGTAATAAAACTAATTCATTAATTTGCTGTTGAATGACGAATTTTTGCAATGTTTTCCAATTGTGCTTGGATTACAGGTAATTTGAAAATGTATGATATCATATTTCTCGTATTTTATTATCCAATTTCTTTTATTTGAAAGAATTCAACGGAATTAAATGTATTTAATAACCTGTTACTTCCTATTACCTAAATAAATCTTCAAATATACATACATATATATATATATATATATATATATATATATATATATACATATTTAAAATAAGCATTTAAGCAAAAGTAGTAAAATATGGTATTCTGATTAGAATGGTTTGCGAAGCAAAGTCAGGCTACATATGCAATTTAAAAATTTACTGTGGTAATGGCAATAGTTTACAGACAACTATGTTAGATATATTAGAACTTTATTTAAATTTGTGGCATCATGTATACATGGACAATTTTTATAATAGTGTAGTAATAATTATTACTACAAAATAAAACTAGAATTTGTGGGACTATAAGGACAATCAGGGGCCTTCCTGAAGAACTTAAAAATTTGAAACATAAAAAAGAGGAGAGACAATATTTAGAAGACGCTAAGAAGTTTTGTTACAATGTTTCAAAAAGAATAGTCCAAATGATTTTTACAATTCTAAACTTATTGCGTAAAAATGTGTAGTGTATAATCGCGTATAAACCTACCTATAACAAACTTTTCTGTATTTTGATTAATTGATTTTTATGATTAAATTCATTTTTTTATTTCAGAGACTAAACTTATGAGGAATTCCGTAAGAAAACGTATAGAAAATTTTTCTGTGTATTTTGTTTTAAATTTTTAGAATAAATTACATTTTTCATTTCATTGCCTAAACATATGTATCATTGCGTAATAATATTCAACTTTATTTGCAAATATTTTACCTTCAGTGTTGATAGTTTTACCTCATAATAACTTAATATTATATTATTTACTACTGCGTATGAGTTTAGGCAGTAAGTATTGTAAGTAAAAGACTGTGCTTTCATGCCACGCTTACGCATTCGCACCGTTGTAAAAACCCCGCTACGGGTACAAGTTAGCCCGAAATCCTATCCGCCGAAAGTGTGTTAAAATATAACAATTTTTTAAATAATTTACGAAATTTTCAAAAAACGTAAATTTTAAGCATCGTATAATTATAAATTACGACACGGGAAATGACACACGCTCACATATTTTTTTCAATTTTAAGGTCAAACCATTCAGAATGACTTGAAATGTCAAGAAAACAAAACTTGAAATATCGTATTTTTTTAGCAGCTACATGAACTTCTCATTCGGGAGGTTAACAATTGAATTTAAAATTTGATATTTCTTATTGAGAATATACCTTAAGAACATATTTTTCGTGATGTATGATATAAATAATTCAGAACATATTTTAGAGCACATCGTTGCTTTAATGATAAATTTTTTACTTCATATTAATAAAACAAAATATTTTCCAGAGTTGAGAAATATATTCTTCAATCTTTATAGCTCCATAGTTGGTAGATAAGTTTTTAGTCGAAGTAAGATGCATATAATGCTTGAAACGAGAACTTTTGTATTAAAACTTCTTACTTTTGCAATTTAATAATGCAACGATACGCCAGGTACTCATTTAAGATTTACAGATGCATTCTCTGAGAAACTTTGCCTGGATTAAATTAATAACCCAAACTAGTTGTATCAAGTTAGAATGCAGAAATCTGCTGGGACAGTGATCTGTTTATTTTCAATGATGAGAGTTGTCTGAATTTTGATGAAATTATTAATTTATGATTATTAATACAAAATTTTGATCAGTATTGAACTCTTGCGATTTTAAAATACTTTAGATTCAAACAACCTGATATTATTCAGTAATGATATTCATTCTTGATAAAAGCTATAGATCAAATATTTTTCGAATGAACTAAAATAAATAAAATTTCAAATAAAATAGTAAAAAATGATAAAAGTAATGTTCAAATTAAATATCATCAAATATTATTTTTTATTTATTGCCGAAATATCTATGAATAAATTATTTTTTTTCGAAACTTGTTTCATATAAAAATATAGTTCTTAATGATTTTGGTTTTGAAAATATTAGAAATAATGGATGTGTGTATGTATGTGTGTGTAGTATGTACGTATGTATATATTTGCGGATACAAATTTTCGTCGACGATTTTGAGAGTTCAAAATCAATAAATCAACCGATTTGAATTTGAACATTTGATTCCTATCAATTGGGGTGAAGATGCCCATTAGTTTACGGCAAGGCAGGTCAAGTCGTTCCGAAGATACAGGGCAAAAATTGCCAAAAATGGCAATGTAGTTTTTGAGAGAACGAAGCGTCCTATTTGAATAATTCAAAAAACATTTCACTTGTATTGACGGCCTGAAGAATTTATTAAATTTTTGGGACGACAGATCTAGCGGTTTCGGAGATTTAATAATATAAAAAAGAAGGAGAATTGATCATTAGACATATGCGCATAAAATTATCAGATATGTTATAGAAATTTTAATTTCAAGTACATTTTATCTTTACATTTTTATAGGTTCTCTAAAATTTTGTCTCTAAAACAGCCACGCAGCGCGATCGCTTTCAAAAATCAAATGTTTTACAAATTTTCGAAAAAATTAAATAACGGAACGAGAAGATCCAGCAATTTGCCTCAAGGCACGATGTCATGCATCACTAGTTTAAAACCAAAAATGAATGTACTAGTTGAATAAAAACTATTGAAAAAAAGAAACGATACAAAACCGTCCCAGTGTATGGAATCGATTTTAATTTAATTAAATTGATTTCACATTTATTTAAATTGGTTCCAACATTGTTGTGCATTCAACAAGTAATCTATCCTTTCAATATAGGAATTTTAATTAGCAAAATCCTATTAAACTATATCAGAATGCTTTATTAAACGCCGCAGTGCATTTAAATTCACTCAAGACTATTAAGCATTTTCTTCGGCTGCATAATTTTGCATGCAAAAGCATCTTTAATTATGCAAATGTGCGTGTATTCAAATCGAGAGACTTTGCTAGACATCGAGTAGATCTTGTATTATAATTTAGTTTCATTTTATCCAAAAGAGCATCGTCGTAAAAATAATGTATAATTCAAACATAAAATGTAGTGAAATTTATTTGCCTCTTACAAATATTATTCGATAGATTAAAAATTATACTATAAATTTGCTCGTTGCATAAATGTATGAGGGCAAAAAGTTGTATTTTAAATTAGCTATTTTTATTATGGGCAGTAAAATAAATATTTGACACAGCGGATTTAAAACCGAGGATAATAATCTGAAGAAAATCATAAAACTTGTATTGAAGCTTCATAACATACAAAATGATATTATATATGAAGCGTGTGTTTCTTGAATCGGAAAATAAATTTTCATAGTTCTAAAGCAAAAAGGTATATATATATATATATATATATATATATATATATGCATTTATAAGTACATAATATATAAGCATATGTAAAGAGGGGGAGTCAAAAATCTCTTACATACGTATATATATATGGTGTGTATGTGCTCGTGTGTGGAAGTCAAAAAATGTAACACCAATTGTCGGGAATAAAACTTACAATTTGCTCTATCAATAATGTTCGTCGTGCGACCGAATCCTCTCTGCAAGTTGCACTCATTTTCTTTGAATCCCTGCGCTAACAGAGACGCACTGTAGGTATATTGTAGGGTAGGTATATTATAGTTTAAACACAATAAAATTATTTTATTATAATTCCATAAGATCAATTCTAACTCATTTTTTTCACCAAGAATTATCATATTAATAAAATTATAAATTTTTAAAATTATTATTAATTATGTAAATGTATAATTAATTAAATTGTATTTCAAATTTATAACTAAAATCAACTAAAAATTTAATAATGTTTCTAATATTATGCTTAGTGAATGTAATATGTAAAACTCGTGTAAGCATGCACTTTGATGTAATATTTTTGTCTCGAAATCTTCAACTGGTTTAGAATACGCGGCTTTATTTGAACAGTATCAATAATATACTTTGAGATGAAGTTGGGGTACATTTTTAAGCCTTGAAATACTACTATCGTGTTCAAAGTTTCTGAGGAACAAATGTACCAATACGATGTTCTAAGGCATGCACGTTTTAGTGAAAATTTTTATGTACTAAAAATTTCGACGGATGAATATGATCCGATATAAATAAAAATAATATGGAATATAAGACTAATTTCTACTGATGATAACATATGATGATATCGTATCCTTTTGGAAGTCAGTTTCGTACCCTTTTGTTTCAAAGATAATATCTTTTGAACTAATCACATCTAGCTAGACCAATAAAAAAAAATTTAATATTTTTGTATTTTATCTAACCTTAATTCTTTGAATTAAGATTTTAATTAAATCTTATACATTTTTATATTCTATATATTTTATAAACACAACCTTGTAAACATAACTACTTTGTTTCATTTTTACTGTTTTGTCTTGTTAAAAATTATAAATTTAAGTACATTTGTGTTCATTATTCAGACGCACTTTCAAATTTATCAGACATTTTTTAGTTTCTTTTTTATTTAAGTAGTAATGTTAAAATATTTATTAGTTCGATTCTTTCTTTTTCAATTATTAGTTATTATCTGAATATCAAATCTATCTAAAAACATGAGAAAGGTCAAAAGTATTGTATTGGCCCAAGAAAGTCGCACATCTAATATTGTATATAAAGCGACTTTTCAACGAAGCTAATATATTGTAGACAACTGAAAAGAAATCTCAATCAGAATAAAAATGCGAAAACTTAACTATTGTGTTAAATTCCACGCGAACATAGTCGCAGGTTCAGCTGGTAAATTAAAAACTTTCACACACACACACACATTTTTATATATATGGGCACTCCATGGTGTAATGGTTAAGCTCATGGACTTGTGTGGACACGGTCGTGTGTTAGAACCCCGCTCTGGACAACCTGACATCGTGCAGTAGGTATGTCCATTTTCACTACAAAATATAGATTAAAAAATGAAACCAATTAAAAATATCGCCTTTCGAGTACTGCGGTGTGAAATGGCAATTGGAAGTCTCTCACACTATTCTTCCGTGAATCGAGTTGGAGTTTAACTCAGCTCACGGACGTATCCCATGGCAGGTACTTCCCATTATATAGTAAAAGTTATATAGTAATAAAATATGCAAATAATTATATTTTAATTGTTACACTTTAGGTTATTAGATAAACTAATAAAATTTAGGAACACTAAGTTGAAATATTATCAACTTGCCTTGTAGGAATTTTTGGAGTTTTTCGAATTGGAGAATTATTAAATATGATGGGGGTGGTCGTGTCCGACACTGCCCTTTGCGCCATGTTTCGCGTTGGTCATGGAACAACCGTTTTGGAACCATCCGGGTTTCGATCAATATCAAAACGCCGCGCTACACCGAAAGCGACTTCGCGTTATACTCCGCATCCATTCGCGTTTCACGTGCTCAAATTTACAGGGTGTTTATTAACTATTACATTTTACGATTTAGATAAAGCAAATAGAATTCATCACCATTGCGAATGGCAATTCATTAAATTTGCTTTGTTAAAATAAAGTATTATAAGGATTGTAAATTCTGGTATTATTTAGAATATATCTGGTACAAACTTGAATTTAATTTACTTTCTGATAGTACAACGTAATACATATCAATATAATTATCCCTACTAATATAATAAATAAATAAATATATATTCTAGAAGACCATTAGCTACTTATGATTCAAATAGTGAATTAAATTGACTATTGACGAATTGCGCATTGTTTGATTTTTTCATGTCATATATTCTGCGATCTGATAAATGAAATTGATGAGTTAGATATTGTTAACAATGTATGTGAAGAAATTGCATTATGAATTGATATTAGTAAATACAACCAGCGGAGATTCTATTAATAATATAATATAGAATAAAAGCAAAATGTAAAACAATGCAATAGAAATGAAAAAATAATATAAAAATAAATCAGATAAGTGGATAATTTGCGCTTTAGTCGATAATATTGAACTTAGAATTTGAAATATGACTCAAATATGAAATTAATTTACTTTCATTTGAGCAGACTGTTGCAAACAGTAGTGACAACGGTTTTTACTTAGAAATATAGATATCAATATGTTTTCTAGTAAAAATAGTTCTGATCCGGCATTGCTGCATCAATAAATGTGCGTCCTATTATAGAAATTGTAATAATAAATCATCAGAGATAGAACAATTCGGGTTACTATTTGTAGAAACGAATAGAAGTCAAATTGGCACATCAGCTTAAAAAATTCTTAAAATTCTTTACAATTTGCAGTTGAAAAGTCGATTAATTAATATCTATATTCTTGATTTATATAAAGCAAATACAAAAAAAAATGTGCGAAATTGCGAATTTTTAGAATGCGTGTATAATTTTCAATATATCTGTTACAATTATGAATTTACAAATTTTAATAGCGTCAAGTTAATTTTAATTACATGTGTCCAACTAATCACTATTATATATTCTAGAGGGCCATTAACCAATATATTTCTTGATAAGGATAACAGAAATATAATTTATGTTCATAATAAATGAAAATGCTTAATAACATGAATATATAACATCTGATACGAATATGAGATAATTGAAATAAATTCACATACTAATAATATGTGTAATGTAACTTTTCCATCCAATCAACAAAATGCAGTCAAAACTTTATTTAAATTATTTTTAATAATTCGAATAAAGTTAGAGGTCTTATGCGAGTATTATCATCATGATTTTGACTCACAGCTAAATTTAAAATCAAATGAATTGAGCAAATGTATGATTTCAAAGAAATTTATTATCTATCACCAGTATAAAATTAATTAATATTGCGACAGTATTAAGAAATACTGTTCTAACTTGTTTATAAGTCAATGTTCAGTATAAAGTATATACTAAGGAACAAGCTTTAACCGAAATTAGGAAATATACTATAAAACTATATTAAAAACTGTAAATGTAAATTTTACAGAATATTAATAAGGAATATTTGAAATAAACTTTCTTCGTGTCTCTTTATTTTGAGTTATACGTGTAAGTAAAATAAAAAAAGCTATTTTTAAAAGTGTTGTGTAGTTCATCAGCTAATCATACTTATTTCTTACGCTGGCAATATAAATTTTAACTAGTTTTGTGATAGATTTTAAAATAGATTTTAAGTCATTCACGATTTTATAGATTGCTGTATTTTTTATTCAATTACATTATTTTGGTTCAAGATCATTTTAGAACAACTCTTATTTTTCATTACATTAAAGATCTTGCCTATAAAAATGCATAGGTGTAATGCATAGGTATGTGGTATATGATCTAAAATGATTTGTAACAAAACTAAACATGATTTATAATGTAATCTATGACTAGACATAGATTACATTATAGATCATGTTTAGTCTTGTTACAGATAATTTATATCATATACTATATACCTAAACCTATGCATTTCACCTATGCATTTTTCATTACATTTTCCGAACCAATTGTATTTAACATTACTGCAACTGGGTACAGATTTATTTTGAATTAATATTTTAGGAGATACTAACTAGAATCTTTTAATGTTGTCGACATGATAACTAATAACATGGGCTTGAGATTTTAGAAATGTTAATAATCTGGTTTATTATCGCAATCGTGCTATTAATATAATTTTTAAGAGCTGCTCGAGTCACCCTGTACTCCTAGTCTTTCGTTCCATTACCGCCCCTCCATACGCCCTTGCCGTGATTCGGTTCCGTTTCGTTCCTTTTCCACGCGGCTTCCGTTTCAGTTTCCTTTTCGCGCGAAAAGTCCTCCGTGTAAATGCATGTTATCTCTGGCGAACGTCATTGGCCGCGTGCGCACACACAGTCGAGCTTCATATGCTACTTTCTATGTATTTATTTTATTTTTCTCATTTAGATTTTCAAATGTGTGTACCTAGGAAACGGATAGTTTTAATTAATTCGTAAACTTCTACGCCTCGCTGAAAAGAGTACTGAACACATTCTTCAGGAAGCGAGAAATTGCATTCGCCAAAATATCGTAGATGTATAAAATAGAGAAAGGAAATTTTCTTCAATTCGATTATTTTTGTGCGATTCAACGCGATATTGTACTACGTTTTTTGCGTTTGTTGGAATTATTTACACTTTCTGCTTAACTAAATAACCGCGGACTTCTTCTAATAATTAAGAGTTATTTAAATGTGGCCAGTTTCAATATTATTTAAAAACTGTAGCAATTTTCATAGATAGATGGTTAAAAAACTAATCAGTTCGTTTTCTCATCAATAGGAATGATGGGAAAAATGGTTTTTGAATCAATCAAATTGATTTAAATCGAATCATTCAAATCAGTTAATTCAAATCGAAAGTTGTTTGAAACATTCAAATCTGTTGATCCATGCTCTCGAATTCGTGGAAGAAAAATTGTATCCGAACATACATTCGTATACACACGCATACATCCATTTCTTCTAAAATATGCCAAAATATTCATGAGGTCTGAAATGTAAAGATTTGCAAAAATGTTCATTTTTGCAATGACAATAACTTATCCTACGGTAAGTTAATGATGATTTGTACAATATAATATAATTTATAACAAAAAGTGCGATTGTAGTCTTAAAATTGAATAATCCAGGACATTTAAGTATTACAAATTTCCAAATAAAAAGTTTGTTCTTCCCGGAAAATTCAATTTGCTAATGTTCCCTGGACTTTTCTAATTCGTTTGAAACCTAAAATGGAAAACCTGTGTCTGTGTATGTGAGAGAGACAAAGAGAGCCAAAATTTGGTTTTTCGTCGACGTTTTTTCATAAACGGCACCACCGATTTTAATAATTCATAAATCCATTTGATGGATCTCTACAAGTACGTATATAACCATTTTCAAGTGAAAATGGACATCACTACTGCACGATGTCAGGTTGCCCAAAGCGGAGTTCGAACCCACAACCCCGTCCACACGAGTCCGTGAGCTTAACCATTGTACCATCGAACACCCTTTTGAAATTGATCATGTACAACTATGCGATTTACTAGAAAAACTCAGATTCCGTAAACCTCAAACAAATATTGTCGCTGCATATTTGCTGTGCGGATTTCTCAAGGCAATTTCTTCGAAAATGACACACAGCGTCGCGGGAGAATTTAGATCTCGGCGGGTGTATTTCTATATAGACGTAAACCTTTGTTTGCCGAGCTCACGTTATGGGTTTTATATCAGCAACAGGTAAAACATAATAAGCTGTTCTCTTTCATATCCTGCCTATGTTTATGAAATGCATATATATATATATATATATATATATATATATATATATATATATATATCGCGAAGAGAGTGCCGAGGTGCGATATTGTGAATTGTGCGCGAACTCATTTAGAACTGCTTATTGGGAAACAGATTATTCATCACATGTTCGTTCGCGAGATATAAAAGTGTCAAATTAAATCAAGGTTTGTTTTATGAATATGAATAACGGTTGGAACATACCTTGCATAGATCTTAAACATAAAAATGTATAAAAGAGTTGCGCGATATTTTTAAACAATATTACTTACCCTTATCCTATTTTTATTAAATAAATTTGCAATCAAATTATAATGTAATAAAAATTTACTACACCACTTCAATTTTATTGAACATAAATAACGGGTTGAAAAGTTGAATACGCATTGCTGTTACTCACAAATCAATTTCGTGAATTTTTTTATTGTTATGGTTGTTTATTTTTCAATGGAACCGCGATCTCAATATTTTTCAAAATTTTATTCAAATTACAATTTGTTAATATAAAGATCCGTAATAATTGTTCTGTTATTATTTTGCATATGGCTGCTTTGAAAAGCAACCCACTTTTTGTCCTTTCCTAATTGTACTCGATTTAAAAAAATTTAACGTACTCAGTAATTTTTTGTTTTTTAATTATTATGCAAAATTTTTTTCGAAAGGCTTTCACTTAATATTATATTAAAGATCTGTAACCTCAAGTGAAAATGATTTTCCACCGCTGCTTGATATCAAGCAGGCTGAAGTTGGTATCCACACCGGAAATAGTAATTATCCACGTTTTTACATTGAAACCTGGCTCTCGATTTCAATACTAACCATTATCGAATAAACATTTAGTAAGTAGCACAACTATTTTTGTGTTTATAATAGATTACTTTTTTTAAATTTTTTATGGGCCTCTGCTTTACAGCATTTTTAACCACCTACATTATTCATATTATTTTTCAGCATATGCTATACAATTCTTACATATATATTTCTTATACATTTATCATACTATCTCTTCTTATATCCTAATCTTTCATTTAATTTTTTTTCAACTGGTTTTCATTCTTCTTGTTTCTCAATATGTTCTGCTCATCTTCTACACTAAACTTCTTTTTTCCTTCTTACTTCTAATACATTTTTTTTCTTGTATTCTACAAATTAACAATTCTTAATCTAATTTAATATTTTATATTTTAATTCTAGTATTGCTGGAGATTCGAACCGAATTTCTCCAGCGTGTGAGTCGAGAACGCTTCTAAAAAATTACTTAAATTATTACTATTTCAGAAATTGTAATAATAAAATTAATTAGAGAGATTGGACAACTCTTTGAGTTCCCATCTACAAAACAGACGTCGTTACTTAACTCAAATCTTCACAACTTAGGTTCTGATCGCTGCTCAAATAATTAAAAATAATATTTGAAAAATAGATTATTTCAAAGCCAAATAAATCTTAATAAAGTCTCTATATATACAAATCTGCCGAACAAATTGACATAAATGCAGTTTTTAAATGAGTAAACAACCATCAATTACTTAAGTATTCTGCTATAGCTTGGTAATATAGAAATATAGATAGAAAACCGAAAAACTTGAAATAAATTTGTATGTTGATGTAAATCTTGGCTAAAAATAAACTTTTATCTCATTATCTTCAGAACCGTTCTTGATTTTTTCGTGCTTTTTAAGATCACGTAAATATGGATTTCATCACCATATCACCAAAACAACTTATTCAGATATCTATTCAGATCATTTATTGACTCTGGTTAAAAATTAAATATATACACACACACACACACATATATATATATATATATATATATATATATATATATATATATATATATATATATATATATAGACGATTCTATTATCCGCTGATTCGCAATGGCGTCAAAATGTTTATTTCTCGGAATAAGTCTTGTTCTTCACCCTAGACACAATCCTCCAAGGACCAACATCATTGCGATATAATCGTGGTTTCCCAAACTTGCTAACTCGCTGTGGGAACTTCGCGTTACTCTTGTAACATAACTGAACAACACAACTTTCTTCGACAAAAGTTACAAGGCGAACTTATAGTTTTGGAAGTGGCTGAAACAAAGGTTATCTTGTAAAATAATTTATTATTGTACAGTAACATGCCCGAAGTATTCTTTTATGAAAAATTTATTTGCATAAAATATGGATGTAATAAATATAATAATAAAATTGAAATCATAAAATAAAAGTATTCATATTATTTTTATTTTATTTCTGAGTGACCATTAGCCTATTTGGATTGGATAGACTTTTTTAGCCATATCAAAGAATATTCATTTCTTAGAGGATAACATAGCTTTAACAAATATTATATTTATTATTTAATTATAACTAGCTGTATAAACAAAACTGCAATTCTGTTACATCTAGTTATTGACCGTTTGTTCAGCTGTACTAAATGCATCATAGAGTGAAATATCCCACTCAGCATCAAAATATAGAAGCTTTTGAGTAGTATTTTTTGGGTTACAGTAAATGTACTGTAAAAACCAAACAACGTACATCTCAGAACATAACACATAACAAACAAACAACTATCGAAATATGTTCAAAAAATTGCCCAGTTATTGCCTAAATATATAAATATGTTTCTTTACTATTTTTTCCAGATTTTTTTCCGTTTCCTTTTAACTCATAGAGGGGAAACACCCAATGTCTTATTTCTAATAATGAGAGATTTTCCAAAATAAAAGCTTTCATTATTCACCCAATTCCAAATACAAGTTTCATTGACACATTTTTACAAAAAATTTACCTCAATATTGGTCCTTTTTATCCCAACCGCATGATAGCTTTTATTGAGATTATATTGAAAAATTTTTGAATCTAAGATAAAAATAACAATGCGGATGAGAATAATTATATAATGTATACTTATAAACCTTATATAAATTATAAAACTTATAAATTTAGGTATCGTAAATTAATATGAACGGCAATAATACGCATTTATGACGCTATTTATAAATTGTTTTATCTGACCAAGTCAAAAGTAATGAATTTTTTCTTTTGTGTTTTTTGTGAAATAATTATATATTGAAATCTACATAGAATGTCCAATATATTACACCTAAAATTTATTACCTAATATTTTAAACAAATTTTCGATTGTTTTAAATCTTTGTTATCCTTGAAATAATTATCTTTGAACAAACGTATAAACATTATCTCTCATTGTGATAAAATGTCTACTGGCACAATAAAGCATTTCAGCCCGTTATTATATTTTCAATAAGTAACGTTCATACTATAATGCCCTCAAATACATTTTGCATTAAACTTTGATATAATTCAAAAGATTTTATTACCAGCCATCATTCCGCGTTCCGCATCGGCAAAGTTCTCTGACAAAGTCATGACTCTTTCACAGCTGCAATAAAATTTCTTTTCAGCGATCGTCGCCCAGACGCTGCGAAACAATATTCGTTTCTTTTTTTACTGGTTATATAGATGCACGAGGTGAAATATATAAATTAGTTTGCTGGATGCCACCCACGGGGATAATTTTTCGAAATGAGGACGCAGAGATTGCACATGGTAATGCCTCTGTCGTCGACTCTCGGTGGGTAATTAATGCAGGTTGTTTATATCTAGACTTTATTCAATTGTCCGTTTATTAGATATACTTTAACACTATATCATAATTTTCAAACTATTATTATTTAAATTAAACATTATCAGTGTTGAAGATATAAGCATTATTATATATTACTTTTTATATACGAGTATTATTTGAACAGCGATCAGAACCTAATAGGGCCTATCTTTTTATCATTTCCATATAATTACAATCTGCCTGGTAAAAAGCATCAAGTAAATTCGGTGACAAATGCGTAAATATAAGATTTTGAAGTGCTAATCAATAGTGATCATTTTCGGTTTGAAAATGGATGAGATAAAATTACAAAACTGTAATAATAACTTTACATTATACGTTATTTACTAAATTCAAAAGGTTAGTTCTTTCGACTCTTCTGGGTATATTCGATGAGAGCATGTCATTTGCAAGTTGTTTTGGATAATCTTCTAGTCAGGGTTTGTACTTAGATGCTGTCTTTGATTTCTTCTGCTACCGTGAACATATTGGAGCCCTGGTAGGTTAGGCAATTTGGAACATACTTGGGCACTTC
This sequence comes from Ctenocephalides felis, assembly GCF_003426905.1. Classification (NCBI taxonomy): domain Eukaryota; kingdom Metazoa; phylum Arthropoda; class Insecta; order Siphonaptera; family Pulicidae; genus Ctenocephalides; species Ctenocephalides felis. Next base: position 153,307,766 of record NW_020538040.1, read on the forward strand.
TAGTATTTTTTTAAGTTTTATTTTGATCTTGGCAAAAAACATTCTCTGAAAAAAAATTTTACGTAAATATTTACGATTGAAGTATGGATTTTTACCTTTACTCTAGCTCTACCTTTACCTGGTGCTCTACCTCTACCTTTACTCTAGCTCTACCTTAACCAGGCGATTTACCTTTACCTTTACTCTATCTCTACCTTTACCTGGTGCTTTACCTTTACCTCTACTCTACCTCTACCTTTACCTCTACTCTACCTCTACCTTTACCTTTACCTCTACTCTATCTCTACCTTTACCTGGTGCTTTACCTTTACCTTTACTCTATCTCTACCCTTATTTGGTGCTTTATTGTACCTCTACTTTTACCTTTACTCAGTAAACCAGTACAAACTAGCCCAAAGTTTGAACCCGACCTCGGCCAACTCTATACCAGGCAGCATAATAAAATTTTCACTTAAAGTTACCAATTTGAAATATAATCTCCTGTAAAAATCGTAAGTAGAGCTTTATTTAAAATATGAAGCCAAAAATACTAAAGTTTTATCGTAATTTGTTATAACTTGGATAAGAGAACTACTGGGTTGCCTTTCAAAACACGAGGTACACACTAAGATGTCAAAACAATTACTAAGTGCCCTCATAATAAGAATGATTGTATTCCAAAAACATACATAAAACCTGTATAATGGAATGTAAATCAAGTAAAATTTAAAAAATTGCAGATGACTTTTTTGAACATAGTTTCTTTCTATATATTCAATGTTTTGTTTTAATACTATCATTTCAAATTTAGTTGTACACACATACATATTATATATAAATATTATATATATATTATAATTTGCTGTTTACTTAGAATGCATCGCGCGTGCCAAAGATGCAGCTCAGTTGCAGGAATATTATTCTCAAAGCGAATATACGTATCAGAAATCCTAGACTACAGTCTAAGTAGAGAGTAGCGAACCCACTTGTAGCAGTGGGTTTAGAGATTCTACGCGAAAGAGGTGGTTGCACCGTCTTATAGATTAGTGCTGGTCAATATATTACTCATCTAGATCTATAATAGATGTAGATTAAATAATTGAAATAATTAAAATTATTTTATGTTTTCTTAAAACATCTCGTTAATGATATAATTTCATGCATCTGAAAGGTTTTGCTCTATGAAAATCAGCTATCGCATTGTACAGAAACCGCACTATAGGAATATCGAAATTTGGTATAAATCACAACAATTGTACCGCATTATATAAGGGCTAATAAATACAAAAGAAATTTATATAAAAATCTATTTATATAAAAAGTATAAATTAGTTTCATTGATTTGATCCTTCCGCTTTTTTGCTCTTGGTTTAATACAAAAAGGCGGAAGGGAGATATTTGACAACCTAATAAATAAAATAAACCTTGAACTGACAAACTATTCTCCAACAAATACAATTTGAAACTGTTTTTTTGGGAAGACTAACGTGCCGAGAAAGTGGCACTACTAAAACCGATGTCGTACACAGCTACGATATGGCCTAGAATGAATATATTAAACATATTGTGAAAGATGAAATAATAAAACTATCAAAACCATTTAACAATATTTCTATATCTAGATTCTTGAGACTTTATAAAAGGCGATGGCAGTGTAAAAAAGGCGATAAAAATATTGTGAGCAATTACAGACCTATTTCCTTCTTAATTCTTTTGATAAGATGTTTGCACGTCAGAATCTCTGGCTTCTTCAATAAATACAATATTTCGTTTCACAACCAACATGGTTTTCGGAAAAAACACTCTACATCGCAATCGGTTTTTAGCCTCATCCAAAATGTTATTAACTCTTTTAAAGATGAAAGTTATTGTGTCGCCGTCTTCTACGATCTCTCCAAAGCTCTCGACAGTATATCTCACAATATTCTCAATGATAAGATAGAAATGTATGGTTTTCGTTCTAGCTCGCTTAAATTATTAACATCTTACGTAAGCGTATATTTGGACAATAGCACCGGTGGAAAAGTTATATCCAGGAAATTAAACGTCAAAATGGGTGTCCCACAAGGATCAATTCTTGGAACGTCCTATTTATTCTTTACATCAACGACCTACTCAATTGCTCAAATCTTTGTGACTAATGTTTAAAAAAAATAGTTTTCACCTGGTCAATGCTGCACCCATTGTAATAATGATAAGTTTCATCATACCTGGATGCAACAACTATTTGAATTTCTAGCTATATTTGGGGCCAATTCTCGGATAAAATAAAAATGTTATGGCAATGTAATTACCGTTCTATCTTTTTATGAGTTGCTTGTAACGAACTGTCCAAAAACTATTTGCTTTGCTATCAGGCGTTTTACACATTAAACCTAACTTCACATATGTGTTGTCAAAGAGACATCAGGTAGTTGCACTTACGGTAAAATTGTTATTTGACGTTTGTGCGTTTTGTAGATTAGGTCTTATGTCTAAAACGCCTGATCGCACAGCAAATACATTTTTGACAATTTGTTACCACCAAATCATCTAAGATCGACCCGTAACATAGCATTACCATATCATAGCTATTTATTTTATCATGAAATCGGCACCTTAATTTAAGTAAATCATCACAACAGTTAATAGAAATACCAATAAACTAGTTAATAAAAAAAATACTAATATATTAGGGTAACTATGAAAAATCTTTAGCCAATATGTTTATATAACAACTGATAGCTCCTATGTCCAATGCGTAGATTGCCAAGACAATGCACAAAGATCAAGGCAAAAATAATAAATAGTTTCAAATGCACCCCGTCCATTCATCTACAATGCATATATATCATACCATTGGTAAAAAAAACTCTTGAAACTTTCTTTATTTCAGTTCTTTAAATTCTATTAATCAAATTCTTTCGAATAAATTTTCCCGCCAGCCTTCGTTTGCCGACAGACGCTCAACTAGTTCGGTTTCCTTTCGATGGTGGGCGGACGCTAAGAGAGCGGGCGCGGGTGGAGTTAAAGCAGTCGTAGAGATAACGGGATAACGTTGTATCGACAATTCACCGATCCTTCTACGTCGCTACGCCGTAGTCACGCTTGATAGCGACAGCTAGCTAACAAGTCAACTGAGATATTGCCTGTAGTTTGAATTGTGTTTACTTAAGATGTATTTTATTGCTCAGGTGCTCGACAAGTTGACAGGTTTTGAAGTGGAAAACATTTAGCGGGATAATTTAGATATATATATATATATATATATATATATATATATATAATACTGGTATTTTGCTCGGAGGCAGATCTGTGGTGTGAAAAAAACACATTTAATTTCTTTACCCTATATTGTGGATCAAAGTTTACTTTTCTTTTAAACTTCTGCTTTCATGCCTTTGTGTCTTGTGCTTTAATATTCAATTCCTCGTATTTTTTCTTATCATTGAATTTATTCTACATCTGCGTCCTTGATGTTTCAGCTTGTTTATTATTTTTTTCTATGGCATTTTGCAAACTGCGCTTGTACCAATAAGATTCAGTTTCAATTGTTCATTTGATCCACAATCATATCAGATTTTTTTTTATTATTTCACTCGCTGCAGTAATAGTTTATTTTAACCGTGTAGGTTTATTTTATCTTCGTTCTCTTATTTTTTAGCCTTTCTTGGAGTCTACATCTCTGATCTGTGCATCAAATTTTGTAGCACCTACTCAGTTCTCATCTGCCTTTCGTAAAGTCAACATCAAAGATATGTCGACCCGGGCGCCAACAAATCCGGGTCGACAAGCACCATGACCTGTAGTCGAGAAAACAAGGACAGTTTTATGTTAGTGGTATTAACGCGTGCGCTTGGCTCCTTCAGAACTGAGTGTGATAATTTTTTGTTTCGTCAATTTCCTGTAATTTTTTGTTCCAGAAAATGTAAATTTTATATATTATATTTGTACCATGAGCAAAATACAATTAGCATATCTTTATTATTAATATATCTGTCTTCTATTCGGCTTTAAACTTTTAAAACTAATAAAAATTATAGTGAAATTTAAACTTATTTCACACCTACATTTAAATCATTTTACGCTTATTTTGATCTCAAGTTTATCAATATAAATAAATATTATTATAACTTAAAAAAATTAAAATTGATAAATCAATTTATATGTAAATTCATACTATCATCACCAGTGACAATTGTTATTTATCCATTCAGAGTTATAGATTTGTTTTACAATAGTACAATAGAAAATACTACTTTATAATATTCCTGTTGAACACTGAATTTTTGCTATATTAAACCTACTTGCCAGATGATGATTTCATCGTCATTAAAGGAATATAATTTTATATTATAGTAAACATTATTCAGTCTTATAATAAAATAGAACTTGAATGTCCATTCTATAGACCGAGAATTCTTTCACTATTTTAAGTCAGTGCTAAATCTTATCTGCTCGGCATCTTCTCTCTGCTCTACATTCTATATATGTCCAGGGAGATTTATATTTCTTTTCATGGACGAAAATATTTTTTTATCATTCTGTACAGCTTGTTCGAGTTGATTTAATATAGGAAACATAAATTGATTACACCAACTTTGAAAAAAAAAATTACTTATAAATTGTAGTTGAAACAAGTTATCATTTTAATAGCAAATTAAACACACTCACTCGGATTCTTTTTTAAGAAGTGGTTGATTTAAAAATTGCGAACCGGATATATTTTAATGATTGCATTCACTCAATTAGTTTAAACGAGATTAATTAATCATGCTTATAGAGTGCTTAAGCCTTTCACGTTCTATGGGGGTAAAAGCCTATTATCCCTGAAGTACAAAGAAAGATTTACAGTTATAGGACGAACTCTGAATTAAACCTAAAGTTTCAATATGATATTTAGTACAATGTGATATTCAGTACAATTCAACAACTTACTATTATATTAGTATTATTTAAGGCCAGATTATCAACAGGATAATTGAGATTGAATGTAATATCAGAAGTTATTTTTGAATTTTATAGTAAATATCGTTAAAGTACTGAACATAAAATTTATTTCCAAGTTATCATTCATCTTTGATAAAAATTTTGACGAATGATATGAGGTCAATAAATATTTTGAACAAATAATTGAAAGACTTTAATCATAAGCATACTAAGTTTTGTATATTTTACAATAACTAGATACAAGTGGTTTTTTACTTCAAGGTATTAGCAAATAATCGATTAATTTATAAGAAATCAATATATTGTATATAAGATTATAATATGGCCGTTATGCTGACCTACATTATAACTTCAGAAACTATAAAAAATTATTCAATTTTGTGAAAATTTGCTAAGCATGGTAGTTAGTCGACAAGTAGTTCAAATATTAAACATTTTTACACAAAAGGGGAACATTTGTCTAATATATACACGGTGAATTTTCTATAAACACAAATAATTTTGATAATTATTTAAATTTGAACCCATTATAGTGAGCCAGACATTTTAGAATGTTTGTTAAATCAGTGCATTCTATGACTATGCCAAGTTTTATTAAAATAGTCCAACAAATTAATCGCAAAAAGGCTTTTTTTTTTACTGACAACTAATTAGCACGATTACCAACTGATATCTTTCGGATACTTTTTGAATTTCTGAAATCGGTTCAGAATTTTTTTGAAATAAATGAAAAGTTTATTTAACAATATGATACAAATTACTTGAGATCGATAAGTACCTTGATGTGGTTTTTCTTATATCTTATTAGTATTTTTTTATAAAGTTAGCAGTAGAAGTGTGCTTTTAATATATTTTCATAATTTTATGAATTTTTTGAACTCGGAAAACTTACAAACTACTTATATCACACTTGTGAAATTTTTACGCGCCCCAAATATATGTTCCGCTTTTTTAATATAAAACGGGGAACAGGAGTGCTCCACAGAATATGAAAACGGCTACTAGCCAACACATTGAAACATACTTGTAGTTCGGTTTCAGTATTCATCTATGTAGGCACATAGATATATAAATATATATATATATATATATATATATATATATATATATATGCACATATAATATTTCTAAAACGTGTATTTTGTCGTACGCTATTCTGCGATTCCCTACACAGTATAAATGTAATCTAGTGAATAATATAAACCGTCACGTTCCTGAGTTAGTGACAAGTGACAGATTTTTTCTGTAAATATTTTATTTCCTCGCATTTGTGCCGAGACGAATATAGAGTGGATAACGCGTATTGCGATGTTTGTCATGATTAATAAGTTTCGACTAATCCCGGCAACTTTGTCATTTGCATTAATAAAATAATTTAATCTTAACGCTCTTGGTTTAATTTTAATGGTGTTGATGAACACATAATGCAGGATCGTATTTAAGCTGCTTACCGTAAAATGTTGCGGTGTTAATATTGTGATATCATCACTTTAATAGCAACACTATATTATGTTGACGGGCGATTATTACATCAATTTTGCCAAACGTACGGTTGATGAATGGGGCGAATTGATGGCTCTTCGCGTCCGATATATCACAAATAAAAATGATCGAACTCTTGTTTGGTCAATAGATTTTATTTTAAGATTTGTTGAGATTCTTTTTCAAAATATTTAAACCTTTATCATAATTAATTCAAACTTAGCAGTTAATATAATAAAGTATATGACTGTGTTTAATTTCAAACAGTGCAGGATTTGGAAAGGGATTTGAGGTATTAGATTAGAAAATTCATTTGATATAAGACCAGTTTTTGAGTTAGTTCAATTGGATTGTATATATTTATGTGTTGATTATTAAAATATATACTAATATGTAAAAGCAAATTTTTTTTATATCTGTTTTATTCAGCAATCAGAAATACATAAAAATTCCTATAAGCTAAATTGACAATATTTAAGAGCGATGTCTAAGAAGAACTCCAATGAGATCTTCTTAGTTTAACAATTAAAAAGATTATGATATATTGAAGCTAATCTAAGACTAATTCTAAAGGCCATTGACGTTTCAATCTTCTTACGCCAAATGGTTGGATAATGTCGCCTATTGATGGGTTTGAATGTGACTCCAGTTTACGTTTGTATTTTTCCTTAAATTCTTCGAACGTTAATTGCACCGTTTTCATGTTGAGATCGCTGTGGATGGTTTCATTTGTAACGTACCACGGAGAATTAAGTATTATACGTAAAATTTTTGACTGAGTTCTCTGCATTATAGCTATATTTGATTTGTAAGCACATCCCCAGAGCTCAATTCCATAGGTCCAGATTGGTGAAAGCAACATGCGTGTACAATATGATACTGAAATAAATATCAATGCGTGTGCTCTTCTTGGATACTACTAGTAACATCCCGACTTGTTCTGTTTTCCATGTCGTGACTATATTGAACTAATTTATTTATAAAAAAAAATTAAGTTACAATTAAATTTTCTTTAATTATATCTATATAAGTCATAAATAGAAGAAAAAAATTAAGAAGTTTTAATACTGTCCAGTTGCAGCTAAGCAACTTTAAACTAAAATCTAGACATAATGGTATAGTTTTTTACCCCAAAAAACCCGGCGTTGCGTTTAGTAGACGCCTGGACGATTATTTAAATATTGGTGATTGGTTTATTGCCATTTGAATATTTCTTTTTAAAAGATTGATTTGAACGTATAGATTTATTGCTGTAGAGCAGCATGATCTATTTTCGACTTTCGGAAAAATTTTATTAACTTCCCGTAGGGTAATTACGTTTTCGTTAAGTGGAATCTTTGTTTCAAATGTTTCTGAACATTTTTGCATACGTTAAAAAAATAGATGTGTATGTGTGCGGATACAAATTTTCGTGGACAATTTTATGAAGACGAATTAACGGATTTGAATTATTCAAGAAACATTCGATTCCTATTGATACGGAGACGTGCTGATTAGTTTTTGGCAAAGGCAGATCATGGTACGTCAGTTTTGAGAGCGTCCAATTTGAATGATTCAAACATTTTATTTGTATTGACGAAATAAGAAACTGATTGAATTTTTGGATAGGCGGGTTTAGCGATTTTGGAGATCCAATAAAATAAATAAAAAAATATCAGTTTTGCGGTCAAAAATGATCATTAGACATATGCACATCAAATTACCAGATATTTTATAAGGATTTGAATAGTACACATTTTGTTTACTTTTGGGTTCCGTACCAATGTTTATCCGTTACACTGCGACGAAGCAAAAAAAAAACAAAATTTTGAAAAATTTCTAAATATAAAAAAAAATATATTTTTTTCGAAAAAGTATTTTTTTTCAAAAATTCCAATTTTCTCAAATCAAAGTTTTCAAAAAAGTATTATCAAAGTTTTCAGTACGGAAAGTTCCAGGAATTTGCCTTAAGGAATGATGCATGTACCACCAGTTTCTTCATTTAATTTAAAAATTAGCAAGTATTAAAAAGACAACCATACCTCGCTTGTGTTATATATTTATAAATCAGTAACTCAAAAAAAAAATTCTAATCTAACGAGACCTGTTCGGACCATAACTAAATACTGCACTGTCCAACACGGCATGTACGGCACTCTCGGCTAACGGTATATTCCTTATTCACATTTCATACATGGCCGCTGCATGAATATACGAATTAGGCAACGTCAAAGGATTAATGTAGGAACACCCTCGTGTGCCATTCATGGACCGCTTTCGCACTGTGAGTAATACGGCAACATTAAAATTCAAGGGTAACGAACATAATAGTGCTCATGTCGTGTATCGCATGGCACTCTGCTGCCATTTCTCAACAGTGCAGCGTAACGACGCTGCTGCTTGCTGCCGGGCTATGGGATTCTGAATAAGTTGTTTTTTGCGTACTTAGACCACGCTGACATTGCAAAAATACTCGTTTCCCGAGATTTATAAACTGCTTTTGTGTCCCTTCTACGTATCAACGCGGTGCATTATTATTTATCAAGTGCACGAGGCGAGAGACTGGATGTATTAAATTTGATATATTAAAATCAGCATTTTCTACATTTTGATTTTTAAAGTCATACTCTTATCTTTGTCATATTGTATAGTTTCATTATACCATTATTATATTAAATTAGATCATCGATTAGAGCGTGAGCTAGCAGCAACTAGTCCCGGGTTCGCTGGTTCGATTCCAGCTACCGCCGTAGCCCGACATCAGGCAGCTTTGATGTCAAATTTTCACTTGGGGTTATAGATTACAATATAATTCTAAGTGGAAATCGTCCTTCGTGGACATAGCTGCAACATCCAATCATATGTTAACTATTAGACGTAAGAGCTAATATCAAAAATATCCCACACATGAGAGAATTGTAAAGCGACGAATTGCCTCTCATGAAATATATAAGTAGTCATAAGTCCTTAGCCAACAGCTTATATAAGAGTTCTGAAAAAAAAACCTTTTTCTACGGTAGGTGCTTTCGGCAGGATTGTCACTGTTTAGTTCTACTACTGAACGGACAGACACAACGATTTATTTTCGATATTTTTATCAACATCAATAAAAATGTGTTAAAAATTCAAAAATCACGCTTCTTATGAATGGAAATTATGAAGACTAGAATTCTCAATACATTAACTTTTAGTGATTAATCTTGAAGCAGACTAACACAATATGTCGTCCAGAGACGACATTCGTACACTCAGCATGCCATGTCCAGGAACCACAATCCGTGGCGAAGTGGTTAAATTACATTTCAATAACCACACAGGGCATAATTGATCTGCAATTTCAAAAAGCATATCATTGATTTAGGCATTAGTGTGGGTATGCGGACTTATGTATTCAGGGTGTCCCAGAACTCAACGTCAAACGAGGTGATAGTATTGACCTGAAAAAAATTTGTAGAAAAGAGTTATTTTACGTTGTTTGAAAATTATGAGCTTTTAAGTACAACCTAGACCTTTCGTGAAATTATGACCATATTTTGATTGTTGTGGTTGACTTTTATTGACTTTATTCATATAAACTTTAAAACCGTAACCGTGAATAATATTTCTAGAACCAGAGTAAAAAAATATTACACAATTGCCCCAAGTTTTCAAGAATTATTTTGTCATGTATATATGAATTTTTACAACTTGTCGACTATAATTCTAGCTTTTGTGCTCCCAAACATATTTAACAGTATAATGCATTGCAATTAATGTTTAAAAACTATTAGGTTAGATTAGGGGACCAATAAATGAGTAATTATAAGCCTATATTAATGAATTATGTGACTTTCAAGTCGCAGCGGCCTATAATGTTTGCACTTCTGGGTACAAAAATGTTATTTCAAGTTAAAAAACCTAACACATTCCATAATTGTTTATATTGGCTCTCTCGGTAATATTATAAGGTCAAGATGCCTTCATATTAGGCTCAAAAATTAAATCATTCAAAATTAACGCTTTCAATTTTCAAGTAGTATTTTTATTACAACATGCATCAATTTATCTGGCGCCTCATTATTTTCGGCAAAAACAAGTATGTTCAATGAGACATAACGTACTATTATTTCGTATAATTGTAATTATTACTTAATTTGTAATAAAGTATAATACATACTTTAATTAATATATTGTGGAAAATGATTTTAAAATTTTATGAATTCCACAATAAAAATAATAGCACATATTAAATATTAAGATGAATTATTATGTGTAATTCAGTTTTAAAACTTTTTCACTAATTTTTCCAGTTAAAACAAAATTTATACACGACTCTTACTTGCACGTGCTATTTACTTACGGACTGTATTATTTATATGCATCTGTGAAAGAGGAGCATTTTAATTTTCAAGGAAAAATTTTATTATTACTCATACTAATTGCATGACGTAGGTACAGCACTTAAACTAAATTTTATACAAAGAAAGAAAAAAAATGGCACAGCGAAATAAGTTGGTGCAAGTAGGATAGATCTATTCACTAGATATATATATATATATATATATATATATATAATATATATATATAATAGTTACTAATAAATGACATTATAATAAGCCAATTTTGCCGAAAGATAGACTAATGTTATAGCAATGCTATATTATGCTGTTTTTTTTTCATATAAAATAGTACTAAAAAACTGTCAAAATGCTATGTATTTGCTATGCAGTTAAGCGTTTCACACATAAAATCTAACTTCTTAAAGTTAGTGCGTTTTCTAGGTTAGGTTGTATATCTAGAACGACTGAGTGCACAGCAATACAAAGCATTTTGAGAGTTTTTAGTACCATTTTATATAAAAAAGCGGCGTAATATCGCGTTGTCATTCATACATTTACATTATTTAAATAATATAAAATAATATTTAATGAAATATAATAAAATTCAGGTATCGTAAACTAATCAACAGTGCTCAAAATTAAAAACAACTAACCGTAAAAAAAAACTTCAATACAATGTGGCATTTTATTTCGTTATAGCTACGACGCCTGATTTAAGGCAATGGCTTGTTACGTATCTTTGCCCTTTAATTTAAAATTTCAAAAAATAATTAATAAAAATAAAATTATATGTAAAGAAAGAAAAGAAATAAATTAGTAAAGGGAAATAACAAGATAGTGCAAATCTGATAGATCAAAAATACTTAGCAATTGTTAAAAATTGAAAATGTGGCCGTCTATCTCATGATAGCGACGTTTGGTTATACATCTTTTGTCCTCTACTTTAAGATAGTATAATAATATACTTATTTCTGATATAATGGTGTTGGTCTTTTTTACCCGCAGACCTTTAAACCCCCCTGTATATATTATAAGTATTTTATTATACTAACTTTACCTAAGTTTGTAATTAAAATTTCATAAGTCAATTACAGTATAATTACTTTCTTATCTTAATTTCCGACGTCGCATTAGATTCGTATCTAATGTCGCACATAAAGAGAGCAGTTACTTCGCACGTATCGTGTCGTGCGTTATGGCATTTGTCCATTACATTCTATTGTGATAGAAGTTCACGGAGTTACGAATGTATATTTCTCGTCTGCCAGTCAGATGTGCTCCTCGAGGGTAAGGCTGAGGTTAAATTAGAGTAGTTACTGCCAAGCTAAGTGTTTTGGCCACAACATGGTAAGAGAAAGATACTTGTTGTATGTTACACACTAAACGTACTGATTTTGAGAGGTAGAATCAGAAATCACATAAGATACGTTTTGGTAACTGAAATTGATATAGATTTATATACTTATATTTATAGAACAAAGATTTGGGCAATTAAGTAACGATGTACAATCTCGCACAAAATTGGTACATTACCCAAACATGCATGTATACTACAAATTTTTATCCTTTTCAAAAAATCTTGATTATTAATCCATGTCGAAGATTCACCCTACTATCTATTAATTTCTGGGTAGATATTAACATCATTAAATTGGTTTGTTAGAATGCGTTAGTTACTAAATGTGATAAAATGAATCAAAACGTTTATTTGTTACTTATTTTAATTCCTCCAAATATTTAATATAAGGAAACCACTGCAGGCGAATGCAAACAAAACTTGTTTACATTGGAATTATCCTTGATCATTACAACTCACAGTTTGTAAGGCTTTCGTCACATTTTTTCAGTTTTTCAGCAGAAAAATCTAAATAATTTTTTTTTATCTTTACGTTTAAAAGGCTTCTGAACATTTTGGCATACCTTAGCAAAAAATGGAATATGGTATGTGTAAGTATATGTATGTTCGTGTTTGTGTGTGTGCTGATACAAATTTTTGTCCATGATTTTGAGAACCAAGTTTAAATAATTTAAAAATCAGGTAATAATAAAAAAGGCAGGTTAGCAGTTTCGGAGATGTAATAAAAAAGTACAAAAAATGCTATTTGACGGTAAAAAATTATCATTAGACATGTGCACATAAAATTATCTGATATTATATAGTGTTTTTAATAATAAGTACAACTTTTGTTTATATTTTCATGGGTTTCGTACCAATGTTAGACTGTGACGCGACGCTTACGCGCTTCGATATTTCGTCTCTGAAACAATACACACACGCATATATTTTATTATATTTGAGTGGTACTTAATATGGATTTTTTTGAATTTCTTTGCTCCTAGGGGTTCAAATCGATAAAATTCTCTGAAAGTTTCTGCTCTTAATATTAACTTAAAGATAGCAGTCCGCACTCCAACCAAAGTTTCTTGGTTCTTCTTTCTAAGTAAATACTTAATTTATAAAATACACCTAGTTTTTGTTGTAAATTTATTTGTGAGTAAATTAGGCAAATACAAAGTTATTTTCAATATTGTGATTCAGATGTCGCTAAGATACAAAATTCTAAAAAACAACTGGAATTTCACTCATGTTATTTCTAACGTAACTTTGGTTGGTGATGAAGATCATTTTGGAAGCGTTTGAGCAAAAAAAAAAACAAATCATTCATAAAGAACCACTTTCATATATATATATATATATATATATATATATATATATATCTGAATATTTTTTGCAGCATAGAATTTTTTTTATTCCATTAAAAGTTTCGACACTTGATGTGTGTCATTATTCAGTAATCTAATAAACATACTACTTAAATACAAAAGTTGATAAAAAATATAAATATATGAAAAAGGAGAAAATTATATACATACCATATTTTTATTTTTATATATTTATATTTATTATCAACTTTTGTATTTATGTAATGTTTTTTAGATTAATGAATGATGACACACATCAAGTGTCGAAACGTTTAATGAAATAAAATCAATTTAATCCTTATTCAATTTGACGATTCAGCTGCAAAAAAACTTCAACAAAATTATCATATATATATATATATATATATATATATATATATATTTATATATATATCTTAAATAATAAAACAAATTATTAGTTAACTAATGCAAGTTTTGCCTAACAAAAATTATCATTTATATTCATTATAATTCATCATCCTTCCACATATATACTCTAGTATTTTTAACCCATACTTGAAACACAGTTTACAGCGTGATAGCACGATATCTTACAATTCAAATCCCCATATATCCTCTCCGATAAAAATCGCCCGATATACCATCTAAAAACTATTATTAAGCTGAAGATTCTTCAGCTTTGTCCGCCTCGAACTTTTCCACTGCGCGGTCATATCACCTCAGCCTTAGGGCGACTTTCTGAGCCCGAGGGAGCACCCTGCGCGGCTGTTGCACCCCGTCATGTTCCGTTCGTCTGTGTGGAAATGTCCTTTATCCTCGCCACACTCCTCGCCTGATCGCGTTAGCAACCGGCGCGATCGGGTGCGTCCTTTGAACTCGTGTTGCCATGTTACAGGAAGAACGAAAATTCGGCATCGTATCGCTTCGTCTCGTGATCATCAGATCCTAAGCTCGCGAAATTGTCGACAACTAGACGCGACCCCAAAATTAACACTACCTCGGGATGGGTAATGTGTGGGTAAAGATATTTTGTTGTGAGTGTATCTCATTTCTTGGGCTTAAGGAAAGCGTTACTATATGTACCTTCAGTAAGGATATAAATAATACAAGTTACAAATAGTGATGAATACTGAGGTTTTGCATTGTTTTTACATTAGTTTCACAATTCACCACTTTATCGAAATTCACAATCACATACAAAATCTTTTTTTTTTATTTTAATATTTAGAGTGCATCTAAAATAATATCAAATGCAAATAATTGATTTAATCATATTAGGTATTATAATTATAATATATTAAAATTGCATGCAAAAGTCCATGCACATTAACTCTGGCAAAACTAGTGGGGTGTACGGCACCGTGCCCTAAGGCAAATTGCTGGAACTTTCCGTACCGTAACGAAATGTTCGAAAAATATTTAATGTTTTCAAATAGATTATTATAAATATTGTAACATTGTCTAATATTTATAAGAATTATATAAACTGAAGTGCAAAGCTGAAATTATTTGTTTAAAGTATATTAGAACTTTAGTCAGAATTAAAAATAAAATCTGAATTATTTTCGATATACAAAAAAATTTTTTTTTTCCAAAATCAATTATTTTGTTAAAACAAGCAGAAAGTTTTTTGAATCATTTAAATCAGACGCTTAGTTCTCTCAAAAACTGCTATTTTTTGCACTTTTAGTTCTGTATCTTCAAAATGACTGGGCATGCCTTTGTCAAAAACTAATAACCACTTCTCCCAATAATTACTAATTGAATGTTCTTTAGATAATTTAAATTGGATGCTTCGTTCTCCCAAAAACTCGATTTCTATTTTCTGCACTTTTTGCTCTTTATCTCCGTAACTGCTAGTAATCTTTATCGCCGTAATCTTGCCGAAAACTAATCAGCACATCTCCCTATCAATAGGAATCGAATGTTTTTTGAACCATTCAAATCGGTTGATCCGTACGCCCGAAAACGTGGACGAAAAATTGTATCCATACATACATACACACACACATTCATTTTTTCTGAGGTATGCCAAAACGTTCAGAAACCTCCAATGCGAGATGTGCAAAAATTTTCAATTTCGATTTTTTGACTATTACAATAATTACCCTTCGGGAAGTTAACAATAAATAATAATTTAATAAATGTGCAAACAAAAATACATATTTAAAAACAGATATTTATTTAAAGTTTTTTTCTTAAACTTCAATGAAATTTTTTATAAAATACTAATACATAAAATGTTGTTCAATCAATCAATAATTATAATATTGTAAATAGGTCTAGGTCAAAATATAGATTAACTAAATGATTTAAAATAAATCAAACATTTTGTTTTGACAGTGTTTAATTTTATGTCAAATTACGGTGTTAACAGTCGAACTATTTCGATTTTGAGATAGGGTCCAAAGGAGAACGATGAAAAGTATGTCTATTCAAATAAGGTTTTATTATTGCATTGAATCAGCGCCCTACATTAACATTATTGCTTTTAAAGAGTCAAAAGTAAGTTTGATATTTTTAATAACAACTGTTATTTCTATATAGATAGATCACTTTATTATTTTGCTTTAAGTTAATTACAAGCAATAAGTTTTGTTCTGTGTGACTTGTGAAATGTATTTTTTATCCTTTTCTCGTGAAATTTAAACAGATAAAAAAAATCTTAACTACAACAACATACAAAAACGAAAGAGAAATTCAGTACAAGAATACAAAAGATTTCACAAAGATTTTTTGTTAAAAATGTTTAAAAAATGGTTTTATTAAATATTGCTGTATATTATATTCAGAATCTTTGTTTAAAATATTATGTGGTGTTGTGTTACATATTTCTGACAATAAGAGTTGTAATAAACCATTTTGGTGTTTATAGCGACTGTTTAACATATTTTTATGCATTTTTGTACGATTTAATTTTATGACTGATTCATAGTACAATTTATGGACAGTACTTCAGTATTTCCTCGCAGACAAATGTTCAAATTATTAATTAATTTACTTTTTCTCCCAGCTAATTTTAAATTAACAAAATTATTGCTAATTAAAAAAAAGTGGCACAACCGTACCCAGTCTTCCCTTCTATATTATCTCAAGATCATTTTGAATAAGATCATTACTTTATATTTCAGTTTATACAAACTGTCAATTTAATGTTTAAACACACATTACAGCACTCTCAATACACATTTCTTCTTTCTCAAGTATTATAATATATGGCATCAATCATTTTTTTCATTTTTTCTCCAATAAATAAATTATTATCAGGGTATTTTCACAATTGCGGTATCAGCAGTATTCAAAGTAATTGTCACAAAATGTCATCAACCTTTTGCGCTCGTGGTGTTGAAAATAAATCATTGTGTGAACGTTGGGGTGCGTTAAATTAATTCGTGATGAAATGTATAATGCATAAGATTATACATTGGAATACTCATGGAATACATTATTCGGTATTATTATTTCAATTGCGGAGACTTTGTGCGTATTATTGCATTGCGCTGTGTCTGGATTTCCAACGCTGAATTAATATTTGGCGAGGTCATGTTCAATTCTAGGACATTTTATCTGCTATATGGTGTGACAAATATTTGAATTGCTACCATGAATGTTAAATAGAAAAGTACGAGATTGTGGTTTCAGTTTTTATCATTTTTGCCATAATTATATAGAAAATAGTTGTGATAGAGATTACTTGAATACCAAGTACAGTAGAAATTTATTAGTCCGTCTGATTTGAATAATTCGAAAAACATTTTACTTGTATTAACAAGATGAAGAACTGATCAAATTTTCATGAAGGCAGGTCTAACGGTTTTGGAGATCTAGTAAAAAAAGTAAAATAAAATACCATTTTGCCGTCAAAAATGATCATTAGATTTCAACAATAAGTATAAATTTTGTTTACATTCCTATGGGTTCCGTACCAATGTTTATTCGTTAGACGGCAACGCGGCGCGGCGCTTACGCGCTTCAATGTTTCATTTCTATGCAGTTAAAGCAGAACGATTGCTTTGAAAAAAAGTTGAGAATTTCCAAAATATTTTAAAATATTTCAAAAAGTAAATTTTTGTCAAAAATTTATAGTTTCTCAAAAATCTAATTTTTTCAGAGTAATTTTTTTTCAAAAATGTTAATCTTTTTTAAAAAAAAAAAATTTTTGGTACGGGAAGTTCCAGCAATTTGCCTTAAGGCACGATGCCATGCGCCTCACTAGTTTGTTGTGATATAATTGGTTTAGTTTTCAGAAAATAAGTGCTCAAAGTAAAATTGTACCTTTGTGTCCCGCCCTAACCTATGCATAAACCGTTTTATATCGTTCCTGCTAGTTTTAATTATGCCTAATATTGATGAAATTATAATTTATGATCTTAACAAGTATCTATAGTTTGTTACAAATTTTAATTAGTAACATAAATTACAATCAAGAATTTAACTGCCGGATCATGGAATGCATGTTTGGCACTGTATTAAAGCGCGTGGTTTGCCGGACAATGAATTACTTGTATCCTATTATGTGTTATGTCCGTGCGGTAACTACGTAGAAGCGCGAATGTCCGTACTAGGGTTTATACAAAAACCGACATTTCAGAAAACCGGTTTCCGAATTTTAATTTTACTAAAAAACCGGTTTTAACCGGTTTTCGAATTTTACATATAAAATAAATTTTTGCTCGAATATTGTGTAATTTATCCGCAAATTTAGAGTAATTTAGAGCAGTATTTGACTGAATTTATTTATTGTTCAATTTTATAGATACTAAGCAAAATTATTTTAATTTTATTTAGTAGAACAAAAAAACAATAGTTTGTTTTGATTAAATAACTTTGAAAATAATTATTCGTTATTCATGCATCATTTTCACATATAAGAATGAAAATAGTTTTATGATAATGAAAGGAAAGTTTTCGAATAAATAAAAATAATGCATTTTTAAATAAAAAAATGCATCAATTTAAAAAAAAATTAGATACATGTTGATACATACTTGTTAATATCAATTTTAGTTTTAAAAATAATTAAGTTAAACTCTGGTATTGTCTGTTTCGATCAATTTTAATTAATTAATTTCAAACATTTTAATTGTTTTTTTGTTTAATAAAATATGATTTCAAAAAACTGAGAACGTGTATCAAATTGCTACTTAGACATGACCTTTATTGTTTCTAACAAAATTTTCTGAAATAGAAAATACTCTCATACTTGCGACGAAACCAGGCTTAATTGTTTTTAAAGCTTGATATAATAATTCTAAGTTTTTTGTTCTTTAATTTGTGGCTTCTAGGGTTTAAAACTCTTTTTTTAATTTGAGTAGAGGAAGTTACTTCTTCTAGAAGAAATCACACTGATTTAAATTAATATATACACTAGTATAAAAATCTAAATTAATATATACAAAACCATTCTGGGAACAATTGTAGACTGATAAGATACTAAATGCTATTGAACCGATATGATTTCAAGTATGAAAACGCTTTCATCTATCTTTAATATTTGGCTATATTTGTCATTTTCCACTTATGCAGTAAAAACCGGTTTTTAAAACCGGTTTTTGAAAACCGACAAACCCTAGTCCGTACGGTACATGTGTTGTGTCTACAAATAGACTACACAGAAGAATGCAGCCACCGGTGGCGCATATACACACGGTGTTGTTGCTAATAAAACGTTTCACTTTCGTTGGGGAGGCGCGCATCGCGTCCACCGTCACCGACCATAAACATCGGGCCCATTTAAGGGTTGTTTTCTCGGCGGACTATACGGAATTGAAGCGTTATAGTAAGATATATACGCGGCCATCCTACCTTCCACCCCCACCAGGCAGGATTGAGCAGAAACATTACATAACGACCCGCCGCTCCTGTGTACTAATCTAAAGCTCTACGTCGTTACGATCCCGCGTAGAGGGGCGCCTGCGCTCTACGCCTCTACGGTCGCTCACAGCATCAACTCCGGATGATGTTTTGGCGTATTGTGAGATCCTTGCCCGGGCCACGCGCGCCTCGGCGCTCTTCCGCTCAACGGCGTTTGGCGCGTTCCGCCGTTTGTCACCGCAGTCAAGGGTGCGGTCGATGAAATCAAATAAATTTCAAAATTTTGATAAAAATAAAATGAAATTTACTTTAAAATATTTGGCAATATTTGTACAAGTGTAGTAGTGAACATGGTGCGGTAGTAATAAATGGATTGAAACGAGCGCGCAATTCATTTTGCATGAAGTTGAAAACAAGTGCCTTATTCGTAAAAGTATTATTGTTTGTATTTATGGAACGGGTAAGTACATTTTGTATTATATATTATTATAAATTTATAATTGTATGATTTTGTTTTTATTTTTGTATTTATATTGTATCAAAGTTATGTAGTCAATATTTTATTATCTGTACGTAACAGCTAATCATTGGATTGGCTTTCTATTTAGACGTTTTAAGTACTTGCAAAAAATTGCTGATATTCCATAACGGAAGTTGTTATAAAAAAGGAAAAAAATATCTTTTAGTTTAGTTCTATAATTTTTGTTATAATTTGCATGCACCTTTGTAGATAATATTGTGTATCAAACACATGCTTAACGTGTGAGTAAAAATATTTTTTGAAGTTTACAATAAGTATCATCAATGTAATGTAAAACAGTATTTACATCATATTTAACATTTATTATCAAATAATATGTCCACGTTCATTACCATAAATCTTTATTTATTTATGAATGTTATTTTTAGACATGCGGTAATCTTATTCTCTGCATTCTGTGATCAAAGTGAGCATTCTTCTTACATGCCACCTCTAATCCGCATCCAATATGAAAAGATCAAAATAATATAAAGAATAGAATATTTTCATATACATGTGTGTATATATATTGGCTACAACTACAGAGAGAAGTATAATAATAGCATTCGGAGGATTGAATGCGCGCAAGATTAATGATATGTTTTTGGGTGAATAACCAAACATCACTAAAGTTTTGTGAGTGTGCGTACACGCCGTTAGAAGAAAACCGAAACTTTTATATTTTGCCGCCGCATCCCCTTCCGAGCGCAAAATCTTTCTAGGAGTTGTAACAGGGTAAGATAAATTGCTTTATGTATATCACTATTGTTAGATAATGCTTTCAATTAATTACACAATATATGGTATAATATTTTGTTTTGTTAAATTATACAAGATTCGAATTATTATTTTTAATTTTTTTGCAAAGGAATCAGAATCAACATTCTATAAGCTTACAATTACAATTCGTTCAAATAATTACAATTCGTGGTCATTAATAGTAGAAATAGATGAAAATAAATAATCAAAAATATCGAAAATGAAATTGTTTGCATATCTTTACGTTTCAAAAATGTGCGCGTGCGAGTGTGTGTATGTTTGGATACCATTTTATGTCCATGATTTCGAGATCGCGTATCACCCGATTCGAATAATTCAAAACGTACGTACGTTTTTGAAAGAACGGAGCGTCCGATTTGATAAAAAACTGATTAATTTTTTGAAAAAAAAACGGGCTCAGCGTTTTTGTAGCAATAAAAAAAAGCAATTTGGCGGTCAAAAATAATCATTAGACATATGCATCAGATTATCACATATTTTATGAAGGTTTTAACAATGAGTAAATTTAGTTTACATTTTTATAGGGGCTGTATCAAGATTTATTTTGTTTAACTTAACTAAAACAACTAAGCAGCGCGATCGCTTGAACAAAAATTCAAAACTTTCAAAAAGTTCAAATCTATCAAAAAATAAAAAATCTAAAAATGTTAAATAACGGTGCGAAAAGTTACAGCAATCTGCCATAAGACACGATGCCATCTATCTTATTTTATTCAACTAAAAACCAAAACATAATTATAAAAAGATAATTAAATCGTTATTATTAAATTTAAAAATGTCTTTTATATTTTCAATCATAAATCTCTGGCTAAAATTTATTTATCTTCTTCATTACTCATATACTTTTTTCTTTGCAGAAACGCAAGTCATAAAGGAAGCGCTGGTCACAGTCGACCAGATACAAATACAATAATGAATAATAAATAAAAAGTTATATTGTGGATGACAACTTACAATCAATTAAACAGTCAAAACGGTGTGTTGACATACAACGCACATTAGTGTCGTAAGAGATTAATAGGTATTGGTTCGAATTTAAACTGAGTCATTTATAAACGAATTCATTTTATTTGTTATCATAAAAAGTGGTAATATGCTCATGCAGCAATAAGAATCTAGCAAAAATATAAAAATTCCATAATTTGGGGGAAATTGTTAACATGTGCTTATCACGCTTGCTTTCCATATATGGCTATAAAATGTGCTTCATTCAACGTTCATTAAATCTGATTAAATTAAAAAAAAAACAAATATTCTAGCTATGAAATCAACAGCATTTTTTGTCATGGAACATAATTGCCATTTTTAGGACTTTTTGCCCCGTATCTTCAAAATGGCTGGAGATTCTTTTGCCAAATTCTAATCAACACGTCTCCCCATCAGAAGGAATAGAATGTTTTTTGAATCACTCTAATCGGTTCATCTGTGCGATCGAAATCGTCGAAAGATATTCGTGTTTGTATACTTACATACATCAATACTGAACACACACACATTCATCTTTTTTTATTCTTCTAAACTGTTTACAAATTCTTTAAAGGTAAAGATATGCAAAAATAATTCATTATTTTGCGATTACTATAACTTATCCTATAGGAAGTTAAAAAAGACAAATATTCTAGCTATAAAATCAATAGCAGACTTTAATGATTATGAGGTAATGATTTTGAGTAAAAAATCCTATTCTAATTAATTATAATGATACCGCAAATAAATGAATATACAGATAGAAAAATCCAATTCAGTTCATTCGAGAATATAAAATTTAATCTTTTTATTATTCGTCAATTTTTTTTAACTCTGTATTATTCAGCAATCAGAAATACATAAGAATTCCTATAAGATAAATTGACAATAAATGAGAGCGATGTCTAAGAAGAACTCCAATGAGATCTTCTTAGTTTAACAATTAAAAAGATAATGATATATTGAAGCTAATCTGAGACTAAATCTAAAGGCCATTGACGGGTTTGAATGTGATTCCAGTTTACGTTTGTATTTTCCCTTAAATTCTTTGAACGTTAATTTGTCAAATTTGTCACAAGTATTTGAATTGATTGTTTTGGTACAGTTTATTACAAAGTTGAGAGATGGTATATGTGTTTTTTTTTAATATTTTATTTAAATTAAAATCTGTCCTAATGAAAGGACAAAATCAGTACAATCATAAATAATAATTTAAGGAATTTATTTTTGTAAGGTTACCCAGTAGTAGGTCTTTTTGTAACGGCCAAGTTCTATTACAATTTGTGACGACTTTAAACATCAATACATATAATTATACAAATGATAGTATAAAAAATGAATTTATAATTAGACTAAATTTAAATGAGATAAAAACAAAGATCTTTCACGTGTATCATGCAATTACATCAAGTGTAAGTTAAGTATTAGTTTTTGTTGCAATTCTTTTAATGCGAATCACAATTTTATGTAGTTTATATAAACGAATACATATAACTTCATATTTGCATAATTAGACGTTTGTACATATTTAAAATTGCCAGTGCAATGTGACAGCACTTAATCACATCTAGTTTTTTTTTTTTTTATTAAAATCTGCATCTTTAACATTATATTTGAAACGATAGTTTAAAAGAAAAAAGAATTCTGCATTTTTTCAAAAAAATTACTAATTACCAATTTAACTGCAATAATCAATTAGTTAAATTTTTATAAATATATGTATTTCTTATTAATCACTTGATCATCTGAAATATTTCTTGCATTTTTAGGTATTCGAAAAGAAATTTACCGAGGAAGATTGTCTAAGATTATAATGGAATATATCAAAATGAACAGAATAATAACAGATTTTGGATCTAGATTGACAATTGTTATCCGTTATATATAATATAGTCAATTATTTTCAAGAGACAGATTATTTATCTGAAATTTTAATTTGGGTTTGTTTTATTGTAGGTTATACATGTGAAAAATAAAGACATAGATAAACCATTATCTATAAGGACAAATATACTACATTCGCAAAATTATTGTTCTTTGAACAATTTGTCAAAATGTTTATAACCAGTATGATGAATTATAACTGAAGCAGAAAATGGATGCAAATAAGTTCGATTACAATTTACTAGCATTGCTAGTTAGTATATATTTTCTATAATATGGCACATCCGTGATCTACCCTGTAGATCCGGGCTTTTGTAGAAACGAAGTATCAGAAGCTCGTCTCTACAGGTATCTTACGGGTGGAAGACCTCGCAGCATGCGGTAAAAAATGAACTAAAAGCAAAGAGAAAAGAGATAAACGAGCATTCCAGAATGAAGAAAAAATCTGTAGAAAATGTAACCACATAACTGTATAATTTCAAGATTCGTTCAAAGGTTTCTTCAAAATTGGGAGGACTCCAGATTATATGTGTAGAGTAGGATGGTTCTTAATATAAACATTTTTGAATTTCCTTGCCCCCAAGGGCTCAAATTATTCCAAATTGATGAAAAACAATTCTCTGAAAGTATTAGCTCTTAATATTGTCTTTTAGATAGAGCGCAATTCAATCGAAGTTTTATATGGAAATAGCATGAAAAAAAATTTGCAGAGCGTCAAATTTTCAATAAAAAATGACAAACTTTTACTTTTAATTTATTTGTCGCTAAGATATACCTAAAAATGTTTTTTTTAATTTTCAAAAAATTTTCCATGCTATTCCCATACGAAGTTTGATTGAATTGCTATCTAAAAGTTAATATTAAGAGCTAAAACTTTCAGAGAATTGTTTTTTATCAATTTGGAACCATTTGAGCCCTTAAAAGCAAGGAAATTCGAAAATGTTCCATATTATGGACCACCTTAATGTAGATCCTTCAGAATTTATTTTAAATTTTATTTTTATAGTGAGAGAAGGTTTATGATATTTGAAGAAAAAATGTTTATATGAAATAAGTATACTACGTAAAGGAAAATAACTAATCCTATACTATTCTTAAAGAAAAAAGCTATTGTGTAAATTAAGCTTTATCTTGGAGAAAGTGTTTTTACTGCAGCCAAAAGCTCATATCACATATAATCACAAGTAATTATCTACTATGTTCAATCAAGATTAAAGTCTACAGAATTTTCATACTTATCATAAATTTATATTTTTATATATTTAGCCTTTCTCTCATTTTATATCATAATTTATACATTAAAAGAATCTATCGAATCATAAAATATTTAATTCAAATACTTCGTAGATATCTTTGAAGTCAAATATCTTCAGTTTTTATTTTCTTATCTTAATTTTAGTCAAAGTAATAGTTTTTGTTTTTGACTTGTGATAAATATCAATAAATTAGTTATTATATTTTTGTATTCTAGCTTTAATACAATGGAAAGTTAATATAATTACTCCACTCCATTACTTTATTACACACATTAGTACACATTTTATGCAAAAAATACATCTTTTGCTCATATGTATGAAAACAAGTTTTAACAAATATTATGTATTTACATACATTACACAGTAGAACATTTATATATTAAAAATATCGTTTCAACAATACATTGAATTTTTTCACTATTTTTACATTTAAAAAAGTATTCTAGATTTTTCATGAAATAAACGTGCAATAATACTTGTATATTAAAATAAATGAATAAATTAATATGTACATTTTGTTGTTTAATTTTATGGTACTAATTAAATTTAGAAGCAATACATATTCATGATAAAAATTATTGTACATGAATAAACATGCTTCATAAATGGAAATTTTATATGTAATTTCTTCTCATTTATGTCTTTAAGATTGGGATATTCTCTATTCTTTTCAAACATTCAAATTTATTTCTGGATTAAAGATATTTAATTCTATACTTCTCAATATTTGGTACTTTTGTAATTGCGTTCAAATGCATAGAGTGATTCAATTTAATCTCACTACGTATTAACAAATTATCTATCAACGTTATAAATTTCAAGCATAGATAGATAAATACATATTTATTTATAAGGTCTAGCATTCCAAGTAGTCTGTTAATCAGTTCTATATTATAATTTTAATTGATGTGCTACTCTAACATTTCAGAGTAGAGCTAACTCTAATTTTTAATATTACAAAATAAATTACAATTATAAAAATTATTATTATAATTTTCTATATCTCATATTTAACTAATTATAACATCACATTAATTTAATTAAAATTTATTATACCTACAGTATTTTTAATTTTGACTACACTCGTTTGTTGCTGTTAACGCAATTCTCAGTTACTAAAATATGAAGTCTCAATATAAAGTGTTTTAAGTAATCCCGTAACCATTTCATAAAAATTTATTAAATACCATTGTAATTAAATGATTTGTATATATCTTACCAATATTAGAATATCAGTTACATATAAATAAAATAATTTGCCTTAAGACATGATGCTATGCACCACTAGTTTTGTTCTTTATTTTTAACATTACTTCTCCGAAAATTTTCAGTGTGTATGCTAAATCAATTAATTTCTAAATGTTTTATGCTTCAAGACGATCATATATATTTTCAGTGCCAAACAAATTAGGTACAAATCAATTTCCAAATAATAATTCTTATAGTGATATATTCATTATTGTAATAATTATTTTTAATTGAGGGATATAATTTAGTTCTCTCTAATATTTTTCAAAAATGTATTTGATTTACTTTAAATGTGTCTCTTTCAATTTAAATTATATACATATTATTTTTTTAAATAATTTTTATATCCTAAATATCGCTGTTATAGTATTAACATAATTTGATTTATACTAACATAGTAACATTTACAAAATACATTGTCCTTAAAACCAAATGTGTGAGACAACAAAATGGATTATGGCAATGAAGAGCAATATTGCTTCAATTTCTTTGTATTATGGCATTTATTATTTTTAGCAATATTAAAATGCCTCTTTAATGTTATAAGTATATTAATAAGATCTATCAATTGACTTTTAATTCAATTATTAATTTGTAATAAGAAATATTTTGTTTTGTTTCAGCGCCACTGCAACTACCATTCTAGGTTGGAACCACAGTTTTGCTTCTGGCTGCGCGATGACGCCACCTTTTATAAGGTATGCGAAAATTTTATATAATTTATGCTTTTCCTATATATATATAGTTTATTTCGTTATTTAAATTAGTTTATTTTAGATTTTGTTTGCAATACTATAATTATTCTACTTGAAAAATATGTGGATTAATTTGTGACTAGTATTTTGCCCCAGCACATCCTGCAAAATATTTCCGATATTCAAAAATATTTGAAAAGATCAATTAGAATCAAAATTGTTTGATTTATAGAATTGTGACAATTTTTAAAATTGTTAGTTAAAAAAATCTAAAATTACTCTAAAATTTATATCCTCAACAAATTTCGAAGATAAAGCTGGGTTTAACAAGGTACACTACTATCTAGGTTTATAAGCTCTTCTAATACAGAATATAGATAGTTTATTAAATTGGGCACAGTTTACGAAATAATAATTATAATTCATATTAAAAATCTATTAAATATTTTTAACTTGCATTTTGTCTCAAAATAAGTTGCAAAATATTTCCAATATCTAAAAATATTTAAGTTAATCAATTAAAATCACAATCGTTCTAGATAACAAGTTCTCAGTCAATTTTTTAAATTGTTAATAAAAAAAAGTTTTAACCGGTTATCACTGGAGATTGATAAGCATTATTTTTTACCTTACTACGAATTGGTTATTTTTCTTAATTTCCTATGCTATATTACTTAAATCCGTGGCTTCCAACCTATGGGTCGCGTCCCTTCAGAGTACTGCTGTTTCCACAATTTTATTTTCAAAAATAAACCAAAAATATTAATAACGATATCAACAAATTAATGAATAAATATTTATTATATTTTACATAAAATTCTATATTTACTTGTAGCCTGAAAAATAAATGGTAATGAGTAGGGTAGGGCGGGGCTAGTTGAGCAAATTTTTACTTAAACGCATGTAGCTGCTCAATGAAAAGTCTCAATAAATTGCTATATGGCTTAATGGGTTTGTTGTTTATCGCTTAACGAAAGTGTTAATACTATTTCACCCCATAGATGGGGCAAGTTGAGCACTAAGAAAGCATAATGAAATTATAGGTTCAATGTCGATTACTGATGAAATAAAATAAGTTTTTAATAACCAGTTCTATATTTATAGTCTTTATTGACAGAGAAAACAAAACTTATAGTAATTTTCTTTGAATAATTAACCAAAAGTAGAATCAACAAAACAATATCGTATCTTAGGAATTATTTTACCATTATATTCAGTATTTTTGTTTAAAATCATTATTTCTTTATATTATTGCTCATAGACTTAGCTTAAATCTTAAAAATGATAATTAATTTCTGGAAGTTAATGGTAATTGTCTTGGTGACAGAACAATTTAGCGACTATGCTCAACTAACCCCAACTCGGAATTTCAGAATAAAAGTGAGTTTATAAAAAAACCGTGAGAAATATACCCAGAATCTCTGTGCATATTAAAAGTACTATAATTATATGGAAGAATAACATTTACCTGATTAAAAATAAATAATATTTGACTAAACCAGACGAAAACTCGTGATGAATTACTTTTTTACTTTTTGGTCTCAAAATAAACAAAACGGCCGTGAGCCTCACTCATTTGTCCAGCGGCCACTAGCCATCGCGGAATGTTTATTTCTCCCAAACCTCTATCTTTCCGCCATATAATGCCTAAACGGACCGTGAATAGTTTTCGAGATATTTCGATTGCTCAACTTGCCCCTATGCCCAACTAGCCCCGCCCTACCCTATTCATGATATCAGATCGTTAGAAAAATTAAAACAATTTTTTTTAA
The DNA here is from genome assembly GCF_003426905.1 of Ctenocephalides felis. Lineage (NCBI taxonomy): Eukaryota > Metazoa > Arthropoda > Insecta > Siphonaptera > Pulicidae > Ctenocephalides > Ctenocephalides felis. The sequence goes on from NW_020538040.1 coordinate 153,336,053, forward strand.
AGAAACGATGTGTAGCAATAGAAAAAGTTTGGAAACTACTGGCTTCAATTATGTTTTTTGATAAATATGTATTAATGCATTAAGCTTTAATAGTAGTTACTTATATAAATTGACATAATTTTTATAAAATTATTTTTTATAACACAAGCACATAAAATTATTTTTTATAACATCTTCAACAAATTTCAAAGAGCTCAAATTCAAGAAAAATCATAATTCTGAAATTATAATTTTAATTTGATTTGCTTATAATTTGCGTTATATGCCCAACATATATCATATAGTAATATCATATCAGTGGAACAGTCACATTTGTCATTTTAATGGAGACTGAGAGTTGAAGTGAAACTTCTAAGGTGACTTTCAACATGTTGGATTAAATATTCAACGCTTCCATGGGGAAGGTATCAAATTAACCAATCGAGAATTGTCCGAAAATGTTTCAAAATGGCTGAAAATGTTGCAAATCGTCTGAAAATTCTGCAAATAGTAATGATAATTTTTTTCAATAAATATTGAAGAATCTAAACCTCAATAATTTCATATTTCACTATAATTTGTAAATATTTTATATTTTTGTATATTGTTTCGCTAAAGGTAAAGTTAAGAAGTCTTAAATAAATAATGTCTGTTGAAAATAAATGCCAAATGAAAATCAACATCTACCCCTTATTATTTTTTTCACATTAAGAAGTATGACTTTAGCGCTAAGGAATTTCACGCACTATCTATTTTCTTACTTGGAAATTTTGCATCTTCAAAACGTAATTATAGCAAATTGTACTACATCACTGGCAAAAATATCTGTATGATGATCATTCTTCTAGAAACTCTGACATAATAACTACAAAGTGCATTCAGACTATTCTCTATCCACAAGGACTTATTGACGTGAACTATCGAAGGTTCTGCTTTGAATTGAAAATCATTATCAATAATAAATAACAATGGATAATTAATAATATCGGTGACGTTTTATTTATTATAAAATTTACAAGGCGAGAAACTAATTACAGAGTCGTTAATAAGAATTTTAAATGAATTCATAAATCACGAGGTACTCTTTGATAGTTTGTAAAATATTGCATTGTTGCGAACGCCACTCGGAAATAAAGATAAAATAACTTGTTGCTAAGTCAAATGATTTTATTTTTAAAAGATGTTACGTGATAAGATACATTTATCTTTTGTAAAGGTTTAGAGGTTGAAAATACTAAATTATGTGCTAATTCAATTTGCACTTTTTTTAAAACAAAAAACGAAATAATCAATCTTTACCAAAATTAATTTCAATTTGATTTACGCACATTATTTGTTTCATAAATTATCTCTATTTAAAAGCTGCTTTCAAGTAGTTGCATCGATTTCTATAAAAACGTTCTTTTGCATAAATAACATTAAATAATTAATCAGAAATACTCAATTTATTAATCACTAATAAACTATTTTTCCAACTATTCAAAATTTGTATATAATTATATTTTCAGTAATATGTAATTTTCAACTGAAACTCACGTTAAATTATATCACAATTTATATAGAAAATTATTTTTGGTGCATATTAGCTACCAGATATTTATTCGGATTCACGATTAATCAAATTACCAATTCTTCATGAATTTTAACTAATATTGACAAAAAAAGCTATACACGTAGAAAATCTAATTTATTGATGTTTCTGGTTTGTTTTGACAATTTATAAAATTATGATATTCCAATTAACGCTGATTTTCAATAATAGATTTAAACTGTTTGTTTTTTTTTTTAAGAAATTGAGGCTTGGAAGTTAGTATATGCTCTCATTTTTAATTCAACAAAATTACCAAATAAATTGAGTATAAACTGCATTTTTTTTAACTTTTGGAGAAATATGTTAGAATTTGTAAGTTTAAGAAATTTCGATTCATCATGCAATTTGAGTTAAAAAGTTTTTAAGTTAATTTAGACTTACAGGGGCACGAAGTTTTTGTGCAATACTATGAACTATAAAAATCCAAATTATTAGAACTAAGAATATAGTGATTTATTTCAATAAAAAATCATAAGTTATTATCTGTATTTGATACATATTTATTGTAAACAGGCATTTGAAACAGCATTGCCTTGACTCTTTTGCAGATATTTCGATTTAGAGAGACAACGAAAATTACATATTTATTTATTCTTCAGGCATTTTTGGCATTTATTATTTATTTATTTATTTATTTAAATATATAGCCCACAGATTTCTCCAAGAGGACTCAAAAATACAATTATTTGACATAATGAATAACAATTAAAATATACACAAAATTACAATATATAGTTAGTAACATAAAATGCTAAGATAAAATTTCATATAATGCAGAATGTAACAATAATATTTATAAACAGAAAATAATAAGATATTTGAAAGAAAATAAAAAGATTAACTTGTGCAGATGGAGATTATTTGATTAGGTGATGTGTTGTGAATGTCTATTTCATTATTAATTAAGTTAAAGTTAGAGGACATTAGTAAAATTGGCGAATTTAAGAGAGAATTAGATTTAGGGGTGGGATAATTGAAAAATAATTGTGAACGCGAAGATAGCCTTGGAACATTAAAGGATAGTTGATTGAGAATAAGAGGACAGTCTATAGAATTATTGCAAAGCTTAAATAAGAACATAATTGTACAGATAAATCGACGTGAGGCAAGGGAAGGAATACCAAATTCTTTTAGTAAAGTGTTGTGGTCAAAGCCACGTTCAGGGTAAATTTTATATGTTTTATAATAAAGGTATTTCAGAAATTTTCGCTGAACCTTCTCTATCGCATCAGAGTTGTTGATATGATGAGGATACCAAATAATCGAACCGTATTCTAATTTTGAACGTACAATAGAATAGTACATGCAAAGAAGTGCATTGGTAGACTTAAATTGTTTACAATTTCTTAGTATCAAACCTAAAGATTGATGTGCTCTATTGCAAATATCAGTAACATGATCTGTGAAAAACAAACCAGAATCAAATAGAACACCTAAATCGGAAATTTTATTACATCTATCAATGCTGGTTTTAGAAATTTTATAATCAAAAAGTATTGGAACGCGCTTATGTGTAAAACTAAGAATCTTGCACTTTGATATATTTAGATGTAATTTGTTATAGATACACCAAGATTGGAAAAGGTCAAGTTGAGACTGTAATAATAAGCAGTCATCAATAGAATTTATTTTGAGATATAGTTTCAGATCATCTGCAAATAATAAATGTGGACAGTTAATAGTATCAGAAATGTCATTAATAAAAATAATAAATAATAGTGGATCAAGAATGGATCCCTGAGGAACTCCTGAACTAATATTTTCAATGTTGCTCAAGAATCCATTAAGAAAGACAAACTGCTTGCGATTATGAAGATAACTCTTGAAAAAGTGAATAAGTGAAGAATTAAGACCAATCTTAGATAATTTAGTAAGGAGAATGTTATGATCAATTTTGTCAAAAGCTTTACTGAAATCAGTGTAAATAACGTCAACTTGTCCATTGATGTCAAGATTCTCAGCTATATATTGTTTAATACAAATTAAATTTGTTATCGTAGAACGGGCAGGCATGAAACCATGTTGATTAATAGAAATTAAAGTTCTAACAGAAGGAATTAGTTCTCTATAAATAATTTTTTCAAATACCTTAGCAAAGTTTGATAATAATGATATCGGCCTGTAATTAGTAATGTTTGATGTAACACCTTGTTTAAAAGTTGGAACTAATCGTGCAATTTTCCAACAATTTGGAAAAGTGTTTGTACGCAAAGATAGATTAAATAAAAATGCAAGTGGATCAGATAGAGTAGATGAGCAATCACGTATAAAGAAAGATGGAATACCATCGAAACCAAATATTTTGGAGTTCTTAAAACTTGCTATTGCATGTTGCACAGTACTAGAATCAATTTCACCTATATCAATCATGATTCTATCATTATGATCAAATAAAATGGGTATGTCAAGTTTAGGCTGATAAACACTAATAAAGTAAGAATTAAATGCATCAACAATAGCATCAGGAGAATCATAATATTTGTCTAGATAGCACAATCTATTAGGAATAATATTAGAAGCAGTTTTATTACGCAAAAAAGACCAAAAATATTTAGGATTAAGCGATAGAGAATTTTCAACGTCAATAATATATGAATTATAGGCATCTTTCATAAGTATTTTTATTAATTTCCTGTACAATTTAAAATTTTCATAATAGAAAGTGATATTGGTTAACTTGTATTTATTATGATAGTATTTCTTCATACGGAGGTTTCTAATAATATCAGAATTAAACCAAGGCTTAAATTTATTGGAAGAAAATTTCTTTGTTTTAGGAACAAATTTATCTAATAAGCTATAAATTGTAGCGTAAAAAAGATCACATGCATCATTAATGTCAGAACATGTATACAAAGAACTCCACGATGTATTTAAAATTTCCCTGTAAAGATTAAGATAATCCGCTTTGTGGAAATTGTAATGATAGTTATTTTTATTAAATTGCAAAGTATTGGGTGTGGAAAAAGAAGATGAAAAAGAAAACATATAGATTTTTATAGATATGATACCTACCATAATTTTAATTCAAGTTCAAAAACATCATATGTAGATAAGAAATAACAGCATAATTGCATTTAAATTCTAATTAAGAAATATTTTGTATATATGATAGTATTCTTTGCTCCGAGTACGGTTGTGGACCACAATAAAATAATTTTTTGTCAAAAAACATAGTAGGTTTTAAATTCAAAACAAACATTTCACATGATTTATTGATAAGTTTTATAAACAATTAAATTTATTAAAATCTATTTGATTAATAAATGACTATTTTATTATATCTTTCTTATACCATGAAAAATCTAATTTTCAATTATTTTTTATTTATTTATTTAACTTATATTAGTCATGGTATCACTGAAATTATTATTATTCTTCGGCTCAATAACTCTGTTCTTCTGTGCTGTTTTCGAAAATTTAGTTGATTTCGACGATTGTAACTTAATATGAATTTCTAGTCCTTAATATGAATATTTTCGAGTATCTTTGCTTCCAAATTGATAAAAAAATCTGAAAGTTTTAGCTTTTAATATTAACTTTAAGATAGTCCACACTCCAACCAAATTTTCTTATGAAAATAAGGTGTATAAAATTTCATTTGTTTGTTAGAATTCTATAACTTAGCGACAAGTTACTCAAAATATTGAGAATAACATTGTTATTGCTTCTTTTGATCATAAATAAAAAAATTACTACAAAAATTAAATATGTTATATGAAATAAGTATTTATTTAGGAAGAAAGATCAAGAAACTTTGAATGCGGACTATCTTGAACTTAATATTAAAAGCTAAAACTTTCGGAAATTTTTTTTTTGTCAATTTCGAAGCATTTGATCTCCTGTGAGCAAAAAAAAATTCTAAAATATCCATATTAAGAACCACCCAAATATATTCGTGTCTGTATATTGTTCGTCATAATTAAAATATGCTCAATTTTGTTTAAATTTATTCGGTTACTTGATCCAAAATCCGCCTCAAGGGCTCCTCACGATCGTACTTGGTAGATCTAATACAATTCGTTATGTGTACGATAAGAGTATTTGAAAGACAATACATTGGAATACGATTTGCATTTTTTTGTTTAAGAGATTATCATCTCATCTCTCATCTGCATACCGCGTGCTGTGTGCATTCATCGTTCGTAAATGGTGATAGCGCTGGTGGGCTTTTTGCTAACACAAATTTGAAAATTAGATACAACTAGTAGGGCGCATGGCATCGTGCCTTAAGGCAAATTGCTGGAACTTTCCGTACCAAAAATTATTATATTTTTAAAAACGATTAACATTTTTGAAAAAAATTTACTTCGAAAAAATTAGATTTTTGAGAAACTATAAATTTGACAAAAAATTACTTTTTTTTTGAAAAAAAAATTTATTGAAAACATGTTTTCTTTGTTTTGACATATTTTGGAAATTCTGAACTTTTTTTCAAAGCAATCGTACTGCTTTAACTGCATAGAGACAAAATATCAAAGCGTGTAAGCGCCGCGTCGCCGTCTAACGGATAAACATTGGTACGGAACTCATTGGTTACTATAACTTACCCTACGGGAAGTTAAAAAATCTGATTCTATTTATGACAATATAATACTTAAAAAAAAAATTGACTGTAGCTTTTTACTGTTAAAAAAATTTACTGTACTACTTTCAAACAAAATTATAGCAACCCATTCGTGGGAATTTTTTTTTCAATTTTGTTCCTTTCTAATATTTTTTTACTATAATATTGAATTCAGTTAAATCCGTTATTGATTTTATTTTATACTAATAAACTCGATACTAATTGACTCAATTAATATATATATATATAGTATATATATACTATATTATGTAAATATATATACATATATATTTACTTTTTACACTTTCTATTATATATATTTAAAAGAACAATATTCTTTTTTCGTTTAAAATTACAGAAGAAGGTTTCGATTCTCAAATTATTTTTGTTACCAATTCTTTTTAATTCTCCTTCGATGAATATAATTTTTTGTTAAAGCTCTCTTGGGTATATTTAAATAATAAATGATATTAATTTTTGATAGAATTCATGTGCTTGTGCGGATCATGATATTTAAATTGTCTGAAAATTTATAAAGGTTAGAATATTCTTACAGAAATTATATTGGTTTAATTATAATTTTATAAGAGGTACTATAGTTTTTATAATAAGTATGAATATATTACATATTTAGTTACAAATAATTTATAATTGAATGTTTTTACTCTATAATTTTATGAATCAAAACTACGTTTTATTGGTATTGAATATATTAAAAAAGTATGTAAAAACTAAATTGCAACTGAAACAGTAAATACAAATTGTAATACAAAACAATTGTTCATTAGTTCACAAAATTGAGCTGGTCATGGCGTTGGGCTCAGAACCAGGTCCAAGAACCACTAATATATCGGTTTGATACCCAAATTTTCACTTTTTTTTTAAATTTTATTGACATATTTTCATATCTCAGTCAGACAGAAAATTATGAAACAATTTTCATATAAACATATTATTTATATCTATTTCATTCTACATTTATAAGCCTTATATTTAAATATCTTTAAATATATCTTCAATTTGCAGATATACTTAAGATTATAGATCACAAATGCAGTATTTAGCAAAAATAGTTTTTCAGGACTTTGTTGCAAACAAAATATACAATTTATTTATTTATACAATACAATACAATTATACAATTTATTATATGTAATTTAATTTGTAGCTTATATTAATACATAACCTATATACATAATAATATACAACACTACTAGAAACAACTACTGCGTTCCCTTCTAATAGTTACCTATTAAGTTAGCAAAACACTCATTGAATGAATTATTATGATATTATCATATTATAATAGATAGATTGTTATTCTAATATAAATTAAAAAAAAACTTATTATCAAAGTTTATATGTAAATTATTGTACTAAATTTACCATTTATTACTTTCCAACCTGTGAAGTAAGCTATAGTAGCAATAGCAAAAAATCGAGTATGAAATTTTCTTGATATCTTCACGTTCCAAAGTTATTCTGAACATTTGGCATAGCTTCTAAAAAAATGTATATATGTGTCTAGTATTTATGTATGTACGTTTGGATACAATTTTTCGTTCACTATTATAAAAAAATTGAAGGTAACCAAATATGAACAATAACATTTGTTACCTTTTAGTAATTTATCTATTCAACACTGTCTCTAAAATTTCAGTTGTTTTGTTTCGGTGTTATATTGCCTATACTATACTATACTACACTATCCTCAATCCGCCTTCTATCTATCATGCATCAAACATCGACGATTCAACTAGAACTGGGGTGGTCCCACAAATGGACCGGTTCCATACACGCGTGTGATCTCTTATCTGTAATACACACTACAAGAATTGATTAATAGCAACTGTACGCTACTAGTTGTCGCTCGATGTTCAATTATGTCCGATTGTCCGTTCGGCGCGGACACGGCTATAGAGGAAACCAGGGTAATTGACTGTCTTGTCACTTTGGTTTTAACTCATGCGATAATTGATTAAACTAGCTGTAAGTGGAATTCTGTCTTAAGGCAATTAAGGCATCGTGCCTTAAGGCAAATTGCTGGAACTTTCCGTAACGCAATTCCAAATTCGAGTAATTAAAAATAATCAATAAAAATAATCAATAAAAGTTGATCAATGATTTGAAACTTTTAATAGAATTTCGAACCATATTAAATCATTTCATCTTAAATCATTTATTTTGAAATATTTTGGAAATTCTGAACTTTTTCAAAGCAATCGTACTGCTTTAACTGCATAAAGACGAAATATCAAAGCGCGTAAGCGCCGCGTCGCCGTCTAACGCGTAAAAATTGGTACGGAAGCCATAAGAATGTAAACAAAATTTATACTTATTGTTAAAATCTCTATAAAATATCCGATAATTTGATGTGCATATGTCTAATGTTCATTTTTGACCGCCAAATAGCTCATTTTTTTACTTTTTTTCCATATCTCTAAAGTCGTTGGACCTGCCTTTACAAAAATTTGAACAGTTCTTCATTTAGTCAATACAAATAAAATGTTTTTTAAATTATTCAAATCGGACGCTCCGTTCTCATAAAAACTGAGTTACCGTTTTCGGCACTTTTTGTCCCGTATCTTTGGAACGGCTAGACCTGCCTTCGCCGAAAAATAATCAGCACGTCTCCTTATCAATACGAATCAAATGTTTTTTGAATTATTCAAATCGGTTGTTCGTGTTCCCAAAATCGTTGATGAAAATTTGTATCCGCACATACATACATACAAGCACACACACACACATACATCCATTTTTTTCAAGGTTTGCCAAAATATGCAGAAGGTTTTGAAACGTAAAGGTATATAAAAAATTTCATTTTCGTTTTTTTTGCGATTACTATAACTTGCCCTACGGGAAGTTAACAAGTAGTGCATTGTATTGTGCCTTAAGACAAAATATATGATAATTTAATGTGCATATGTCTAAAGATAATGATATTTTTATTAGACTAGACCTGCCTTGTCAAAAATTGAATTAGTTATTTATTTTGCCATTATAAGTAAAATCCATTTTTGAATTATTGAAATCGGACGCTCCGTTCTCTCAAAAACTGAATGATCATTTTCAGCACATTTTGCCCTGTATCATCGAAACGGCTAGACCTGCCTTAGCCTAATCATCCTCAATCAAGCATTCTCATCAGTAGAAATCAAATGTTTTTTTAATAATTCAAATCTATTGATCTGTGTTCCTAAAATCGTCGACGAAAATTTGTATCCGCAAATACATACATACATACTACAAACACACACACAGACATACACATTTACATCAATTTTATCTAAGGTATGCCAAAATATTTAGAAACCTTTGAAAAGTATAAATATATAAAAAATATTATTTTCGATTTTTTTCGGATTACAAATTAAAAATTAATAATGAGTAATAACAATTGTTTTAGACATTTTAAAATAATTATTATAAATATTGTAAATTTCATTGTCGTATTTTTTTATAAGAGCTATCAAAAAATAAAAAAATTGTATAAGCTATCGCGCTGATTATTAGAACTCCAGTATTAGTACGAGAGTTCTACATATGACATGATGAAGGCCGCCCAATAGGCTACTTCATTTTAATGCATCAGATTGAAGGAATGCTTCCTCGTATTATTATAAAAATCTAACATTATAAGTACTTATATTTTGGAGACCTTTATCTTCGTTTATCTACAAGAACGAAAATAAAATAATCAAACACCATCGATACGATTTTTGAATCACTGTAATTGAATGCGCAGTTTTCTCTAAAATAGCTATTTTTTGTACTTTTTGCTCTGTATCTCCTAAACCGCTGACCTGCTTTTTCAAAAATATGACTAATTATTCACCTAATCAATACGAATTAAATTTTATTTTTTAATCATTCTAATCGGAGGTTCCGTTCTCTCAAAATCCGGTTGTTTTTGCTCTTTTTGCTCCACATCTCTGGAATGGTCTCCACATCAACACGAATCGAATTCTTTTTAAATTATTCAAATCGGTTGATTCGTGTTCCTAAAATTGCCAACAAAAATTTGTATCTGCATATACACACATACATATCATTTTTTTTAAGATATGCCAAATTGTCCACGAACTTTCGAAACTCTAAGATATATTAAACTCGTACGTACGTATTTAATATGCCCTACGAGAAGTTAATTACGTGATGATTATTCTGTTATACACTCTGATCACATATAATACTTAATTTTATTAATACTGAACTGCCACTAACGTCATATGGGCACTTCAACTAACTTCAGTATGCAATATGCATTTTTGGTAAAATGCTCCAACTTTGATTATCAGATACTATTGAGAAGCTCTGTTACGTTTGTAATTTTGTTTAGTTATTAAGTTAAACTGTTAATAAAATTCTACTTTATATATTAACAAAGTATTTCCATCTACCCTTTCTCCCTTATATCGCTTTATGTATCGCACCCATGAAAGCAAAGGTATTGATTACCTATCGAAAAAATATACCTATAGTTTTCTATTTGTTAATTAAAACCTGAGTTAAACCTGAATCGTTGTGGATGATCATGGGTTTGATAATCAATTTTATGACTCGCAAATTGTTTTTTGCTAACTTTTATTTGAAATCATAATTATTTTTTAATTCGTTATTTATGACTTTTGTTGCACTTGCATGTTGTGCTATAAATATATTTGAAATCAATTTTTATCCTTAGAAATTTCATGAAAAATAGTTACACAAATAGATTTTCATTTGCTATAGTGATATATGCGAAGATCTTTTAATGTAATATTTTTCACAAATGATTTGTTTCAGAGGATCTCTTCAATGGAGGAGACCTCTAAACGCCATATATAACATCATCACATAGGCTTATAGAAACAATGTATTCTGATTGTCTATTGAATAATAAATAAAAAAATGTTTCAATTGCTATTATCCAACAATTAGAGTAATATCTGCAGTAAAATTGCATTGCATTAATTATGCAAACGAAAATTGTGCTAATGGGAAACGTAGTACATACTCAAATTTTCTTAATTTACATAAAAATCTATACAAGCAATGAAAATTTAAAAAATTTAACAAAAAAGAAACTGTATTAGACCCATGAAAAATGTTATAGGAATCATTAATAGAATCGTGAATCTAAAAGGATACTGTATTTGACCCATATTGCATTAATCAGAAACGTAGCCAAAAAAGGAGAGATAACTATTATAATAGTTTTCTTTCTTTAACCAGTTATTAGAAAAGCATTGAAGTGAGGTATTGGAGAAGTTTGAAGAATATTATATGGAAAAGCGGAAGGGAGGTTCACTTGGGCCTATATTGAAAGTCCAAGAAAAGACAAAAAATAATAATAAAAGTAAAGGGAATAGAATACCCTAAATTGTAAGATTTGAGAAACACGATATAAAAGTGACCTGCAAATGAAAATGTGAATAATGGTAAAATAATTTTGTAAAGTATATATATATATATATATATATATATATATATATATATATGCCTTTAACCAGTTCAAATTGTGCTAAACATTCCTGCGTCCCAGCCGGGCCCATTCGCTTTCAAAACCAATTTCAAAAACATTCCTTTAATACAAAATGATATAACGTCAGATTCACTCAACTAAAGACGGCGCCGTTTGCAAAAAGCCCGTTTTGCTTCCATAAAATATGAGTTGGATCCTTTCGCGCAGTGTTCGACTTGGGATGTCTCTCGAAAAACGTAATTCGCGAACTTTCCGATGTTATTATAAACTGATAAAACGCATGACAGCGGACAATCTTTGCCTAGTTGAGAGACTGACTGACGTTTATAAATGATCGCAATTATTTATCTGCGCGATCAGCTGCTGTACAATTACAGGGTAATGAGTTTGTAACTAAATTAAAAGGGCTGCCTAGAGCCTCGAGTCGCGATCGATAGCGCGTATCGTTCGCGAAACGCGTCTCAGCCTTCTGACGGCTTTCATAAAAGTTTCGAGTAAAAACTTACTCACAGACCTCATTTATACGCCACGTCAATATCGGATGGAATACGCAATGAGGGCGCCGAAATACAAATGCTGGCTGGAATTCGAAGACGAAAAGCTGTTGCTGTTTATTCAAGTAAAACATCTTTAGGCGCGACTAGGGTGTAAATCCGTACAAATGCAACGGAAGTGCATTACGCCAGATAAGATAAGATAAGAGTCGAGTGCCAATGATTCGTCATTCGCTCTCGATGATATCATTTCTATACGGGTCGATTGTGATTAGTCGTCGCGTATGTGAATAGAGATATGTCGTTGTATGCATACCGATATCAACAAGGAAATCGGCATATATAAATAAATATTTTAAAGTTGCATCGTAGTACAAATCTTGATTTAATAAAAAATGCCTGAATCAGAAGAATATTTTACCCTATCCCCCGTAAGTAATTATAATGAAAATAATAAAACAAATGCAGCATTTGCGCCGTGTATGAAACATAAGTTTATTGAAATAATTTCTATATTATTCGTAGTTTCTATAAATCTTTGAAGTTATTGAAATGGAAAATATATTTTAGGCAAAACATACTCATTTAACAATTGTATTTCCAGTTATTATTTTGTTGTATCTCTTTTATTATTAAATTTCATAAACATTAAATTTTGAATATCTTTCTTTTAAAGTGCATTTTAAAAGGCTCAATATATGTTTTTAATTTTGGATGTAATTTTTCTTACTGGCTTCAGTTCAGTTACTAGATATCAGTAACTTGTATTTCAATAATAGGTTATTTTCTGACTCAGGATTATATTTAGCTGAAAGGTTGTACCTATGCTTCAAGTTAGAATATTTTATATAAATATTCTAAAGCTTTTCACAAAAAGGCAGTGTGCCTTCTAAAATTTAGTGCACGGTTTTGAAGTGAAGTAACTTTTTTAGGAGGTTCACTGTTTATAAAGTTTAAGCCTATAATTGCTATAATCGCATTTTTCTTAAATTAAAAGTTTACTATTCAATAAATATTGTTCAATTGATTATTGTATTTACACATGTTCAATTTATAAATCTATTTTCTAATGATATGCGTTGGTCAGACCTGCTTTTCTATTGTGTGCTATTGCTCATTATAGAATAATTGTATTTAATAATAACTTAATGCATTACTGCTTTTGTCTCATATTGAATAATGTTATGTTTGCCCATAAAATTATACTCGCATTATATTAATGCTCTTAGTTGATATGTAAAGCGACAAAAAATAATTAATAGACTATGAAAAATTTTAACAAAATGTGTTATTGTTTTAATTTGCTCCATTATCATTATTATTTATGGTGCTTTGCTGAAAGGTAGATACTAGATCACCGTATACAATTCACCCGTTCCTTATCTCTTGATTATGCGGAGGCTTAAAGATCCGCGGGTATAAAGATCCACTAATAATATTTCAAAATAAGTGAAGTTAAGAATTTTTGAACAACAATATTTGAAAGTAGAGTGAAAATGATGTATAACCAGTTATCACTTTTCTATCGGGAAATAAACTGCAATGATTGAAAATCCATAACAAAAGTTTTTTTTGGTTTTTTAGTTTTTTTGGTTGTGAGCATGGTTTGGTTTCATGAGACCTTAATATAATGATTAAGTATACATTAAGTTAGGTTCAAGTTTTTTGTATTACCTCTATAAAAAATCATACTTGGGTGGGGTTAAAAGGACCAACTAAACCTTTACACTGGCAATCTGGTAAACAATGAAAAATAAAAAATAAAGCAGCAAATAAAATTTTAAAAAGCAATTTTATAAGAGATGAATTAAATAAATAGTTATTCCAACTCTGCTGACGTGGCGGGAATAGCTCACTCAGTAGCGTTCTCGACTCACACGCTGAAGGAATTCGATTCGAATCTCCAGCAATACCAGAATTAAAAATATAAAATATTAAAACTAGATTAAGAAATGTTAATTTGTAGAATACAAGAAAAAATTGTATTAGAAGTAAGAAGGAAAAAAGAAGTTTACTTTAGAAGATGAGAAGAACATATTGAGAAACAAAAAGAAGAATGAAAAATGATAGATTAGGATATAAGAAGAGATAGTATATATATGATGAATGTATAGGAAATATATATGTAAGAATTGTACAGAATATGATGAAAAATAATATGAATGATGTAGGTGGCTAAAAATGCTGTAAAGCGGAGGCCAATAAAATAAAAAAAAAACTTTGCTTATAAATATTTCTGACAAAATACCAGATCAAAGTTGTATACAGCGTTATCTTTGTCAAAAATATACCAATAATATTTATATTTTGCGTTGGTTGAATATTGTAGCTATTATTTTTTGAAATTCGTTTAAATTTCGAAATAAAACGTTGAGTCTGTTTGCCGCCTGGCCTACCCCGCCTATGAGGTGAAACGGACCAGATGACATATTTTTGAAAAACGGCAAAAAAACGTTTTTAAAATGATGATTTAGCGGGGAGTTTTACTGAACTTAGTCAGATAGTTGTTTGTTAGATATGTGTCATTTCTTGTGATATATTTAGTTTAGTTTTCACAATATAATTGCTTAAAGTAGAATTAGATCTTTGTGCCTAGTCCTACCTTCAATCACTCTGTGTTATCATTTGATAATATTTATTTGATCAATTTTATTAACAAGCAAATAAATTATTCAGAAATAGAGAAGTCTTATTGTTATAATGTTGATCATAATAACAAGCAATCATTATAGCAAATGTAAAACTGATATAATATAATAATCAACAAAACTTCACGTAGAATGAATATTGTTATATATTTCTTACACACTTTCATAATGGTAAAAAGTTATATGTATGAAAAACTTATCGAATAACTTTTGTTTCAATGTGGAGCAGTTTTGAATAATATTTCAAATTTTTAAGTTTTTGGTGTTTAAGTTCCAGTTCTTTAAACCATTATCTGAAATCTGTGCTTTGGTAACAAATAAAACTAAAATTGAATTTGTATAAATTTATTAGCTAACTACTTATGGCTTTACTAGTACTATCAAGAAGTTATAAAATATTTTCAATACCTTGTTTCGGTATAGCAATATCTGTTGCCTTATATCTGACAAGCAGATAACCAACCCCAACCCAAAGATAACGATTCTGAATCCCATCCCCTTATATCTTCTCCACCTACACTAAGAGTGGATTCGCAGTGTAAAGTTTTCTTTCCATTTTCGCGAAACGATGGATTTAGTTCGCGCCACATCATTCCGAGAAGTAACAGAGCTGTCATCCGGGCGTTCGTGTTTCGTTCGCTTCGTTGCGCTTTTCCTGCGGAAAATTCGGATGTTTTTCGGGAAAGTCGCCGGTACGTCGGGCATGTGCGTGGAGTGGCGAATGAGGCAAATTGATCGCGGATTGTTAAGATTGTTAAGTTATTTTATTATTTGAAAGAGTTGAATTTGATATTGGTAACGGTACTGATTATTGCTAAATATCGGCAGGGTCATTTTTTTGTAATAAATTGAAAATTAGTGGTATCGTGCCTTAAGGCAAGTTACTGAAACTTTCTGTACCAAAAACTGTTTAAAATATCAAATTTTTTATCAAAACTTTGAAAATAATAGGTTTTTGAGAATTTTAAAATGGTCGAAGAAACTTCATAAAACATTTTTGAAAGATTTTAATTTTTTAATTTCTAAAATTTTTTGAAGTGTAAGGATATGCAAAAATTTTTATTTTTGATTTTTTTGTGATTACTATAACTTAGCCTACGGATAGTTAATAATTTTTTAACGATTTTGTTGAATCTATATATGGCGATAGACTTTATGGCCTAAACAATAATATTAAAATATTATAGAGATGCGATAAGTGGCTGAATTATAAAAAAATAATCTAAATTTGGAATAATGAGTGTGCGCTTAGGATCTATGCCGGGTACATCCTGATATGTGTCTTTTGTTCCTACTGATTACCGTTAATCACCATAGAAAGTTTCATAAAAATTTGAGAACAGTAAACCTAAAGTGTTCCTTGTTAGCAATAATTGATAGTAGCGACATTGCTTTCATATACTGAAACTGAATATTTTTTTGCCATTTTTGTTATTTAGTTTTCTTGCTAGTAGTGATAGTTAAGAATATTGTTCTATAGAATATATAAATAAAAAGTACAGATTTTTTAATTTTTATTATTTTAAATAAATGTTCAAAAATATAATATTTTTATAAATTTAATATTCTCATATTGAATCTCCTTTTAAAAATTCTAGTTATTCTAGTGTTAAAAAAATTTTTTTTTCTCTTTAAATCTTTTGACGACTACTTTTTCTTCAGTCTTCGAGTTGTTTTGGATTTATTAACTTCTTTAATTTGTAGATTTGGAAGTTCAAGATCATACGTTACTGTTCATGTTTTTAATTACTTCTTGAACAGTTAAGTTTTATTTGTTACCAAAGTACAGATTTCAAATAATAATTTAAGGAATTGAAACTTGAACTCCAAAAACTTGAAAATTTGAAATTTTATACAAAACTGTTTCACATTGAAACAAAAGTTATTCGTCGAGTTTTTCATAATTAACTTAATAACTTTTTACCATGTATAAACAATTATTTACACAATATTGCAAAGTTCTGGTTGGTTTTACTTCTGCTTTACTAAATTCTTCATGTTAAACGTAAATTTCTATAAAGCTACATTTACTAATTTAATATATTCGAATCTACATTTTCTGTTTAATAGCAACTTTAATAATAAAACATCCACAATCTATATCAATACGCCGTTACTCAAACGTTTCATCAATACTATGTCCCAAGCATACCCGAAATAAAACGTACTCATAAATATGAAATAATAGTGATTTAGTTTAGGACAATATGGATTGTGGACAAAAAGTCATTTGCGATCGCGTGCATATGTTGTTCTTTGAATAATAAATTTACAGGACACCGCTAAGTACATATTCGTGTCTCGGCAAACTATAGTGTTTCATAGTTTTGAAGGCTACAATAATAGAGCCATTTTATAACTAGGAAAAACTTGTACAGCACGAGTTTTCTTTTAAGAAAATATTGTTATTTGATGAAAAACATATTATACTTTTATAAAACATGAAAATAGATTTAGTCGTTACATGGGGCAAATCTAATATAGATTTTATAAGGATATATTTACATAATAAACAGGAGTTTCTAGAACTAAGTATGAATTGACCATACCATCAATTTAGCTTTTAATACATATATATATATATATATATATATATATATATAGGGTTGTCCTTAATATGGACATTTTAGAATTTCCTTAACCCAAGGGCTCAAATGGTTCCAAATCGACAAAAAGTACTCATTAGCTCTATTAGTTAAAGCTCCTCTTGCCCCTACTTTTTGCCTTCGGATTCATAGATAAGAAAGTTCAAATTGATAGAGTTTAAATTTTGTCAAAATAATTTATTATTTTTTTTATTTACTTCTATGTTCGATTATATTAAAATCATAGTTAAACTGTGCAAAAGTTTTAATAATTATTAACTCAATTCATATGTTCTTCAAACAAAAATTGATATATTTGAAACAAATCTATAAGACCATATATTATATTTAGTTAGTTAAATTATTGAAAATTCTAATATGTTCCTGTGTTGTTCAATATTTTAGAAGTGCAATTTAAAATTTTTAAAATGCATTTGAATTTTGAATACATTTTTATTAATACTGACTAAGAAATCTTATAATATTTCATTTAACAAAAACTTGGCCGGCTCGCTGGCGTGTACAGCAGTGGCAATCTTGCAAAAATTCAAAATATAATATAATTTTGGTATATTATCGTTATATTTTCTTTCCTAATTTATATTCTGGAAACCTGTTTCAGAACTAGTTTTGAATTGCAAAAGGTTAAATCGCTATTTTTGAATAATGCCATACGTACTATAGATGCAAATTTTTCCTGATATTAACATGTCATTAATATGTTACGAGATTGGACGAATTCTAAAATAATATACCATATATATATATATATATATATATATATATATATATATATATTTCAATCTTTAGTTCAATTTTATTGAGTTTTATTAATCTAATCACAAATGACTAAATTGAATGATAAAATTTTCAGAATTTCTAGGCCATTACACATCACTGCAAAGGAAACATTTATGCATATATAGCACAATTAATCAAAAATACATTTCAAATAAACCTTGAAAATACAGTACTGATTGGTATTTTTTTAGATAATTCGAATTGTTTTAAAAAATATGTAAAGATAGTATGATGTCACCAGGTGTAGTAGAGATCATGTTTCTTAACTTGTGATTTAAGTTTGTAAATCAGCTAATACATAATTCATTAGACAGTCAGCTGTAGGATAATGTATTTTAAACGTATTTTAATTTGATTCTTATCGTATATTTAAAATATTTTATTTGAAAAAAAAAATTAACGTTTGAGAGTACGAAAAGTTCCGTGGAAATTTGGCAAATAATTTAGTGCATATTTATGAACTGAAATAGATTCAAATTATAAATATTTACTATTACGAATAATTTATTCTGAAATAAGTTGTACGAGCGAACTCAAATAATAAATTGTAGTATTTAGAGATAATGAAAAGCTTGTAGAGCAGTTTTGAATATTTGATAAAAATAGTAAAAATATTTATGTACATATCTCCTTTATTGGAATATTGTAAGATCAATATTAATCTTGGTTGAATTATTTTTGAGTTCGATTATGTTAACAGTCAACCCTCTTATAATACGTTATTCTGAAAATACGACTTTCATATTACGCGAGGTTGAAATGGTAACGGCCCTCCTTTAACACGGCTTAATTAGCTATTTTTTGGTTAACGTAGTTTACTAGTTTAGTTTTTGTTTTATTTTTTAATATATTTTTATATAAACTTTTTGATTCAGTAAACAGTTTTAATAATTCGTTATAATTTATTTTGTCTTTTATTCATTGTTCTTTATATAACTTGGTACAAATAATGTGAACTATTACAAGTATGAAAATAAATAAATTGTTTGTAATAACTTTCATTAACGAGGCATAGAAGCCAATTCTCGTATTAAATAGATATGTTAAGGTAATGCTATGTTAGGGGTCTATATTCGTATGAGTTGGTAATAAAGAACTGTCAAAAAGCTGTGTATTTTCTGTGCGATCAGGTGTTTTACTCATGAAGCCTAACTTTACGTATGTGTTATCAAAGAAACATTAGAAAGTTGCATTTATAATAAAATTGCATTTTATAGGTTATATTTATGTGTAAAACGCCTTATTGCATAGCAAATACATAGGTTTTTCACAATCAGTACCAACTCATACAAATATAGACTATTCTATTTTATACGAGAATTGGACCCATAAATACATACAACTCCAACATCATAAAATATTTAACTACAGTTTTTGCTCTATCTAATGAGTAAATTTTTGTACGGAACCGAGATTAAAAATGTTCGAAATATTTGACTTTGGTACATTTTGTAGGTTATGTTTTATGTTAAAACGCCAGTTTGTTACTACCAACTCATATGTAGATAGTTCCGTAACATTTCCATTTTATCCGAGAATTGGACCCATAAATATATACAACTCCAACATTATAAAATATTAAACTACAGTTTTTGCTCTATCTACAATACATTTAAATTGTATTTTTGAATCCTCTTAACAATATACCTTTGCCCTGCCATTCAAAAATACATTCAGAATGGAATATAAATTAGTATGATAATGCACCCTGTCAGGCGTAAGCACTGCGCAACGGTTATGACAACTGATATTCGCGGATTTTAGTCTTAAGGCGCCCGAGACTGGTAAAGTAATCCCTTGCTATAATAATAAAAGTCACGTGAGTATCTTTTTTATTTTGTAGACATTTATGTTTTTTCGTTTTTCATCTATAATCATTAACAATTTTACAATATGGATAATAATATATAATATATTAATACAATTGTAATTGTTGTAATTATTTTTAATAACTACTTATTAGAAGGCCAATAAGTTGTGCTATTCTATTATGATTATTTGCTTAGATGAATGTTAATTCAAAAGGAATTCAATGTTTATTCTTTCTTTCTCAAATTGCGATCGTACGTTAACTGCGGAAATGCACGGAAGGACTTTTTTCCTTAAATCTTAAATAATCTAACAATAAGTGAACTCGAAATCTTGCTTTTGCAAGACCGAACCTCCCGAAAAAATTCGTTTTTTGCCAAAAAAATAATATTCTCTAATTTCAAATTTTCTCGGTGATTCAGTCACGGTTTTCTAAAAAAATTAAAAAGAGCTGTATAAATACTTACTTTTATTATTTTTTTAAGACGACAGATGGAGCGAAATTAATAGTCGAGAAAAATTAGCAAAGAAATGTTTGTCCATGTTTTAGCCAAAAATCCTGAACCAATATTCAAAACAATTTTTTTTATATGTATAATTTACGGCCATAAAGTTTAAATAGTTTATAGTGTTTCACAACAACATTTTCTCTATATATGAAGTAAATCTACTTCTTAAAATAGTTTTAAATTTTGATACTAATATAAGGAGAACCACCGATAACTTAAATACAAGTAGAGATGAAAAAATTTAACAACAATATTTGAAAGTAGAGGGAAAAGATGTATAACCAGCCATCACCTTGGTTCTTACGACGTTGGTATCGAAAGAAAAAACTGCAGTATTTTCAGTATACTAAAGTATTTTTTTTCGTTGTTTTTTTTTTAATTGTGAGCACTGTTATTTAGCTTACAGATCTTAATATAATTTTTAAGTGCAAGACTGTAAATAAAAAATAGTAAATAAAAAAGGAAATAAAGTTTACAAAATGATAAATTAAAGAAATAGTTATTCCAACTCTGCTGATGAATATTTCTGACGAATTACTAGATCAAGATTATATGTAGTGTTATCTCTGTAAAAACTGCGTTCATGAAATTTTTATTTTGCATTGATTGAATAATGTAGATATTATTTTGTAAAATTCTTTTGAAATTAAAAATAAGATATTGGCTCTCGATATCGCCCCATATTATCCAGGCACATTTTTGAAAAAACAGCAAAAAACACATTTCTATAATAATGGATTATCCAGGAGTTTTACTGAATATAGTCAGATGGTTGTTTAAGGATATGTGTTATTTGATGTGATATAATTAATTTGGTTTTAGCAATATAATTCCTCAATGTGGAACTGGATCATTGTGCCTCTACTTCCTTTTATAAAAATAAGTTTATTAATTTATATGTAATATTCGAATTATATAATGCTATAATATTTATTATAAATATATATAGTCGACCATTACTTTTTTTTAAATATTAAGCGAGAATATGTATCTACTGTTTTTTAGAAAAATTATCCTATTTCTTGGATGAACCGTATCTTGGATGTACAAAAACATGTAAATAGCATTCGCCAAGGTTTCGAAGAAGCGACTATAAAATCCATTATCACACCTGTGGTAGGTGCAAGTGTTGTATGCAATTGATATACGATATGTGCATTTTCTATATTATCACATTCGAGCATATCGATTTTTTCTCGTTCTAATAAGAATTTACACATTCGCTTAGATGCATTTATATTAAATTAAATCGTCGATAGAAGAATAGCGTCGAGGAGAGGCAATTTGCTGATTTCATTGCAATCACAGTATGACACACACAAAGAACTTGTGCTAATAACAAAACGATACTGTTTTTCTGAATTGACACAAGACCACACGCAGTGTGCCGTTAGGTAATTTCAAAACCCATCATATAAAATGTACGCGTTATTGATATCCATCCTTCATACATTAGTGTTATAATGTGTGTTAATCGAAAAAGGCGCTAATGAAATTTATTAATCAAATAATTTGTACTTTTATATTAATGACCGACCGACAGCAATGATAAAAAATATTATATTGAGGTTGCAAATCAATATGTGGTCTCCGCTTCATAATAGCTCGTGAGAAGTGATACGCCGAAAGAGTATTGTACAAATCGACAAATGTGATTTATAGAATTTCTTTTGTTTAATTGAATAATATTTATAGTAAATTATGCATATAATATTGAGTTGCGATGTAAAATATTTAGTCTTTACTAGACTAGCTGTAATTTATTTGCTACGGGAGATTCTCATCAGATTCTAACGCTTACATGATAGAAATGTATTTACTGTATTTTTTATATTTCTTTTTTCAAAGCCGTTAAATGTTAATATTATTGGTATGAAGGCGTATTGTAAAGTTTGAATTATTTATTTTTATTAAATTAATGTTACAATAATCATAAAGTATAAAAAACCTATGTCTAAATACAAAATAACCTAAATATAATACATATACTTCACATACAAACATGTAAATGTGCACTTATAGTTGATACATTTTATCATTTATTGAATTGATTGTAAATAATTATTTCATAAATAATTTTTTAATTAAATAGTGGAACCTAATTATAGTCAATATCTATATTTTGACAAATCAAATGGTTTCTATATAATAAAAGTACACTTTACTACGTATATATACGTAAAACTTTTTGAACATTATTGAAAAATTAAATGTATTATTATATAGATCAGACAATATATAATAGCACAAGATTCAAAAGTGAATTCAATAATTTTTTTTTAGATATGGCTATATATAGGCATATTTGAAAAAAAAATTATTGAATTCACTTTTAAATCTTGTGCTATTATATATTGTCTGATCTATATATTACGTTGAATTTTTCAATAATGTTCAAAAAGTTTTCAATCGTTTCATTAGTCAAAACTTTTTTTAACAATTATTCACTTGAAGTCAATTTGAGAATTTTGTTCATCAACACCAAATTTAAATTTATAATAATATATTCTAATATCAGTAGCAGAATTGTCGCCATTTTTGAACTAAAAATATTTTTTAACGTTGGAATTCATTTGAATTTTGTAATATAGTCTGCAAATTACATGGAAATTTTCAATAATATTTTTGAATGATTCAAAAGTTTTTGAACACTTATTAAAAAAGATGCACTTGAAGTCAATTTGAGAATTTTAATTAGCAGCACCAAATTTCATTTGTAAATAATATTTTATAATATTAGTAGTAGAACCTTTGTTTTTGGAAGCAATTTTCTTCATGAAGACTAATATTTTTATGTATTTTATTTATTTTGAAAGCTAATAAATTATTATATTATATACATAAATCAATTGGTTTTGTTTTTATATATCATGAGTGCAAATTGCAAGTAGAAATACTATTTACAAAATTTGAATATATAATTTATACCATCTTACAACAAACTTCAATAATAATAATTGTCACTAATATTTTTCATAAATTTTCTTAATTAATTACATCTAATAATTGCAATGGATACAAAATCTTCAAAGTAATTGACATTCGATACAATATGTCTTTTAAAACTTACAAAAGATTCCGCATTGATAACAATTTACATTTAATATCTATTGCATAATTTAAAATTACCTGTGTAAAAAGCAAACAAAATCAATTAAAAATCCAGATTGTTTTTGTTGTACGTTTTTAAATCTACGTTTTAAGAAGGCAACCCTGTGGTTGACTAATCCCTTTCTGTTGAAATATATTTCTAATTGTGATGAATATATATTACAACTAATTTATATAATATTAAGTAAAAGTCTGATATCACTCTACTGCTTGATTTAACTGTCCAAGATAGTGATCGAACCGTAGCAGAGCTCATGTTCTTCCTAATCATTTTAATGTAGTAAAATAATTGTAAGCGCCACAAGAATTATTTGGGATTCAAGACCTTCTTTCTTGTTTTCGACATTTCTTAGCATAATTTATAATTCTAATGTTTACTTTCCCCGAATAGTGCATGAGATTCCATCATCCTACTGACACATATTTTGCAAAATTGCAAAAATTCGAAACGATCTCGACGGGAAAGGGTTATATTTATGGCAAGTTTCGGAAGCCCCGCGTAGTTCTTTCTTATTGTTGTGTCAACAATGACTTTATGACTCCAGAACTAAATGGCCCGTGGACTTGAATAACAAAAGTCAACGACTTTATGATATTTGAGAAAATGGACAAATTGGCAAGTTTTGTGAAATACGAATATTTTATGATGCGTGTCTAAACGATTCTTTTCTGTTTTAAAATACCTTATGCAGAAAAGGGTTAAAGAAATATTTTGAGTGGTAAATGAATACTGGTGATCGTGATGGGTTTGCATAATTTTTGCAAATTTCTCAAGAAAGTTTAAAAAACAAGTTTTTTATATTTTGTTGTTTCTTTGTTTTTTTTTTGAAAAAAAAATAAGTTATTCATTCAAGATTATAAACCATCAGAGTTATTGATAGAAATTTATAGGGCTAAATTACACATAAAAACAATAAATGGATTAAGAAATGAAGAAAAAATAATGATAAATAAATGAATAAACATAAATAAAAATAAATTACAAATAAATAAAAACGAATAAATAAAAAATAAAAAAACAAATTGTAGTAATTGCTCCAATAAACAATTGACTATGAAAAACAATTTTATACATTAAGGAACCGATTCTACCGCATAACAGAAAAATGTTATGGCAAGGCCATGTTACGCTCCGACTTCCATACATTACGATAGTGAATCATACTGAATACTGTCAAATTGTCATGTATTTGATATGCATTCAGGCAGTTTTACACATAAACTGCAATGTCACTCGTATGTTATTGAGCTGTATCAGAAACAAACTGTTATCTAAAATCGTTTTTTTGACACTTGTGCGAATTCTAGGTTAGGTTTTTTATATGACAATCTGAGAAAAACGCCTGACTGCACACCAAACGCATGAGTTTTGTCAATATTAGTATGGTAAGTTCTACATAACAAGGCCTTGCCATAACATTTTTCTGTTATGCGGCAGAATCGGTACCAAAGACTATAGGCAGTTTCTGATGTAGACTTCTTATAGGCGGATTAACAAGCAGATGAGCCATTGTTGCATTTTGGTACGATGTCTAGTTCTGGTATTTTTGATGATATCCTACAAAAATGAATTTGAGTTTTTTGAAAAATAACGTACAAAACTGAATTTAATCTAGAATACTATTTCATAAAATAGATGTTTCAATGAACTGCTCGATGAACAAAAACAAGTCGTACATTATGGGATTTTTTATATTCGTGGTTTGGCAAAGTAACGCAAAATATATGGCGTTCTAAGCAAAAATGAGTTCTGCAGATTTACACAAACTCATTTTGAATACAAAGTTTCTCTTGTGGTCAATTAGCGATCAGAACTTACGGTTTTATGAACTATTTTAATGCTTTGACTTAACTACGTCGGTTTTATGGATGTCAGCCCAAACATATGTTCCATCTCTATGTGGTGAATTTTTCATTATCACAATATCTGTGATAATTTTTATTGATGCAGCAATGAGTAGGAAGGCGGGTCTCAAATGTTGGACCTCTGATTCGATTACCATAGCTCTAACCACTAAACCGCGCCCATGAGCAATTGTATTAAATTTTTGTTCGGCCTCATTAGCAAGAAACATTATCCGACTCTGCTCAGCAATTTCAATTTCAATTTGACTTCTAGGAAAAAAAC
The DNA here is from genome assembly GCF_003426905.1 of Ctenocephalides felis. Taxonomy (NCBI): domain Eukaryota; kingdom Metazoa; phylum Arthropoda; class Insecta; order Siphonaptera; family Pulicidae; genus Ctenocephalides; species Ctenocephalides felis. The sequence continues at coordinate 153,361,742 of NW_020538040.1, forward strand.
CTTGTAGACCACGTGCATTTGAATTATTTTCTGCAAAAGCGCAAAAACATTTATCACAGCATGTCAAGTAATTAGCGATAATACATTATAATGATAATGAAGTAATGCGATTCCGCATGCGTGCAAAGTGTTTTGCATCGAGGTGGCTGATGATGGAAAATGCTTGGATGGACGTCGAACAGACGGCACGTTTTCCATAGAGATGCGAAATAAGAAAATAAGAAATCGATGAAATTCTAGGAAAAATTCATACGCTTTACATCATCATATTTTGCAATATAGCTTAAGATGTATTACATAGTCATATTCTGCAATGTGCCTTAAGACAACATTGAAAATAATTTAAGCTTATTGATGTGACCACAATCCATGAATATGGAGCGATTCCAGGAATTACCAATACCCATTCCAAATCCAACGACATGAAAATAATTATTAATCAATGTTATAATTATAATTATTCATTTTATATACGTCACCACTTCAGTTCTACATTTTTCATAATACAATAGTAGTAGTTTTTGGAAATTTATTATTATATTTAACAAAATATACATGCCAGTGCCATATCATTTACTCGTAAGTCATATTTATTTTCCATCTCATTAATTGCGCCTACAGGTATCAAACTGACCATATGAAAACATGATTATTCAATATGACAGACCAAAACAAATTTAGTAGCTAATTTAGTTTTTATTTTTGCGATATTGTTGGGCCAATTCTCGGATAAAATAGCTATATTATTATAGCAGTCTCTTATGTTGAGTTTATAGTTACAAAAATGGCAGAAAATCTTTGTATATATATTTGCTACTCAATGAGCGTTTTACACAATATCAACTTCTGAAATCTAGCACAAACATCAAAATATAAAATTAACTTCATACGTGTATTATCATAATTGCAACAAATTTATAATACAATTTTGTGCAATAGTTGTCATTTAAAATTGCAATTCTCTATATGTTGGAATTATTGTTTTCGTATAATATCGTCCATTACAGATATGCAAAATATTAGGTGTTACTAATCAGTATCATGCTTTGTTGAAACAATTCAAAAAACAATTGTCAAACAATCAATGCAAATAATTCAAGAATTACAGTTTAATGACTAATATTATAAATACGCAAAAAAATAACTTACAATTACTAAAACTTCAGTATTTTACATTACTTATGTGTCGATTCTGCCGCACAACGGACCAATGTATGACAATGCCATATTACGCTCCAACTTGCATACATTATGGTACTGAATTATACTGAATAATGTCAAAATGCCATGTATTTGCTGTGCATTCAGGAGTTTTACGCATAAACTGCAACGTCACTTGTATGTTATGAAACTGGGTCAGAAATACCCTGTTATCTTAGATTGTTTTTTGACATTTGTCAGTTGTATTAATTTAATTAATTAATTAGTAGTAAATATTGTAATATGCAGTAAAATTGCATTGAGAATATTCGAAAGTTAATGAGTATGGGATATTTGCAAATTTTATTGTTTCAATTTTTTCTCACAAACGTCAGTGTTTTTTTAAACCCGTTTGCAAATTGGTATACTTTGCAGATAGTTGAAAAGTACCTTGTTCTCGAGAATTTTCTATTACCTCTATTTGAAATCTATAGAGTTCCAAATCGATATCGATATTTTTTGCCGTGGAATAATAGTTTCCATCCCTAGTTTCAGTTCCTTCCCCCGAGGCCGCATTGCCGGGCATAACAACTGGGCATTAGTATCACTTCCATGTAAGAACTAAGGCTAAGAACGTAATCCCGCGTAGACTTGTTCAATCACTTCGTTTCGCTGGTGTGTCTGTCAGCTACAGAATTCTCATCAGAAAAGCTCACTAGACGATCACGATATTGTTACAGCGTTTATTTCTTTGTTCTTTCACAATACAATGGTTAAAAGAAACTAGTGGTGCATGGTATCGTGCCTTAGGGAAAATTGAAGAAACTGCCCCTGGTATAATTCAAAATTTTTAGAAGCTTTAAATTTTTTGTGATTTTTGAAAAAAATAGATATTTGAAGATTTTGAAATTTTACAGAAAATTTGACGTATTTGCAAAATTTGAAAAAATAAAATTTTGAAATTTTGGGCTTTTTTTCGAAAAATTGCTTGCGTAGCTGTTTTAGAGACAAAATATGGAAGCGCGTAAGCACTAATTGCAAGTCGCAATCAAACGGTTAAACAATGGTACGAGTCCATAGAGAAATCTAAACAAAATGTGTACTAGAAACTCTATAAAATATCTGATAATTTGATGTGCATGTATTTATTGAGGGCTCGCCCGTAGGGACCTAAATCAGAGGTCCTGGGTTCGATACCCACTTCGAGCAGCCTGTTGTCAGGCAGCAGTGACAACAATTTTTACTTGGAAATATAGATAGCGATATGTTTCCAAGTGAAAATAGCCTTTGCCCGGCATTGCTGCACCAATAAAAAGTCAGCCCTATTAGATTAATTCTAATAACAAAATTCATCAAATATGGATGGATTAACCATTGGGTTACCATTTAAAATATACGAAGTAAGGAGAAGTTTCAGCCCAACAGCTCATAGGACGTTAGGTTCTGTTTGCTGTTAAAAATATAATTCAAAAAAAAAATTTAATGATAATTTTTGACCGCTAAATGTCATTTATTTACATTTTTGTTGAATCTCCAAAACCGCTGTACTTTTAGTTGAAATAAAATGAATTGCCATTTTTGCACTTTGCGTATGTTTAAATTTGGCTTTTGCCAAAAAACTAATCAGCATACCCAGCAATGCGAATCAAATGTGTTTTAATCATTGATCTGTGTTCCCAAAATCGTCGATAAAAAATTGTATTCGCGCACACACACATCCATTTTGTTCAAAGATATGCCAAAAATGTTCAGACGCCTAAACTTAATGATATATATCTTTCATTCTCGATTTTTTTTGCTTATCCTGCGGGAAGTTAAAAATATGGGTAATAAAAGTAGCAGGCATTGAACCTGTGTTATTGCTTTATTTGAACGAATTATGAAATAATTTGAAATTGATTATTTTAAACTTTTATGTAAGGTCTGTATGTATCAACTTGTTAAATAAGCTTAGTTACATTTTCAGAATTTATTCTTACAATATAAGTATTAGCGATTTGCATTTCTTACAATGATAAATAATACACAATTTAACATTTCAAGGTGGCGTGAGTGCTTCTAATTTTTTTATATATGGCTATAGTTATCTATTATACATAAATTAAGTATGAATCAAAGAAAAAAAAATTAAGAATTGTTGTTCAAATGATTTTTCCAATTTTTGGATATCTATTAACTTATTGTTAGTATTTCATTATTAAATTTTATTATCATACATTAAAGTTTTATGTATTCACCTTGGCCTGATAATGTTTTTTTCAATTTATTTTTATTTAGAAGTTCATAAAAGAATAACATTCATAATTAACAAATTTATATTTTATGATTTTATTCTGATATTTTTTATATGCAATATGTATGTGTTTCTTCAACCTTTTTGCTTTTTAGGATGAAAAATACTTGTTGAGCTGTTATATCTCTTACAAATAAAAATATTTTTTTTATTTGTTCAATATTATACAAGCAATTATTGTTATCTATAAAACTATATATGTTTTAGTGCTAAACTAAGCGCAAAACAAAAAGAAACAGAAAAAACGATTGATAGATATTAGTCTAATGAGCAATTGATTATGGAATACAAATAGGTAAATTTTGAGTGATGAAATGTCGATTATTCTAAATTTTGAAATCTAGCACTAAATGAATGAACGCTATATGCAAACCAAACGAATAAACTAAATTCTATAATCGGTTGAAAACTTCTATAATATTGAATATACAAAAATCGACTTTTTACTTACAAAATGAACATGAAAATATGAAGCTTCAAAATTTTAGGTAATTTTTTTTATTTCATTGTAACAGGCAGGATATTAGTTACATTCTATGAGTTATTTTCGTTGATATTAATTAAATATAATTATAGATAGAAGAATCAAGTTAATTGGCCTTTTTTAAATTTTCTTACTGTAAGTGTATGGAGTAGATAAAAATTAATGTGATTTGAAACAACAGTTGTAATACACTATTAGAAATATCATTCTTTGCCGCTGTATATAAAATTCACGCCTTCGCATCGTTGCATTGCCGAAAATCCCATATACACAATAATACTCTTCTCGACCAGCGAAGCCTCCGAGAATATGGGCCGATCCTCTGATCCAGATCCCGAGGATACTCAATGCCGAGGAACAACAGAAGGGACCAATAGCAGAGCAGGCCACTAAAGTTATATAAAAACCGACTCCAGTGGTCAAGATCGAGTTTGTGTCTTACGGTGCAAACAATCGAGCGAAAATAATGAAATACTGAAAAAAAGTTCCCGTCGAAGGATCCGCTCAGCCATAGGCCGGAGCTCGGAATTTGGTGTCAGGTGCAATATTATTTGTATACCTGCGAGAAGATGAAATATAGATTCCGGAATGGACTTGAAATACAAATGTAGAGTTTAGTAAAACACTGAATATAGGCACTATTAAATATAGGCACGAATTATAAAAATGAGAGTATGGACTGAATTTTGCGTATAAAATAACGTACTATGTGCAATTTAGCTAAGTCAATTAGATAATTATAGAATAGTAATGAGTACTATGCAAATGCAATGTACATATGCAATGACTACAATGCAAATGTAATGTACATATATATATTTATTGAAATATATGTTTTTGAAATGAAAATAAAGTGAAATGAATGACTACTATGCTATCAGTAAGGTAGTACTTCCACAGTAAAAAATAACACCATTGCCCCAATTTTCAAAAATTAAAACTTTCCGTTGAATTATGAAGTAAATATTTTTTAAATCGGTTGACTTTGAGAGACCCTCTTTACAAAAAAAGTACGAAAGTTAGTTGGCAAGTTTTATTAAAACTTGGCGCATTTAATCAGGATTATAGAATGGTAAGATACTTGTTAATATTATTATTAAAAGATTTCGAGTAAAAGTTAAAAAAAAAACTAAAAATATGGTATACCGCATTTAAATCAGATTCAGTTCAAAAGTTTCTTTCTCGCACATAAAAGATTGGGCGAATTCACATTTCAACATTTCACCTGATTGTGAGTAAAATGCACTAGCAAAAATCATGTAATTTTTAGGGTATACAGTACTAGGACATGTTATAAAAATAACAGTACGGAAATATATTAGCAATGACTGTGCAATTATAATAACACTGAATGACCTGACTAATATTATATATATAAATATATATATAAATACTAATATATATATATATATATATATATATATATATAGAAACGTTACTCCCAAATATAAATATAAGCTTGATAATTTTTTTTATAAAAAAAACTTCTATTTCTGTTTTATCAGTATGTGTATATTTTAATTTACTTAACAATTTTGTGGTACATACTTTAACACAAATTATATAGTATATATATGTACTTTAATACAAATTATATAGAACAAACATTGGGTTGTCTTTAAATAAAGTGGCCTTGGGTCAACTTGAAACAAACTCAAATAGCAGGTTTCCAGAGAAAAATACTTACAAAATACTTTTATAGCATTTATTTATTTAATAACTTATAATTTTTTCGATCTATATCGTTGTTTTATCTATTGTAATTTTTTATAAATTTATATTGTAATTAATTATTAAATTTTGCACTATTACAGATTATATGACAATAAATTTCTTATTACATGGGATACTATATTATCTATAAATTTTTCTCATTTTTATTTGACTCAATTTCGAAGTATTTTTGAAGCATTGCATATAAATGAATATTGTTTTTATCTTGTGTCTACATAAGTGCATTCGTAACTAATGGAAATTTAAATTAAAAAGCTTTTTTTAAAGGCTTTATACGAATTTTATGTTCCGTGTTATATTTAGATTATATATGATGATAGATTTTGCACTAACTAAACGATGTTAAAATTTTTGTTAGATGATATTCTTTATTATATATTAATTTTTGAGTTTTATAATTATCTATTTTACATACAAATGCATTTATAACAATGTAAAATTAACTTGAAAATATTTCATTATATGTATACGATTTTTATTTCAATTTATGAAAAAACAGAGATAAATAAAAGGAAAATCAATTTATTATGTTTTGTACATTTTTTATATTGCTGTAATCGATTGTAAGGTTAGATTTTGTACTATCCCACCGATGTAAAATTTCTTAGCATTTACTTCATTATCTCTTAGTTTATATGATTTTTTAAAGCATTACATTTTAATAAATAATCTATTATGTAAGTAAATGCATTTGAAGCCATTAAAAAATTCAGCAAAAAACTTTCTAAAACAAAATTGGTCGAATCTGATAATTATCAATTAATCTGGTTGACGATTAGATTCATGTGATATTACATTTGTACGTAAATGTATAAAATTTTGTATTAACTACGATAAAATTCTAATAGTTATAAATCAGCCATATTAATTTAATTGATCTTGTTTCACAGCACTCAAGTTAAGCTACTCAAAATTAATTATTAATTATATAACAATACCAATTTCTTCAGTCTATTCTTCACTATACAACTAAATTAAACAAAAAAGCTAAAAAACAACAGATTTCATACAACATTTTCTTATCCCGACGCGTTGTAATTTAATCAAATCCTTTCTCGTACATCCGTGAATTCTTTTTAGCGTTCATCTCTAGGTTACGAACACATAATATATACTCATATGTGTGTAAAGAATATGTGTCTACGTTATTTTTCTTGCTATAATAATAATAATAAAAAAGCAAGTACGGCTACACTACTGCTCCCTGACTGCAGCTTGCAACAGTGATTAATGATTCCGTTTCGCCAGCGGTCCCAGTTCAGGCGCACACACACGCCGACGCTTTTTATATATACACGCACAAAAGCTTTTGTACGTACATGAAACATATCAATACGTACTTATACAAAAGCATTCGTTCGTACGACTTGTCGTCACAGTTTTTCAAACTATACGAATTAAATGGAAATGGAATAAAATGAATTAAATGCAAATATTAGATGCATAGTATAGTCATCAGCTCTGTCACCACCAATTTTATGATGCATTTTTTTTATAATAAGAAAAAAATAGTAGAATTAACTAAAAATGAACTAAAGTAGCTTTCATACACACGAGCAACATATAAAGGCCATAAGCTATTTTATCTCTAATTGTTATTGGTTATAACAACGCTATGTTACGCTCTTTTCTTCATATAAATTGGCAGTGAAAACTCTCAAAATGCTATTGGCAGTAAAAACTACTAAAACGCACAAACGTCAAAAAAATTATCATAACTGCATCTTTCTGATGTTCATTCATAACACATACGTGGAGTTAGGTATTATGTGCGAAACGCCTGATCGCATAACATTTTGGCAATTTTTACTACCAATTTATATGAAAAAAAAGAGCGTAACATAGCGATGCCGTAACAACGCTATGTTACGTTTTATTTTCGCGGAGAATTGGCTTCATAATATAAGTACATGCATATACAAAAGCATTTGTGTAGGAGTTGTCTTCACAGTTTTTCAAACTACCGGATTCTAATAAAAATGAAATAAAATGAATTAAATGCAAATATTATACACATTGTGTAGTCATCAAATTGGTAACAGTCAATTTTAAGCAGATATATTCTTGAAACATTGATTAAAATTAAAATTAAGTAAATTTGACTAAAGTAGCATTTATACATACGTATAACATATCAATTACGACGTTATCACGTTAATTTCTTCTAATTGTAAGAAATTAATGACTAAAATTTATATTGAATCCATTCAATTCTTTAAATATTGTTTTGTCAGTATTAGAAATTTGTTTAAAATATATTCTGAAATTAGATGATCTATTAAAGTGAAAATTTAGTGCAGTTAGTTTCTTGTAAAAGTAGAGAATAGATCAGAATTAAATGGAAATGAACAAAACCGAATAAAACGCACACATTAAATTAATCTACAGTTTATCATTTTATTAATTTATATTAATTTGTTCTATTAGTGAAGAATGTGGAAATTATGAAATATTATACTCAAAGTATATTTAAAACTAGGTAAATAGTTAATCCGAGAAATTTTGCAGACAAAATTAAATGAAAACGAACAAACAAGAATGAAAATTAGATTTTAAATCAATGATTATTTTTGCTTTACAATTGTTAGTTTTAGTAAGAATGTTAAAATTATCAAATACCAAATATACACAAAGTATATTTTAAAACTAGGTGAACCTTATTTTATGCAGATAATTTCTTATAATAAAATAAAATTTATCAAAATTAAATGCAAATGAAGATTCAAGCTCATATTTAAAGGCTATGGTAACAGTAGTAAGTGTATGCTAATTGGTATATGCGTTCTTCATTACATCTGTATTATCATAGTATCATATTATTATTATATTAGTAGGTGCTAATTTTAAAACAATTTTTATAATAATTTCTTTGTCCCAACTTTGGACGTAGTCCTGATTTTTTGTGTCTACTTCATGTCTTATTGAATAATGTTTTATGCATAAAAATCATCAAGCAAATAAAGAAAATATTTTTGGTTTTAGTTCAAAAAATTATTTTAATTAAAATCTATTATAAAATATTGATAATCACTGATCGTTGACATGCACCAATATAAAGCGGAAAGAGATCGGCGAGTTTCAAGCGACACGTGCGAATGAGTGAGACACCGTGTTTTGTTAAAGCTTCGGAATATATAACTCTTATAAGTAATTGCTAATGTAAAATTATTATCACGTCTTGAGAGAGGAGAGAAAAAGGTTTCAAACGTCCGTAATTAATTCTTTTTATCGCCTTCGAATGAATTGATTCGCACATGGAACATTTAATGTCCTCAGATAAGAAACACATACTGCAAAAATGGTAAATGTATGTGGAAAGTATATTATATTTTAAACAAACTTATTTTCAGAATCTTATTTTTATTTTGCGTTAAATCCATGTAACTATACATTCAATTTAGTTGCATGTTTTGATGCCACAAGTGCCAACAAGAGTTGTCATCAGACGTTTTTTAAACATCATCTCGCTTCGTGCCAAAATGATTTGCAAGTTTTTTTTAAAAATAAGAAGTGTTCGTTTTATTATTCTAATTTTATCATTATGTATTTTATTAATTTTTAAAAAAAATATTTTTGAATAACATATTTCTTTATACATTTTAATATTTTATTCTACAAGTACGATTTACATTCTCACTTTTATAAATCTGACTTTATAATGTCTAGTGAAATACTGCAAATATATTAATATTTTTATTTTTCTTTTCGAAGTCATTGCTTGGTTAAAATTGTAGTCAAATTAAATTTGCAACTTATCAATTTATTCAGCAATTTTTGAACTGTTAAGTTCTGAATGCTGTAAATGCTAAATATAGGGTGGAGCAGGGCTCAAAGGTCCGCGGTTAAAAAAGTACCACGGATATGGATGTATATATATAATGTAGCTATGATTTCGTAAAATCCCTTTAAAACTAAAAATAAAACATTGGATCTGTTGCTCCCTGGCAGTCCCATTTTTTCCCGCCTCTAGGGTACAAAGGACAGGTGACAAATTTTTGAAAAAAAAAAACGCAAAAAACATCATTTGTACTATATCGAATTAGCTGAGAGTTTTACTGAATATGGTCAGATAGTCGTTTGTTTGATATGTGTTGTTTGTTGTGATACACATAATTGGTTTGGTTTTCGGAATATAATTGCTCAAAATGAAATAGGACTTTTATGCCCACAATTAAGCAATTATAAATTGATAAATTTGGAATGACATTTTTGTAGGAAAGAAAAAAATGTTCAACTATTTGAAAACTTCTATTGGGACATTTTTTATTTTCAAAGTGGAATGTATTTCTAAGTTTGATCATCATTGAGTGTTAAAAATATTTACTATCGAAATGTACTAAATTTTACATGAACTCGCGGTATGAAATTCTATAATTTTTAATCAATAACCATTGAAAAATAAATTTTATAGGCTGTATCAATCGACATATGACTTCATCGACCATAATTTTGCAACACTTTATTTCGGTAATAATAACTTGGCCGGTCTTTATATATCGAAATTCAATAAGAAAAAATTAAACTTGCGGATGTGTAACGTTTTTCATCTACTCGTAATTCATAAACACGTAATACAAAATTCTATAATATTCCGTATATAACGACTATTGAATATATAGATTTCTAAAAACCATGTAAAGATTTTTAGAGAAACTTTTATTCTTGCATCTGAACTTTCAGCTGTATGTGAACCTTTTAACTATAAAATAAATTGTGAAATTTCTTATGCAATATTCTTCCATATGAATAATTGAACGTTCATCAAAAGCACCGAACAATATCAATTTCAATCCATGCACAAAAGAAATGATACATAATATCAGCACGGCTTCAATCTGATACTTGAATAAAAAATAGACAAAAAACCTTTAAAAAAAATCTTGCTACGCTTTGCGTATTAGATCGGCCGTAGTCAATAGCACATCTTCTATAAATTCATTCATCAAACGAATATACTGACATGAATGTAAAATTAATTCTATGGAATAATTTGTTACGCACAATTTGAATATCAATTTCTGGTAACAACGTTTGAATACGATTTAAATTTAATTAGTGATAAAGAATAGGACATACCTTATTTACGAATTCTATGCGAAATTTTACAGAATACTGTAAAATTTCCGACTATCAGCGGAATCGGAAATACATCGTGGAAATATATCTGTTTGAATTAATCAAATATACGTTTTGACATCATTACCATTTTTATAGATTGTTCTTAAAAGAGAGGTAATAATTTTAGGCGGTTTTAATTTATTTTCATATATAATGGGCTTTATTTAAATATTTAAAAAAAAATAAGATTCTTATTTAATAAGTAATTAAATATTTAAACAAAATAATAAATATATATTTTTCATTCAAAAGCTCAATATATATTTTTCTTTCACAAGCATATCTTAATTCATTAAGTTAAATGTTCATTTCGATAAATAATTTATTACTAGAATAATTTCTATAATGAATTGCTTTTTGTTTTTGCCTAATTAATAAACATAGAGGCTATTTGTAATAACAGGGGTTTTTTAATTGGATCCTAAACTATACTAAAATATTTTTTTTACTCGATTGGACATGACGAATTTTTGAGAAACGAGCCATTTTCTTAAAAAATAAGTAAAGAATAAATTAACAGAGGTATTATTGTCGCTTTTTTTGTCGTTACTACTAGCTAGATGTTACAACTGGCCCGAAACACGGGTTAAGTTGTAACACCCCACTTTTTCAAAAAATTGATTAATTGTGAAATAATGAACAACAGTTGTTGAATTATTTTCACTTGATTTGGTAGACGATTAGCAACTATTCGTTTACATTTCGTAGAAATATAATCAGTGGATCTCAAGATAAATTAATTTAAAAAATCTGTCACAATCCCATAGCTCTCTTACATGAAAATTTTTGATTTCTTAACCATGCACTGGTAACTTTTAAATTGTTTATCCTGTTTGATTGTGATACTGATTTTATAAAGATATGTCAAGAACTTTGTGTATTTAAAACGAATAAAATGCTATTCAGTTATACTAATTACTAATGAGTACTACTCATATATCTAATATAAAACTATTGCCATAAGTATTACATCATAATGTTGAACTACTTTATATCTTATCTAAATATATTGCATCTGCATTGTTCAATAATAATTATTCAGTAATAATTATTTTGATACTTAACAAAGCTATAATGTTTTTACAGAACCACCCATTGGTAAGTTTTCTAATTCATGAAAATGTGTACTAAATTTGATGTAAACTTTTAAGTAATTTCTTTATTTTACTCAAATTTTGATTTAGAAATACACAAAATAATGATGAATGTTTGCACAGAGCGTTTTAGTGCTTAGCTAGGTTTTTATATGTTTCAATACTTTTAGCTATAAATTATTTATTAAATTAATTTTATCCTACGTTTCTGATCGGTATCAATTGTGCTAATTAAAGATACAATCAATGTACAATTAAAATAGCAATAATTGGAATAGGTTCATCACGAGTTGGCATAGAAATGCTGAAGGAATTATATTCATTAGGATTTCTATCATATGTGTTCGCATAGCAAACATGTACATACCATCGATAATAATGGTAGAGCTGAATAAGATTTTAGATGAATTGATAAATGGCTGTTTTGATATAAATTATTCACAAGATTTAGATTATTAAAATGAATAAATTACAACTTTTCTAATATTTCATAGCAAAACTGGGCCGATTCTGCTGCGCAATGTTATGGCAAGGCCATATTACGCTCGAACTTCTATACATAATGCTACTGAATCATACTGAATTCTGTCAAAATGTCATGTATTTGCTGTGCATTCAGGCGCTTTTCACATAAACTGCAACGTCAATCGTATGTTATGAAGCAGTGTCAGGAAGACCATGTTATCTAAGATCGTATTTTTGACATTTGTGCGGTTTCTAGATTCGGTTTTCTATCTGACAACCTAAGAAATACGCCTGACTGCACAGAAACTACATGGCTTTTGTCAATATTTAGTATGGAAAGTTCTTCACAGCATTGCCATAACATTGGTGTGTAGTGCGGCAGAATCGGTTACTTAATACAATTATATATTTTTTAAATCGGTGCAGCTGTTTTCCGAAAGGGGTCGAGCAAAAATCTTTCTCAATTATTGTGTTAGTTTACTTTTGGATAGTCTAGTTACTTTTTGGAATGCCTTGAAACGTAGGGGAACATTAAATTAGCGATTTGATGTGGACCTGCATCAGGGGTCTCAACTTCTATTTCGCTTCGGAGGGACTGATTTCAAGCAGTAGTGACATCGGTTTTTACTTGGAAACATAGACAGCGATATATTTCCAAGTGAAAATAACTTTCATCCGAAATTGTGGCATCAATAAAATATTTTCATATCGACATTTTGAGAATAGAATTCATCATACAAAAATGAAACAACTGTTTGTGTTCTCCCATCTGTAAAACCGACGTAGTATTAAGTCAAATTAGCGCAACGCTTATAGGACTCTTAAAATCTGATTGGTGTTCAAAAATAATAAAAAATGCGTGGTGTTGTGTGTGGTTTACTTTTAGTTGTATAAATTATATAATATTGCCAACTTAGCCAGTCGTTGACTAGCTCTGCTATTATTATATATGTATAACGTATAAATTAGTATATGTTTCCATCTGAAAGGTTGGTGTACAGGTTGGCCCGTCCTGTCTAGGTCGCCATTGTGATTTGATTACAGTAATGGCTTTAATACATTTGATGCACAGCGTGGGGCATTTTGTTTTCCCGGCATATAAGACTCGATCGTTCGTTACTCTGTCTGCGCGCGTTGGTGTTTTGCATCGTTTTTTATTTAATAACAAATCCCAATTCGAGACGAGCGCAGCACGCATTGTGTGCGATACGAAACGGTAACATAACCGCAGCTATTACCTGATATGAATAGATACACTGAACGATTTATATTTAATTTGAATCAGTATCAGTAATGATAGATTATGTTTGGCAATGCACGCTGTCTTGTTTTGTAAAACAATTGTCTATTCGTAGAGTAGAGACAACCACATACTGCAAGATCTAAAAATCCATAGGAATGCAAACAAAAATTTTACTTTTTATTAAAATTTCTATAAATTATCTGATAATTTGATGTGCATATGTCCAATGATGATTTTTGATCGCCAAATAGCTTTTTTTACTAGATCTCCGTTCATCTTGTCAATACAAGTAAAATACTTTTTCAAACATTCAAATCGGAAGCTTCGTTCTTTTAAAAACTGAATTGCCATTTTTTGCATATTTTGCATTGCATCTTCAAAACAGCTGGACCTGCGTTTGCCAAAAACTAATCAGCACGTTTCCCCGTCAATAGAAACCGAATGAAATTCGAATCATTCAAATCGGTTGATCCATGTTTTCGAAATCGTGAACGAAAATTTGTATCCGACATACAAACGTACATACTACACACATACGAACAACCATTTTCATGAGACAACCGCATACCTCAAGTTTAAAAAGCTTTTTTACAATCACTGTTGGTTTGCGATAATGCACAAAAAGGATGTACGTGTACATGGTCTAGTCTCTAGTGGTTCCACGTCGGACACAATCTGATATCAAGCAGCAGTGATAGTGATTTTTCACTTAAAATAGTGATCAAAGTAGGTTTCCAAATAAAGATAACCCTTTCGAACGCTGCTGCCAGAAGTGTAATCGATAAGGCTTTTTATTTTGATGAAAATTTTGTCATATTGAAATAAACTAATTTGATCTTAAAAAGGAATAATAATATTTTTGAACAATAAAATAAACTTTTATGTTAAATAAAATTGAAGGTTTCAAATTTTAATTGAAACATATGTACAGATGTTTATTTTCATGATATTTCAATTTTATTATTGCATTTTTATGATATTTCTTATTATTGACTTGAGTATATTTATCAGTTTAAGTCGGTGTAAGTATCGAAGCTTGTACCAAAATGTTATAAATTTATAAATCGGGAACTCTGTATTTATACTAAACAAACTTAAAAAAAAGAACAAAATTAATCATCTATTTACTACCCTTTCAAAGTCTGCTGAAAATCTGTTTTCTATTTGTATATACTTTTTTCATATTTTTTGCTGTATCATAGAAGCATATTTTAATTACTTATGGCGTCCTGTCGGTAAATATGCAAATGGTTCGTGTGCGTCACGCAAGATGTGCGTACAAGCTATATGCGTAGAATCTGATTACTTTTATTTTACATTTCTTGTTTTTCAAATCACTAGTGTATGCAAATCGATTCAGAAAAATGCACAGAATAAACAAATCGCTAAAAAAAATTGTTCAAGAAACATAGACATGAAACTTCTCTTTTTGAAAAATTGCGAGAAGAATTTTCAATTTGTTATTGGGAATCAATCCAATCTGCTTCTGTATGAGTTAGGTTAAATAGATAGATTCATCAATTTCCTTATCTATGGATTAACCCTATTCATACGTTTGCCTGTCGACCTGTGTGTACGAGTGTCGCCTGTAGAGTGTCGATTTCTTACTATAAATTATATACCAAAAACAGATTATGAAAATGAAATTACAGAAGAATGAAATACAAGATAATGTTGCTAATACTTGAAGACCATATAAGAGTATTTTAAAAGTATTTAAATAATCTAACTGCAGACACTAACTAACTAATATATAAAACAAGTTTTCCATTGTCACAAAATAACGATATTATTGTCAGGTCATTACTTGTTGTGATGTATTTAAAAGAATGACACAACTATCGAGTTTGAATAATAAACTGAAACTACGTTCTCAAAGTCGTAACTAGGTGTTCCTAGATTGTGTTTACGAACTTAAATATTTTATAGGTATTCTTACTATTCAAGTCTAATGTTCTTATAACCCTCTCTGGGCCGAATTTTTGTTCTGCATAAAAAATGGAATAAAAAATCAATAATTACAAGCCTATGTATTAAAATGAAAAACAAAAACTTATTTTGATTATTTTTTTGGTATTATTGAATTATGTGACATTCAAGTCACAGCGGCCAATAATTCTGTATAAGAAAATGTTATTTCGTATTGAAAAGCCGAGCAAAGTTTATAAATATTGATATCGTTATAGAATTAGAATTTCGCATCACCTCGCAAAAAGCCATAATTATTTGGTAAAATATCGCAAACTTTGAAATATAGCCTGAAAGTTACGCAGGTCCATAGATGAACTCACTTTCTAACTTCAATTCAATTATTAAAAATACCAGTATTCACAATACATCAATAATACAACTAATTGCTATCTGTACAATCTAATTTTTATTATTCTTTAGTTCTATGTTATTTTATTCTGCATACTATTATAATTTTGTTTACAAGGTATTTTATAGTTATCCTGAGGGCTATGTTATAAAATAAATAAATATTAACACTTCGCGGATAGTAAAAGTATCAGAAAAGCACAAAAAATAGTCATTTTATTTCTAATTACTTGTGATATCCGAAATTTGATTAAACACCGTTTATAAGGATAGTCAGATTATCATATTTTAATCATTATTTACCATGAATGCTATAGCATCTATGTCAAGTAATTTACATCTATTTTATGCTATTTGCTTGCTCAAATTAATTAGTGACTACGATGAAAAGTAAGATAATACGAAAATACTTATAGACTCAGTCAATTATTTCCTTGACATGTATAATCACAAAAATTTAAGGTTATATAAAATTCAATTGAGAATAATTGACTTTAAGATTTGAATGCTATAGCATTCACGTTATTCTGCATTACAATGCAAATGAATGCTATAGCATTCATGTCCGCAAACGTTACCAATTCCAATTATGTTAATCCGAGTTGTACAAAATTCGTCTCGTAACCATCTTGACTGCACTTTTTTGATTAGATCGTATTATCCCCTCACAAATGTTATATCGGAGTAGATTTTTTTCTAGGACTGCAGCAATCTAACCGTATTCGCCCCTTCGAGTTCGGCTCCAATCCACATGGCGCACACACACGGTCCTCCCTCGCTCTCAACGCTTAGCTACCCTGTTCGGTATACTCGAGGGAACTTTTAGAACCGTTCGCCCGTCAACGTCATTTTCCTTTTCGGAGGGTTTTATTTTAAGTGAAAACAGTACGGTCGAACGAGTCCACATATTCGCTTTGCTATGTATGTTTCGTCCAATCGTACTCGACAATAGCTCTCCACGTACTCATTTATATCGGCACGTGTGCGACAGTCGGAGGTTTTTATACTTATGTGTGAGTAGATTATTTCTGCGAACTCTCGGGGTGGCTATCCCTATAATAGTAAATCGGTCTTTGTCACCGTTCTGTCAAATGCATTTGCAAAACCAATCTCGATCGGAAGCAATGGCGAACTTGAATAATGCAAAGCTGCATATGTTATGGAAAGGATAAAGTCGAATTGCAGGATATAAATATAGTTCTAAGGATTATAATGTAATGCATTCAACATCTAAGAACAAACTTATAATAGGTATCATTGAATAAAGCAGAACATTCTTTAATATACTTGATCGTGAGTTCAAACTCTCGCTCTGGATAACCTGATATCATTCAGTAGCGATGTCCATTTTTACTTAAAAATATAGATCAAAAATATTTTTCCAATTGAAAATAGCTCATTTCGGGCACTGCGGTTTAAAATGGCAATGGGAAATCTCTCACATTTCTCTTTGAATTGAATTGTCGTTTAACTCAGCTCACGGACCTGCCTTGGGACAATACTACGCATTATTAATACACTTGATGCATATTTAAATTTGTCTAACTAAGATAGCCAGTTATGCAGCTTTTTTTAATTTTGCCAATTTACGAGTTTTACAATCATTTTACAATATTCAAATTTTTTAATATACAAACCATTTAAATATGTCAAAACTTACAATCTATTGTTAGACTTTCTTACCCTAATTTTTGTTTTATTCGACTTTCTTATGCTAATTTTTGTTACTCTCATCAACTAGGCTCATCCACAACATTATGATTTGAAATCATCTTAATTTTGATATCGTCATCCTTATTTATATTCAATAGCATTTGTATTAACAGTGTTGTATTAGTTATCAATTGAGCGATTATTTCCCATATAAGCTACGGTTTTTGGATCCAAAGGCGAGTGTTTGTGTGTGTGTATGTGCGGATACAATTTTTCGTCGACGATTTGGAGAACACGGATCAACCGATTTGAATAATTAAATAAAACTTTTTATTTGCATTGACGGGAAAATGTTCAGATCAGAAATTACACAAAATATTTTGTTTATATTTTGTCGCTTCATTGTTTGTATTGGTAAAATGAAGAACTGATTACATTTTTGGGAAGTCAGGTCAAGCAGTTTCGGAGATCCAAAAGCAAAAGTAAATGCCATTTGGTGGTGAAAAATGATCATTTGACACATACACATCAAATTATACGATATTTTTTAATGATTTTAATGATAACAACAAAGTTTGTATATATTTATAAGGGTTCCGTATCAATGTGTATCGGTTAGGCTGCGACGCAGCGCGTATGCTGTTCTGAAACAGCTACGCAGCGCTATTGCTTTGAGAAAAAAGTTTAAAGTTTTCAAAAAAAATATATATAAAATTTTTTAAAGTAAGTTTTTAAAAAAATCAAAATTTTCAAAAATCTATTTTTTTTTAAAACGTTTGAAGTTTTTTTAAAAATTTTAATTTTTGGTAAGAATAGTTTCTAAGGAAATTGGCACCGACTTGCGTTTTACCAAACCCCTAAATATTTTTCTCTTTGCTTGCGATGAATCAATTGTTTATCATTTCGCTCGGATATTCAAACATCCATATTTCGGTCTGTATTGACAATTTTGAAAGTCATTGTTATTTGATACAAGAACATGGTAGCGCTCGCAGTACCTCTGTCATATATCAGAAAAGGCTTATTACTAAGAACTACCATACCTTCTTTATTGAAGCCGCTCTTCAGTTTCATCCGTCCGACCTTTTCGGTTGGAAAACACCGATTTCTATCGGGAATTGGTCTTAGTTTGGTCATCAATGTGTCGGCGTTTGCTGTACCTTTAACGGCGGCGAAGTTTCGGACATTCATGTTGACAAGTCCTAATGCCGTGTTGAGCTGGCGAGAGCGACCGCGGTCCACTGCAAATTCCCGCGGGACACCGTCGCTTGATTGGGGTCCGGCGGCTTCATTAACACAATGAAACCGATGACCACTGACAAAACTTTACTCTGAAAGCTTCTGTCCGAAGTTCTGTAGAGAAACTAAAGGAAGAAAGCTCCGAACTTGAGCTGAATCTCCGAATTTGAGTTTCCACTTTTAGAGTAACGTTGCTCAAGTCATATTCTCTAAGGAAAAATGTCATGTAATTTTTAGTGTAAATAAAATTGATTAAAATTTTTGATACTCACTATACCTTTATTCATTTATTTGGCTAATAGTTAACACTACAAGGCGCCTAGTTTCATATGTTGAACACCAACCTCAATCGTTCCTATAGCCATAAAACTATGATTAGCGACTTGTCTTGACATCTTTATAGATGCTACTGACATATAGCAATGTAATAATACAAATATTCACGAAAGGGTTTATTTTCATTTTTATAAGAGTTCCTCATCTTCTGATAACCAGTTACAAACAATATATTTTTGTTACAAATTAAAGAAAAAATGAGCCTTATAGGGTTAACAGTCACTAAAGTTTTAACTTCTCGTGGGGTAAGTTATAGTAATGGCAAAAAAATTGCAAACGAAAATTTCTATATGTCTTCACGTTTCAAAAGCTTGTGATCATTTTGGCATACTTCAGAAGAAAAAAAATGTATGTATAAATGTGTGTGTGCGGATACAACTTTTCGTCGACGATTTTATGAACACGAACTATTGATAAGGAGACGTGCTAATTAGTTTTTGGCAGTAAGGTCCAGTCATTTCGGAGATATACTTGACAAAAAATACCAAAAATGGTAATTCAGTTTTTGAGAGGACGGAGCGTTTGATTTTAAGAATTTAAAAAAGATTTTACTTGTATTGACAAAATGAAGAACTGATTAAATTTTTAGCAAGCCAGGTTCAGCGGTTTTGGAGATCGAATTCGAGGAGAAATCCATTTGGCTGTCAAAAATGATCATTAGACATATGTACATCAAATTATCAAATATTTTATAGAGATTTTAATAATTAGTATAATTTTGTTTACATTTCTATGAGTTTCGTACCAATGTTTATAAGCATCAAAATGTCATCTCGAAAGCAGGTACGCGCAGCGCGATTGTTCTGAAAAAAGTTCAAAATTTTCAAAAAAGTTCAAAATTAAAAATAATTTTTTTTTCAAAAAAGACCATTTTTTCAAATATTCCAAAATGCTCAAAAATCAAATATGTTCAAAGTTTTCCAGGAATTTTAAAGCTGTTTTAACATTCTTAATTTTCTCTACATGAAGTTTTACGAATTTGCCTTAAGGCACGATGCTTCTTTTTGTTTTTGTTTTTATTTATATTATACTCCTAGTAGATTCTTTACTGAACGTATCTATTAATATCCGATCATAATGTTCTCTCTTTTTATACATTGTTAACCATTTCTGCTTATAGTTTCCAAGATCGCAAAATAAATGTATTATAATTTTTTTTTGCACTATCCATAAATGCTAGTACTTCTTTATGATCACACAAATAGTAAAGATCCTTACTATCGGATATTTTTCAAGTATGCTTCGGTATACAAAAGTCTATTTTAAACATATATCGTTAGACTTCGAATAATAAAATCAGCCTGTAAAATTATAATCTGTCAACAAATATATACGTAATACATTTCTTTGCTGAAATTGAAAAAGTTTCTCGGAAACAGTATGACCTTAAAGATGCAAATATTTCATTAATATTCATAAGCAAAAGGACGATTAGCTGTCTCAAATCTTGGAGCAATCGCTAATTAAAATCAGCTATCAGTGAAACGCTCACTCTCGTAAGCCGTGCGTTTACCACTACTTTTTTAATTTATTTGTAACAGGGATATACTGGATATACAGGATTAAATTATTCAATAAATATTTAACAAGATTTTTGCCAAGTACATATATATATATATATATATATATATATATATAAATTCTCTAAGGGCGATACATCAACAAAAAAACAAATTTTATAAAATAATCTTTAATTTCAAACGTTTCGATATACAATTTGTGTAATCATTTGTAGATCTATAAGGTGAAAAATTGAAAAAAATATATAAACTGGGTAACTGAACGAAACAACATTTATCAAATTAAAGAGAGAAACTAGATAATAAAATGATTATCATTTTATTATATATTTTCTCTCTTTAATTTGATAAGTGTTGTTGTTTCGCTATTTCTTAGTTTGTATCTTCTATTTATAGCTTCTATACAAAATTATAATTCCCATAGTTACCTTGTTTGTCTATTTTTTTTAATTTTTCACCAATTCTTCAATTTTTTTTCATTTTCCAAACAGTTGTCCCATCTCTATGTGATGCATTTTTTTATTACTATTTTTGTAATAGAGATGCATTTTTTATTGATACAGCAGGGCTTTTGCTAATCAAGTAAAAACTGATGTCTCTACAGTTTGACATCATCCTGACGGAAATGGGTATCGAACCTGGGTTCACTAAGAAGCTCACAACATATAGAATAAGATTTTATTACATTTGGTAATTTTTGATGAAAAAGCGTGCCTAATCTTTATCACACAGCCCTGAATAATACGCAACACATATGATTTCACTCGAACTACCGTGCATAGAGTCAGGATGCTCATCTATTTAATTTTCAAGGCAGGTAATTTGACTAATGATCTCATTATCTGTCCTGCAATTAACAAAACTATGTATAGATGAGCTTCGTGCACTTCTTGAGTGTTATAAATTATGTTTTCTGCAACCTACTACTTTGCTTCTTATCGCATTTGCATTTTAATTATAATATGCTGAAATATTTTTTATGCAATGCATGATTTTTGCAGGCGCATTATATCTAATGTTTCATTATTTTTGTTCCGAGTCATTAATCCTGGTAATTAGGGATTTTTTCTAAAAGCATCTTTAGTACTCGCCTCTAGTAAGTTTTCTTTAAATTACAATAAAAATATACATTTATTGCCGTTGTTTTTTTAGCATATTTGTAGCATATTTTCAGAATAAAATGACATTTCATGTTTTTATACTGCGTTTTTTATATTTGAACAGCAATTCTCCTTGGCTTTCGAGAAGGCAACCCAGTGGTTCACCATTCTCTTTCTTATCAGGCATACTTCAAATAGTGGTGTATATACACATATAGTCCCTCTCCTATAAAAGACTATTAATATCTCATTACACTTTGGTTATTATATTACACTTGATATCATTTGGAAGGTTGATTTATCCCTACAATAGCAAATGGTACGAAGCAAGACATTTCAAACTGTTGTGCTTTAAAACAACTGTAACATCTGACACTGAATTTAATAAATTTCCTCCAATATAATTAGGTAAATTTTAGTGGATTACCATAAAACCTCGTTTTTCTATTGAAAACCTTTATTCAATAATTTACTTACCAAAACCTTATCGAGAAAGTTTAATAGCGCAAATGGAGCACTCTAAAAATTTGGAAAGAAAAATATCAAATACATTTGTGCTTTTAAACTATTAAATTCTGTTATTTGCTTAGATTATTTTCTTATTTAATAAAGAGATTTATAACATTATATTTAATACTTATAACCAATATTCAATAAGTACTGATACATTTTTGCACCAAACGTTGAAAATGGATTCTCAATACTGAATAAAAGAAATATTTATGCAAAAATACTAAAATAAAAATAAAATTGCTTTTTAGTATTCAAAGATACAGATGTTGAGAATAAAATAAACTAACTTTCTTAGTATTAGAAATATATATGTCGTTATTAAAATATATATATATATATATATATATATATATATATTATATTGCTTACTACAAATCTCAATTCTATCAATAATTTGTTTATTTGTTTCAGGTATGTACTTCATATCAACATAGTTTCTACGCACTTAAATCAGCAAAGGTAAAATATTTTTCATACTATTTCAAATACTACATGTATTATATGAAAAATAGTAATAATAGATATTACAGAATAAGATCAAATATAGAATAAATTATTACTGACTAACAATGAGCAATCTTTTTTAAAAAACAAACTGAAAGTGGAAAAGTCATGCAGAATTTTGTGTATTTACGAGTATATTCGTCTGCGTATATAACAGTGATCATTTGGAATTTAATTTTGTTCAAAAAAAATCAAAATATTTTCTGAAATGTCGAGTTTTAAGGCTATGATTCTGTACAATAAGAAGTTGTAAGCGGCATTGAACCTCAACGCAAGTTGCATAAACTTCCCCAAGTTTGTATGTATGTGCGGATACAACATTTTGTCGACGATTTTGAGAACATAAATCAACCGTTTTAAATGATTCAAAAATTATTCGCTTCCCATTGATAAAGAGACGTGCTGATTAGTTTTTGACAAAAACAGGTGCAGCGTTTCGAAGATACAGGGCAAAATGTGCCAAAAATGGTTATTCAATTTTTAAGAGAACGCAGCGTCCGATTTTAATAATTCAAAAAACATTTTACCTGTATTGACAAAATGAAGAACTTATTTTTAGGGAGGCAGGTTTAGCGGACAAAAATCATCATTAGACATATGCACATCAAATTATCAGATTTTATAGAGATTTTAATAATAAGTACAAATTTTGATTTTAATTCTATGGGTCCCATACCAATGTCCATTCTTTAAACTGCGACGCGGCGCTTAGACGCTTTGATATTTCGTCTCTACGCAGTTAAAATAGCGATTACTTTGAAAAAAGTTCAAATTAAAAAAAAAACTAATTAAATCAATGTGAAATTTTTTCAAAATTTTAAGATTCAAATTTTCATATAGAAAGTTTTCAAAAAATTGTAAAGCTCTTTTGAAAACTTTAATTTTTGGCCACCGGAAGTTCCAGCAATTTGCCTTAAGGCACGATGCCATGCTCCACTATTTAACATACACTTTTAGACACTAAAATTTTCGTATCTTACAATTTTATTTACTGTCCAGTTGAAGAAATTCACATTCCAAACCTGTATGCCGTCCGTGGACTTGTGCAAAACTTATCTTCTGTCATCGATACGAGGAATTAAGGGTTGACTTTTACCATTGACAATAACAACAAAACAGCAATAATATAATTGCTTGCAAAATATACCTTAAGTCTTCACAAAGCCGTTTGATGTGCGCCCGGCGTGCGTATTTCGCCAGTAGCCGGTTGTAACACAGTAGTCGGCGCCTATTGCCGAATTTCGTTTTGTAATTTGCAACAAACGACGGATTATCCTCTACTAATCCGTTTGACTGACCAGCGGGGGTTTCTAACTCTTCTGCTTCAACCCTTTCACGGCGAATTTTTCTTGTTTGATTGCCGCACGACAAAATATGCACATGCGACGTTTACATTTGCATGATATATGAGCCTTTTCGCAAGAGACAACGGGCAATAAATAGAAATAAATCTTGCATACCGACCGTGAAATTTTTAGACTTGGTGGATATTTATATTTTTGGATATGAAAAAGTGTGTATATTAGAAAGTTTTCAATACGAAGAAATTTAAATAAATTTTAGATGTCGTTTGGTTGTAAACTTTAACGGGTTAAGAAGAAAATTTTATGCTATAGTATCTGCAGTAAAGATAGTATTTAGTGTTTTGAACTTGATTTGTTTAACTTTGACTGAAAATAAATTAGATGCTTTGAAATGTCTGTGCTTAATAATTTTAACACATTCGCGGACATCAAAGGTACAAAAATTGACAGTCGTTTATTTTGAAATTGTTTGTGACATCTGAAATTTTATTAAACGCTGTTTATAAGGATAGTTAAATAATCAAATTTTAATCTTTACTTAAGACGACTGCTATAGCAATCCACGTCAAGTAATACGCTTCTATTTTACGCAATTTACCTACCCAAGCTAATTAGTGACTACGGGAAAAGATGAGATAATACGAAAACACCCAAAGAATCAGTTAGTCATTTTCTTGACAGTTATAATAGTTACAAAAATTTAAGGTTTGATTCAAAATAATTGACATTAAATGCTATAGCATTCATGTCATGTTCTGCATCACAATGAAAAAGAATGTTATTACATTCACGCTTGCAAACGTGTTGATCAAAGTGCATGCTTATTGTTTTATTTAATATTTTTATTAGAACTAAAGTTACTTTTTAAATAAAATTTCGCATTAGTTAGTGTTATTGTTACTATTTTTTATTTACAAATATTTGATTTTATTATTATTTATTATTTTTATTCCATAATATCATAATTTATTCAACCAAAACTTAGAAGTCAATTCGCAGATAAAATAGAATTGTTATGTTATGGGGTTATATTCGTATGAGTTGCTAGACAAAAAACAATGTTTTTGCTATACGATCACACTTAAAATATAACCTCTAAAAGACACAAACGCTAGTATCTTAACTTGACAATGTACAAACTGAAAGTTGCGCTTATGGTAAAAATGTTATCAAAATTTTTGTCAGTGAAATGATTTTATATCAACAATAGTCATAACTTTAAAATAGCTTATAACAATAATTTGAAATTATGACTTAAAATACAATAACCAAATTTAACATGAATGAAGTTAATAATTTTTTTATTTAATTATTAAATTTAATCACATTGGTGTTTTAGTCAATGCAATTACATTTATCGAAAAAATGAAAAGAAAAAGTCCGGGGACACACATGTTCAAACACGCTTTTTAAACATTATATAACTTTTTTTTCAACATTTTCTTTATATATATATATATATATATATATATATATATATATATATATATATTAAAAAAAGATATGACAGTTATTCGGCTCGTCTAAAATAGTGGCCATCATTATCGATAAAAACAACTTTTTTTATTTTCTAGATTGTTTCTGAAATATTTTGAATGAAACAGTGTTTTATAGAAGTATACATATTTATTTATTAAGTGTGTCCTTATTTTGTATATATCTCATTATACTAATAAATTTACAAATATGTACTAGTACTTTAATCTCTCTTAATACTATAAATGAAAATTACGCGAAATGCAACCTAATCTTCACAGTTAAAATATTTTCCACATTTGTTTTTGCATTTCGTGTAATGTTCATCAAGAATACATATTTTACAGAAATAATAATTGGAAATGTGTCTTACATTATAAAATCATCACAAAAGTCAATTTGCTATGTTCACTATGTCCAAGCTTTGGAATATCTGACATAATTCCAGGACGAACGGTCAATGTTTTTTATTCATTAATCTTAAATTGATAACCAATAAATGCATTGCATAATTGTCACATTGTTAACAATTTTCAGTAAATTGTGTTTGCTTTATTATAATTCTGAGACCAGGCATAAAGCATTTGTTAAGAGAAAAAATTTGCAATTAAAATCTTTACTATAGAAAATCTGATGTATTTTCCATTGTTACTATAAAACAATAAATATGAAAGTTTCAATGAACAACGGATAATAAAACTCAATTATTTTGATTGCATACATGATCTAAACGTATATTAAAATTTACATGTTGTTAGAATTGACAAAATTTAAATAACAATTTTCAAATATTCTTTATAATAATAATGGCAGCATTACGCGTTATATTTAAATTTAAATACTGGCACATTCCATATGGCTTTAATCGTTTTCTAACCATTTTTACTAGCAAAATAATTGATATATTACAATAATAATAGCATTGCAAACGCGGATTATATTTGAAATTTTTATTAAAAAATATATTTTGGTTTTGAATAGCTTTATCAAATGCTCTTTATATTGTGTACTATACTGGCCATAATTATTTAATTAATGAAACACAATAAGCATTACAAGTGTGTAAGGTTATCTCACATCAAAATAAATTTAATAATAGAACATCAAATCTATACTAAAATTATTGTTGATTAAACACATTTAAGGAATAAAATATCAAACAATTATATTTAATTCATTCCTGGCATCAGTGACACATGCATCAACACAAATTTACACTCAATAATTATTTTGTACAATCTGATCAAGTTATATAGAAATTGCAATTCGTCCTTACAAATCAAACACTAGCATTTGTTCGAAATAATTTTTAAGTATCCAATGTATTTATCACATTACCACGAGGTCAAATACTGACACAGCACATCACCATTTATGATTGTCCGACCATAATCGTATAAAATTCACTTCAAATGAACAATTTATAGTCAATAACATTCGTGCACTGCAATTGTCAGAATACTATTCGCCAGCTTGTTGTGACATTACAACGCCGTAAGGCCATAATCAGATTTGATAGTGACTTGAGGAACCCCTTGGCTGGGCGTGCAATTAGAAGGTACAGATGCCGCAAGTCCGCCACTCGACGAAGATGGGGTTAGGGGTGTAATTTGTCCAAGAGCCGCTAAATGTTCTCCAGGAATCAATCCTCCGTGCATGGGATGCGAATGGGACATACCGGTGCCTCCTGGATGCGTGTGCATCATTCCTGGATGTTGACCCAAGTTAACTCCTAAGTCGTCCAGCATTGCGTCCGCTGATTCTACAGAAGATGTGACTATACCATTATTATTCGCCTTCTTTTTGTCGTTGTTGTTGGAATTCTTGCTTCGGCTATTTTTTCCTCCAGAACCTGGTTTGGTCGTCGTGACTCCTGCAGGATTTGTTTTCCTCCTAACGTTCTTGGTATTGGGTAATTTATTGTCTTTTTTCCATTTCATTCTGCGGTTTTGGAACCAGATCTTGATTTGCCGCTCGGACAGCACCAGGGCGTGAGCGATTTCGATGCGCTTCCGCCGCGTCAGGTAGCGGTTGAAGTGGAACTCCTTCTCCAATTCGAGCAGCTGGTGCCGCGTGTATGCAGTGCGTTGTCGTTTCGGTTCCATGCCCGGCAGAAACGACCCGTTCGCTGCGAATAAGGAAATATTTGAATTAATTTAAATATTTTACGCTTGCCGTGCATGAAGATGAATCCCTATATGGCCGGATATCATGCTAAACTACATTACTTATTCGATTTTAAATGTATCGTATATATTTAAAATGTAGGTGGTTTTCATTGTACTTTAAAATAAGTCTAGCTAAAAATAGTTCGTTTTACAAATTTATTCTAAAACAGACTCATTCATAAGAATTCTAGAAACATTTGTACTCCCACAATCATATGTTCAAATCTGCTCGTGGCGTGTTAATAATATGATACATTTTGCATGAATTAAGCATTCTTATAAATAAAACATTTGGGAATAGTATAATTTACTGAATGGGTTTAATATTAAAGCGCAAGATTTTGTTCTCGCTCATATATACAGAATCTATAAGTTTCTGTTATAATTAATTTTAAAAGTAAGTCGGGTGTAAATATGTTACTTGTTAGCAGAGAAAGTTCATTAATTATAGTTGTGTAAGTCATATGTTTTTTTTATGAAACATCTGTGACACGCGTCAAATGATTTTCGTTCTTTTGTGTCGTTACGACTTTATGAATGGAATGCTCTTATTATCTAAAAATATATCTGCTAAGCATATTTTTAGTTTGTTTCATCCTTGAAAAAATCGATTGATTTAAATAATAAAGTTCAAATAACAAACGAATTTAGTTTTATTGCTTTACTAACTTCTATATAGAATTATTTTGTATTTTTATTATATTTTATATTTTATTTTTATATAGAGTACATTTATATAGAGATATTATGTATATATACTTTATTATGAATTAAGATTAAGGTTACTGATAAAATATTCGGAAAATAAAACCAAATTTCTATTTTTTTAATATTATATGATAAGATTAGCACATTGATATGCTTATAAATAAATTATTTTTATGCATTCAGATTAAACGATAGAATTTACAAAATAATAACGGTAACGATACATTTATAAAAAAAACACCATTTTGAAAAAACGGTTTTAGAATAGTATTTTTTATAAAAAACGGTTTTAGCCGGTTTAAAGTTTTATTTTATGTCATCAATTTTAATTCATTTTTGTATATTTTATTATATTTTTTTAATGTAATTTAGTACTACAAAAACAATCATTGACCAAGATTAAAAACAATTATTAGTTGTTCAAGCATAATTTTTACATATAATACTCTATAAATAATTTTTTTTAAAGGTTTTATTATCAGAAATACTGCATAATCAAATTGATAACAGATTTGATGATATAATTTAGTTTTCTTATTACAATTTTGATTCAGCTTGTGAAAGGAAGGAGCGATATAAAAATTGAAAACCCCCTGTTATTATTTTCGTATAAATCATCCCGTTCTCATTTTTTTTCCTTAAATTCGCTTTAAATAAACACAGCCCGCAGCATTTCGTGCAATCATTAGTAATTCAAACAAGTCTTTCAAAATTTCAAACATTCCGCACTCTTGCAATAAGGTCAATTATTCTTCCCGACGTGACGTCACATGTCGACGCTTTTTACAACACTTTGGGCTCGCGTGACGAGTTCTACACCGTTTTATTCGGTCCGCGTGACGCGCGCTCCAGACCTCGATGTAATGATAGGTTGAAATTCGTGGACCGTTTAAATTAACGCTAACAGGCGGCTGTACACTCCGACCACATAATTGTCGAAACATATATAACTAAACGTCTCTGCGAAACTTTGTCTCCGAGCTCCGCCTAACGCAGGATGTTAAAGACACTCCTAATTCGGTAAACAGATTTGGCCTGGTTGATAAACCGACTAATTTCCAAGATTTCTTGATAAGATGCTTTTTATATAAAACAGCATTAAATATAAGACTAGCTCAAACTCATTTTGATGAATTTAATAGTCCAGTTTGCATAATATCTAGTTCTACATATGAAATTCCGTAAACCCATTTCAGTTAAAACTGTGAATCAGAAGTAACAGGGTCGATACCTGCCTCGGACAACCTGATGTTCAACAGTGGTGACATCAGTTTTCACTTGAAAATATATATAACAATATGTTCCCAAGTAAAATTGGCTTTTGCAAGCGTTGCTGTATCCAGTATAAAGTCAGTATCATTCCAATGATAGGTTTATCAAAAAAAGATGACCAAAAAAACTTTTGGGTTGTCATCTATAAAGCCGTCATTATATTAGAAAGTCATCACAACGAGCTTGTAGGACTAATAAGTTTTAATTACTGTAGAATTTTATTTAAGAATCGCATATTGCAGTCTACAATATACAGTGCAAACTAAATGAGGAGTTGGTAACCAGAGTGAACTATTTCAAATATACCTAAACGCCATCAAACCGTGTACAAAAATTTGCTATTTTTCTAAAAAAATTATATTATCTCCAATTAGTTTACATACTATTTACTATTTATCTTTACATTATTTTACTCATTTTTTATTATATACATAAAATAGAAGCTCCATGTTTACCTTGTCCATCTTGAGTTTTAGTGAAACGTGGACAACCTTAGAGCCAGAGCAGATTTTCTGCTGTCATTCAACAACAGATATAAATATTATATTTCGTTCAGTTTAGCAACATTATTAAGTGAAAAACTCATCATATCCTCATTGTTTATCAGTTTGCTCCGATGTGTTAGAAGGTTCATTCTTCGTTACCAACTTTTCATACATAGTGTTAACCACTACGTGCTTCGTTCGCATTTATTATTATCACCGGTATTTATTACTACTAACTGTTAATATATAAACTACCAATATATTTGATTTTTCATTCCTAACCTATTTCAATGTAGTTTATCATTGTAGTCACACACACGTGCATTGATAGCGTTATTTCTTATCAATATCATTCTATTGTTAACTTTCTCTTAGAAATTCTTTATGCACTCAAACAAGTAAACAAGGTAAAAAAAAATGTTACATTAAAATGCATTATACCGCCTTATTTAAGAATATTATGAAGAGCCTTTGAATAACGTTGTCGGGGCAATTAACAGCCGGAGTAGATTTCAGTTAGTTGTAGCCATGTAATTTTCAGTTTTAGTTTTTAGTTTTTAGTTGAGTAGTTGAGTCAGTTGTATTTGCAGTGGCGGTTGTGTAAAAAGTAAATTTTTTATGAAATAAATAATCACAAACAAATTATATCAATGATCAATTTTTATGTTGAACAGCGATCAGACCTTTAAGGGTTCTATGAGCTGTTGTGATGATCTACTTAACTAACTCGGCGCTCCACATATTATTTGGTGACAGCGGGTCTTACATTTTTTGGTGGCAGCGTACCTTACATATTTTGGTGGCAGCGGTAAGGCACAACATATATTTGGGGTCATCGGTGTGATCTCTATATATTTTGGTGTCATCGGTGATCCCAATATTAAGTTAATTTTATTAAAAAGTATCATAATTAAAGATTTTGAATAAATGTAGAGAAAAATCTTATTTTACATTTCAAAAGTTACCACATACATTTTTCAAATATATGCTTCTCAAAATTTCAACTATCAATTATACAAATTTTCATTGAATACAATTTATTACATATTTTCAAATATGTACGGAAGCTCAGCAGCAATCAACAGGTAACATTCAAGATTTAGTTTAAAGTCCCCAAAATACCACAATCCAGCATTCCGCCATGAAATTGTTAATTTTCTTAGCCAATTTTTCAGCTTCGATTGAAAATAAAACTATGCTAAGAATTCCGAAGATGACAACCAAAATTCTGTATCACCTCTACATGGGTGATATAGGAATCTACATCATTCATATGCAATTTAACAGTAAATGATCGATCATTCTAAAAACACAACAGATTATGCTGCCACGAATTTATCTCCGAAAGCATATAAAACTAATTAGCTAATATTACATGAGACCACATGGAAATGCATACGGTATAGGTTCATATGCACCAAATAAAGTAATGCGTATAATATTATATCATTCACATTGGCCATTCCGATATTATCTCGAACTCTCTGACTGACTGTTTACATGTTGATCGATCGCCGATACATTGTGCGAGGTTCTTTTTCACTGGTTTCTGCACCGTCATTGTTGTGGCTTTGTTAAAATTATCAAGCAAACATATAACATAATATACATGCATACTATGCAGACCGTATTGTAATATGTTTTAAATACGTCAGAGTGATACTCAATGCAGAAACTGTAGTGCGAGGAGTATTTTTAGTGGTACTGTAAATCTCAAATCTGTTGAAAAATATAACTTTGATAATTGGGCTCATAAGTTATTGCAAAGATTCAATTTAAACCTATACTTTTGCAAAATCCAGGACAATTCAGACCAAAGGATTCAAATCCGGAACAAATATTGCTTTTAGAAAAACCCGGAACACAAGGTGTAAATCCGGGATTTTTTAAATTTTTAATCGACATAATTTTGGTTTTATGTAGTTCATATCGAAAAAAAAAATGAATTTTATTACAAGTAAGATTTGCAGTGTTTTTACGGTGATGGAACAACACTCGTTACGATTTATAGAAATTATTCAATAAATCTATAAGTAGGATTTATTTTTAATTCTTTCATTGAACAGCGATCAGACCTTTCAGGGTTCTATGAGCTGTTGTGATAAGTTACTCAACTAAACTCGCATTTCATAGATTGCAGCTCAAATAATTGTCCCATCTCTATGTGGTGAATTTCATTATCACAGTTTTGTTAATAGTAATGAATTTTTATTTATGCAGCAATGCTGGGTAAGGGCTATTTTCAGTTGCAAACAAATTGCAATCTACATTTCCAAATAAAAACCAACACTGTTTGACATCAGGTTAGTCGTGTCGGGTATCGAACCTTGAAGCTTCAGGTTCAAATAGCTCTCACGCTAACCCACGGAAAAGCGCATATAAATAAATTATACGTTCTGTTATAATAATGTTGGAAAGGACAATTAGACATTAGATAATAGGAACTATCTTGTGGTTGTCGCACCATTGAATGAGTTAATTACGAACAATAAGTCGTGCCAATGTTTCTACATACATTGTAATCACACATATAATAGAAAGTTGAAGTATTGTGAAAATTAGAATAGAAGTAGGTATAGAAAATTTGAATTTGAGCAGTTGGGTTAATTTTTTTCAAAATCATGAATTTTTAAGCGCAATTTTAGAATTGTTCAAGTTTTTGCTGAAAAATAAGACGTGTACTTGGGAAAATTCATTAGGCCGCTATATTGTTCAATATGGGATCCTGACGCAGACAACACGATCGTGAAATCGATTTCTGAACGTTACCGGATGGCTTAATTTCGGACCGTTGGTATACCGACGGACGGGAATCAGTCCTCGTCTCGCCTTGTACAATGCAAGCACAAATAACATCATGACGAATCGCGTTGTGTGAGGCATTACGTTGATGAACCTATGATTATGCGGAGACTCGTGAGCAGTGCGGTACTAAAAATGAAATGATAGGCTAGGGTCGATAATTTTAGGGCAAAAATAGACTTATTTACACAAAATGCCAAGATCGATATTTTAGGGTGCAAAATAGAGACTTATTTACATAGAATGCTTTTTGTATCATGTACTTTGAAAGGCACAGAAATTTTCCAAATTATAATTTAATGGGATTGATATGCCGTAAAATAGACCAATGTTATGGCAAGGCTAAGTATATTACGTTCTAGTTTTCATACAAAAATCTACTTGATACTGTAAAAATGTCATGTCTTGCTGGCAATCAGACATTTAATACATTACAATGCAAATTCACCCATATGTTATCAAGCCGTACCTTATCAATCCAGTTATAATAATATCGTTTTTTGACATTTGTGCGTTTTCTAGGTTAAGTTATATATTTAAAACGCCATATTTCAAAAATCCAGTTATAATAATATTGTTTTTTGACATTTCTGCGTTTTCTACAGCAACCACATAAGATTTTGACAGTTTTTAGTACCACTTTATATAAAAACTGCAACGATTTATTTTATGACAGAATCGGCCGCTGATTGTACATAACTTCACCAATTATTCTTAATTAGGTGATACTAGCTTAAGCTACGAGTGTCGTTCATGGACGACATCCGCATGACGTGCTGTGTGTACGGGTGCCATCCATGGACGACATGTTCTGTCTCGGCCTTTGCTTCAAGAAATATTACTATGGGTTAATAATAAAGGTATTTCAAATATTTATTGTGAATTTTGTTTATTAGAAGCGCAGTTTTAAGTTGTTCAATACAATTTTATTGATAATTATGGAAAGATTTTGAAATATATCGATATGCCTGATCAGTTCAATGGCACTACTAATGAATACTCTGTTCCGTATAGCAGCGACACGTCTGCGGAAAACACTCTCGTAGCAAAAGTGTTTAATTTTTTTTTATTGTTATTTTTAAACAGCAATAAAAACCTCATAGTTCTATAATCTGTTGTGCTGATTAGGCTTAATACTAGTCTGTTTGACAGATGTCAACTCAATCAGTTGTTATTATAGAAAGATCTTGAAATATATCGTTATTTCTGGTCTGTTCAATGCACCTGCAAATGAACACGCTGTTCCGTATAGCAGCGACACTTCTGCGGAAAACACTCTAGTAGCGAAAGGATTATATTTTTTTATTGTTATTTTTGAACAGTATTCAGGACCTATTAGTCCTATAAGCTGTTGTGCTGATTTGACTTAATACTAGTCTGTTTGACAGATCTCAACTCAATCAGTTGTTATTATAGAAAGATCTTGAGATATATCGTTATTTCTAGTCTGTTCAATGCACCTGCAAAGGAACACGCTGTTCCGTACAGCAGCGACACTCCTGCGGAAAATACTCCCGCAGCGAAAGAGTTAATTTTTTTATTGTTATTTTTGAAAAGCAATCAGAACCTGATAGACCTATAAGCTGTTGGCTGATTTGACTTAATACTAGTCTGTTTGACAGACCAATCAGTTGTCACATCTCTGCATGATATATTATTATTACAATTTCTGTAATAGGGCGAGTATTTTTATTGGTGCAGCAATGCCGGATGAGGGCTATTCTCACTTGGAAACATATTGCTATCTACATTTCCAAGTAACAATCGTTGTCACTGCTGCGGAAGGGTTGAATAATGTTAATTTTTTGCCATTATCTTTATGCAAGATTTTTTTTAAATTTATTTGAACAACCATCAGAACTTATGGGTTCTATGAGCTGTTGTGATGAATTTCTTACAAAATACGTTTGTTTTATTATAGATGGCAAACCAAACAGTTGTCTCATCTCTATGTGCTGAATTTTTATTATTACAATTGTTGTAATAGTGATGACTTTTTATCGGTGCAGCAATGCCGTATTAGAGCTATTTTCACTTGGAAACATATTTTATGCAAGAATGCTCTTTTTTATTGTAAGTCCCTTACTAATATCTTTTTATTTGCAAATGTGCGTCATGCTGGCTATCGGATCAACACACGGTAATGTTCAATCCGCCGCGAGTTTGGTACAAAGTACGACCTGGCACCGAAGTCGCGCCGGTGCGAGATCGTCCAGCCGGTACAGACCATGCGGCTGACGGGATGATGAAGCGTTTTCTAGGGACGGCATCTTGCGCGTCGCCGATATGCCGCGACCCTGTCTACCAAAGGAAACGACTTCCCAAGGTCACTCGATGATGACCCATTCGTCGTTGTCTCTCTCGAGATGACTGTGTGTATGATGGACAACATGTACTGTCGATATATATATGTATATTGAGCAACGCAACAAGGCCACTTCGATCTGATCGAGAAGAGCTGGTGAACGTTTTATTCAAATTATTTTGTAAGACTTCGATTACATGCGGGAAATCCGTTAGTACAACTTCCTCAATTATATGAATGTATATATATGATGTTAGAAATATGAACTCGCAGCATCTTTTTGCACTTATTTATTGAATCATTTTAATTTTACAGACATTTCAGACTAAATTTGTTCAGTGTAATATAATTTCTAATAACTAAGTCATGATTACGTAAATCCTTGTCATCTGTTACACATTCTTCAACTTACTGTTTGAACATGCGTTGGATGCGTTAATCATCGACGTCGGGTCATGTGTTATAACGTCATTTTGATTACAGGAACAATTAGGAAAACTTAAGAAATACATGTCACAAGCGTATAAAAATAATATTTTATAATCAAACAATGTACTGTGAGTGTGAATCACTGTGAGTATATATAAAAATTAGGTAAATTACGAAATATTTTTTATTGATTACAAAGTATTTATGTATCATATGAAATATTAGTATCTGTTCGCAAATTGACTGCATTATTTATGTTCGCTATTAACATCGATTCAGCAATGCTTCTTTCAAATAGATCTTTTTCATAATATATAATGTAGAGATTATTGTAATCAAAATTATGGTTTTTAGGGATAGCGTGGTCTACAAGGGCGCTTTGATATTGTCAATTGTCATTCTTACTCCGTAACTCGTGTTGTCGCAAAAAATTTCTAAATTTTGACAGATCTGTCCAATATGCGACGAATCACAATTTAAGCAATTATATATATTAGGTTGTCAAATATCTCCCTTCCGCTTTTTTGCTCTTGGTTTATAATACAAAAAGGCGGAAGGGAGATATTTGACAATATATATATATATATATATATATATATATATATATATATATATATATATATATTGTGATTTTTTTTATTAAAAACGATATTTGTTTGTTGATTACCTATACTGGCATCATTCCAAATAAAAATTTATAATCATATCTAAATCGTAGAAACAAAATTAAATATTCGCCTTGTAGAAAAGTTAACATCAGGTTTTGGATTGAGGATTACGTGGAAGAAAAACTAGGAATTTTTAGACAAATCTAAAATTATACCTCAAATTCGTTATGAAATTAAACATTCAAATATTCGCACATTACTTTGCTACAGTGAAAAGACTTACATATATAGTATGTTGTGAAATAGATGCGCAATGATAATATCAATAGAGGTGTATATAATTTAATAAGTTTCTACAAAAAAATTCATTGTTTTCCAAATATCCTTAAGAGTCTTTTCGTCTAGGTTTATATCAGTTGTGATATATGGAAAAAGAATTTCGAAACAAATCTAACGGTGTATAATACTTTATTTTATAAAAAATTAACTATTTTCTAAAATATTTTAATTGCTATAACTATACTACGTTTTTAATATCTTGGTTTATGAAATTGAACTAACACTTTCCAAAAACATTACCATTCACCTCACAATTATTAAAAAAGCACTTTGTTTTTTAAAAAAAAGCACTTTGTTTTTTTAAAAAAAAGCGTCAGTTCAGCGTCAGTATGCATAATTCGTAATTTTGCTATTTTCTTAATTATGTTCTGCAATGGACTTAACTATTTTGAGTAACACATTAACCAACTTTATATCTAATAAATTATCTTATTCGTTCCGTGTAGGAGCCCGGGTGGGCCCGATCGCTCAAAACTCGGTTTCGGCTCAGAGGATTGTCGCGCGCGTAGGACGATGATACGTCTCGAGTTCTAAGAGCCTCTTCAATTATCGAGATATCGGAATCATGTCTCGCGATATAAATGTGGCATATGTCAAAAATTAGCGCCTTCTCGACCGATCGACAAGTCGTCCAACTACCAATATTAATGACCACTGAATCGTTTCTTTGATTTGTTTCATTGCTTTATAAAATGCCTATTTCAAGATATATTGGGTGAAGTGGAGTAGGGCGTGAAGGTCCGCAAGTAAAAAGCTCTATCACCGATATCTCAAAACCAAGTAAAGTTGAGAATTTTTTAACTACAATATTTGAAAGTACATACAGGCAAAACGATGTATTACCAGCCATCACCCTGATTCTTACGACGTCGCTTTCGGGGGATAAACAAGAACGTTTGAAAATCCATAACAAAAGTATTTTCTGTCTTTGTTAGTTTTTTTGGCAGTGAGCACTATCGTTTAGTTTACGAGACCTTAATATAATTTATAAGTTTACGTTATTTAATTGTTTTATAAGATGAATTGATAATTTTAAGTTAGATCCAACAGTTTTTTATATAACCTCTATCAGACTCATGGTTTCTTGAAATACAATTATTATAAAAATGATAAAAACTTTTGCTAGAAATACATATTTTATGGGCACATTGTTTACAAAGAATATTCTATATATGAACAACCTTTGTATAAAACTTCGACAGAAGAATTTATTATCAGACTTAGAATAACTTAAAAAATATATTTCGTAAAATTCTTTTTTTAACTCATTGAAGCTTACACGTGGGTGTGGTAAAAATAAAGAATAGTAAATAAAAAATAACTTAAGTTAAAAAAAAGTAATTTTAATATTTTTGACAAAATACCAGAATCTCTTCAAAATTAAAAATAAGACTTTGGATCTGTTTGCACCCTGGCTGTCCTATTTTACCCAGCCTATGGCGTAAAAAGGACCAGATTACAATTTTTTTTAAAAAGACCAAAAAAAAACATATTTCTACACATTTACGAATTAGCTAGAAGTTTTACTGAACATAATCAGATAGTTGTTAGTTTGATATGTGTTATTTGTTGTGAAATAATTGGTTTGGTTTTCACAATATAATTGCTCAAAGTCAAATTGGACCTTTGTGTTGCACCCTACTCTATATATGCAATAAGTTAAATATAACTACAAGTATTATAACTAAGTTTTTTTAGTGTACAGTGTTTTGTTGTTTTAGCTTTAATTTTTTTATTACAAAACGTTCGCATTCCAAGTTGATTTAAAGACAAATATTATTGACTCGCACATGCTGAGTATAAGATCTGTTGCAAAAGATACACGAGCAAGGTTAATTAAGGTATTTTCTGGCCAGCATCGATACGACAAGGCTATTTAAGTTGTATAATATAATTCACGTCTATTTTGAGTAGAACAAAATTGCCTTGTACATTCCATTGTGATTGAAAGCGAAAATACAATAACACTATGTAATGAACACACTTTTGTATCATTCTGGAGCAGACAAATGGATATGTCATAATTTAAATGAAAGTGTATATATATATATATATATATATATATATATATATATATATATAACACTATTCTTTCTTCGCTATTTTCAAAATCTAAGAAATACATACGGTCAAAGAGTACAAACTCATTTCTAATACTGTTTATTGCCTTCTCATGCCTTTTGTGAATAAAACAGTACAGATTTTGCTAATGATAAATGGCTATCTTACATAATAAAAACAAAGCTTGCTATATTAAACATGATTGTCTCTGCCAAATTTATTTTACGTAAATGCAATTTTCACTAGCCGTCTACCAGATCTGTATAGGTCGAATATAGAAAACATTATCAGAGTCATTTGTCCAATTCTTTAATATTTGATGTGTAGAATTAATAATTTTTGATAGTTTTGAATTTACTATCGAATTACACATAAAACGTATAAAACTGAAATAAAGAGAAATTCTACAGAAAACTACAGAAGGGACAATGTAGTTTTTCTTATACATTTTTAATAAGTACATAATCAGACTCATGGTTTCTTGAAATACAATTATTATAAAAATGATAAAAACTTTTGCTAGAAATACATATTTTATGGGCACATTGTTTACAAAGAATATTCTATATATGAACAACCTTTGTATAAAACTTCGACAGAAGAATTTATTATCAGACTTAGAATAACTTAAAAAATATATTTCGTAAAATTCTTTTTTTAACTCATTTTACCTTTTATATAATATTATATTACACCTTGCCAGTGTAAAGATGGTCTTTTTTACTTTAACCACTTGTCAGTTATTATATTGATTATATATAAGAAAAACTGTCGAATATAACTTAAAAATTGCAATACGCTTTATAAAAGATTTATATAACATATATTCAAAAAATATATTCAGGAAACGCAAACTAAATAACAGTGCGCAAAGCTAAAAAAACTAACAACGAAAAAAAAAACTTTCGTTAAAAACGATACCATAGCCGTTCATTTTCTAGTAGCGGTGCCGCACAATTTATGGTGATAGTTGGTTACTTCTCTTTTGCCCTATACTTTAAAATAGTGTCATTAAATATATTGTACTTGTTTTTGAGATAATGGTAGTGAACTTTTTTACCTGCTGACCTTTAAGTCTTACTCTACCCTATTTAATTTAAAAAAACATATTACATATCATTACAAATAAGGTTATTTTTAACGAGTATATGTAAAAAATAGGCTCTCCATAATATAATAGTTAAGCTCACGACCCGTGCTTACGGGGTCCTGAGTTCGAACCCCGCTCTTGTCAACCGAACATCGTGCAGTAGCGATGTATATTTTCACTTGAAAATATAGATCAAAAATATGTTTTCAATTAAAAATAGCCCATTTTGGGCGCTGCCGTGTAAGGTAGCAAGGGGAAAATCTCTCACACTATTCACTGCTGAATCGAGTTCACTACTTATTATATGTAAAAACTTAATTGCGTGTCTAATCAAAAGATCATCTTCTGCGGGGAATTATTCTTTCAGTCCTTCTATGTAAATAAAGAATATTTATAAAAAGGTTATCTTTCAATAGCCTCAACAACTGAAATAAACTGAAGTGCATTTCTGTAGAAATGAACATTGAAATGAAATATTCAGATGGCCAATAAATAACTTCCCATTCTGTTTGCATTTTGGTATTCGACTACATCGTTTCTATAGCAACCCTCTCTTCTGTTAGTATGTTTTCGGATCGTATATTCGGTACAGATTCAAATCGTTGTCGGGATTCCACATCTTGGCATTCTGTTCTACAGAATAGCAAAACGGTGATGGTGATATGGGCGCGCATGCCGCGCATATCAGAGTCCGGGTGTATGTTGACCCATCGGGTCCCCTGTACGTGCCCGTTGGACGCGATACGCCCTAAAATATGCGCTGGGGTGTGGGACAATGCAATGAAATTTCAGACGGTCTGCATACTTGTATCCGATATTGAATGTTTTAAAGTCGATCGCTCACGATGAATATCTACTGTAGGGCATAGCTTATACATACTCATATTCCAGTTTGTTACAGTTTGAAATCTTTTATGATACAATATATATAATTATGTACGTGGTTTTCTACCCGAAGGCTATTTTAAATTTCCAACATTTGTTTCTATTTCTATAAATAAATACAATTAATCCTTTCCATTCGGATGCCGCCGGTCCGGCAGCAAAATACATATTAATCTCGCAATTCGCGGGTGGAAAGGGTTAAAACGACAAAATGTACATGTAACAAAAAAGAAAAATTTGTGGGATCGAAGTAGACTGGATATTTAATCCCAACAAATGACATGTCCCAAAATGACATGTCATAATATATTAGTTTTGTAGATAAATATTTAATAACACATTTTTTATTAGTTGGAAATAACTTTAACCACTTAACGGGCACGCACGAACACTGCTCGCGCCTAGAAATCAATACATTTTCACAAACTGTGTCAGTATTCCAAAAAAAACATCTCCGTTTCTTTTTGAAAAAAGCATAATAAAATAACAAACAACGTATAAAAAAGGAGAAAAGTTGCAAGACAATATTTGGTTGATACAGAGTTATATTTAAGTTGCTTTAGGCCGATCAAGCTATAATTTGGCCATATCAAACTATTTCTGGCATTCATATTCCATAATTTATACTAACTTTACAAACTATAATTACTATTTTACATAATGTACTATTAAGAATATAAATTAAAGTTTTTTCTTCTACCATTAATATTGATTACAAAAATCATATAGAGCACAGTTTTGGGATATGTTAAATATAAAAAATATCAGACCTTTATAGATTTATGAATTGATACGAAATATTATCATTATGTTTGAAATAAATACATTATATTTTGAGTACTTATTTGTGAGTGACATATATTTTTTTATTTATATTTTAAGTTTATCGAATCAAAGTTAAGTAACATTGCACATTATTTATATGCACAATAAAACTGCGTATAAAGTAAATTTGAACTGATTGTGAGTAAAATGCACTAGCAAAAATCATTTTTATCTTTTTACTTTTTTACTCGAAGGTTTCAATAATAAAATAATCAAGTTTTTGACCATTTCACGGTACTGATCAAATGCACTTTAGTACATTTTTAAGGCCTCTCAAAGTCGACAAAATGGTAAAAATTTTAAATTTATAGTTCAACAAAAAGTCACAATTCTTTGGACAATTGTGGTATTTTTTACTGTGATTCTAGAAATGTGTTATTCACGGTTACGGTTCCAAAGTATCAATGAACAAAGTTAATAAAAGTTAACCACAGTAACCGAAAATTTGTCGAAATTTTACGAAAGCTCTAACAATAAGTTGTACCAAAAAGCTCCTAATTTCGAAACAACGTGAGATATTTTTGTTTTTATTTTTCAGGACATTTAAAATCAATACTATCATTTCATTGGATTGACTTTATATCATCTTTCAATATTTCTATCGGATAAAAAGAACAGAATCATAAGAAGAAAGAAAGCATCACACAATATGTATATATCCACATTTGTCGTTACATTTAGTGAAAGTTCTGTTTTAACATGTTTATAAAATTAAATAAAAATAAACTTTTACGAAAAATTCATGCAATTGTTTGAAGTCGAGAATTTCTAATTCTCAATGCAAGTTTAGCACATAATTGGCAATTTGTTATAGAATATATATGAAAATTAAATTTTGTTGATACAAAACGCCTATGATGCATTTCTTATAAAGGAAAATAAAGTGAACAAAAAATAATGCCACCATATTATGAACATATTAAAACGCCAAGTAATTTATTACATGCATTAATATCTGTGCATGCATTTCTAAATTCATAGTTACGTCTTAGTTGGTAAAAGAACTGAATTATAATATTGAATTATTTTAAATTTTTTATTGAATTAATGCCATTTTTTAAAATATTTTTTTAAAACGCATTTCATCAATAAGTTCCCAGATTTTGTTCTGAATACCATTTTGAAAATCTATTTTAAATCAAAACAATAAATACTGTAAAAATTGTTATTGTCCATAACTTATATTAAGCATAATTTATTTTATCACTAATATTCACACATTTATTTACAAAAATCGC
Source organism: Ctenocephalides felis (assembly GCF_003426905.1). Taxonomy (NCBI): domain Eukaryota; kingdom Metazoa; phylum Arthropoda; class Insecta; order Siphonaptera; family Pulicidae; genus Ctenocephalides; species Ctenocephalides felis. Next base: position 153,404,492 of record NW_020538040.1, read on the forward strand.
ACAAAAAAGTGTTAACAATCATCTGATCTGAGTCTCAGATGTGCCAGACGGTTTCTAATTGAATAATTGTACATAACCATGACTACCTAATTGTCCGAAGAGTATTTTTGAATGTCATGCACTTGTAAACGTTCTCTTGGAATCTGGCGAGCAAGTCTATCTTACATTTTAATTTAGTCGCTGCTTGTTTATGTTGGTAAAGTTCAATGAATATTGATATATAATGATATATGCAACTGGGAAAAATACTGTTAATGAAAATTTAACAATTTTCTAAGTAGTGAATATGAATAAATTCTTCCTCATACGCTGACTTTAGTGACTAGTTATATAATTATGCAGGAAATGTCTTATTAAAAGCTGACATAAAATGACACGGTTTGAGTTGTGCTGACTATTTTGTTGTTGCTAGTTTTGTATATAAAAATTGTGTATAATCATAAACAATTAACTATGCAAAATTTTATCTCAAAAAATTCGTTTTACCTACAATGTTGTAATTTCCAAATGATTAATTAAATTATCATTAAAAGCATTATTAAATTATTCATTAAAAGCATTATTAAATTATTCATTATGAATTGATGCTTATACATGTGTAAATGTATTTAATTTTAATAATAGTATATCTTTAATTTTTAATTAAACAAATATAATATATTATTTACTTCACTTTGGCTTCATTACTGTAAATGTTTTCAACACAACGAAGTGAAATTTCATTCCTTTTAAAATGAATGATTAATTGTTTGATTTTTTCTCTCAATTTTATTAATTGCTTTTGATGTAATATATTTCATACGTGATACAAAAGTACTTAAGCATAAATCAAACAAGATACCAAAATATTCTATTGAAGAATTTTAACTATTTTTCACGATATTGTTCTAGCATTTGCGGTAAAAAAGGAAATAAATGAAAAAACTTTTTTTTTTCCTTTTGAACAGAAATCAGAACTTGAGCCCTGTAAGTTATTGAGTTGGTACTTCTTAACTATGTAGAGAGTTGTTTAAAATGCAATTTAATGATTCGCTTATTTTTGATATATTTCTATACAATTAATTTCTCTAAAACCTGTGATTTTCAATTTGATGCAGTATCGCTGGGTATTTTTACATAGCTACACATATCTATCTATATTTTCATGTGAAAACCGTTGTCACACAAATACTTGTTTGAAGTGAGTATAGGACCACTAAGAAGCTTCTTTAGAGCTTAATACAGTTTATTTCAAAGTTAGATTTTTAAAGTTATTAAATTACCTAACTGTTCTTGATACTTTGTTAACTATTGATACTTTATCATTTTAATTTCTCTAACACCATGTGATGGGAGAGCGAATGTTGGGGAAGGCCAAATTTTACTTTAAAACATTTCTATATGTTCTATAAATAAAAATCGATGTCACTACTGCTTGACATCAGGCTGTCCGAGGTGGTCATAGAACCTTTAACACAAAAAAGACAACGCTTTTACCACAGAACAACGGAAAAGCCCTCTTCAGAAATTAACATAATTCATATCAAAGTTGGATTTTTAAATCTATTGAAGTATTTGTAGACAATCAAAAGGTTACTAAATATATTGTTAGATGTAATAGCACACGTTCACGATTGTTTATACTACGTTTATAAATTTAAATAAATTATCTATTGACAATATTTAAAATAATTTGATACACAGATCTGTCGATTAACAATAGTACAATGAAATAAATTTAATACTATGAAAATGAAACCTCATATCAAAATGAATTATATTTATGCATTCCGTAATTGAATTAAAAGCGACTGTGAAAATAATTCGCATAGCATGTACTTTATTTATAAAACATCAATTGTTCGACTAAATGACGTATAATAACTAATAATAATTCAATGGCATTTTTGCCAACATCATTCGTATGCATCTACCTATTGACATCTGCTACATGAAACTCGTATTTATTATATATTGGATTGTCATGGTTCTTTCACATACACATTTATAACATATGAGCGTAATGCAATTCGAAGCGTTTGTTGTCATAGGCGCGCGGCAAAAACATTTTGCGGCAAAAAACGAAATATTGTGATCTAATACACTTTAAACTTTAAATAGACTAGTGGGGCATTGTGCCAATTGCTGGAACTTTCTGTAGCAAAAATTGAAACTTAAGAAAAAACTAGTGGTGTATGGCATCGTGCTTTAAGGCAAATTGCTGGAACTTTCTGTACCAAAAATTATTTTTTTTTTTAGAAATATTAATTTTTTTCAACTTTGAAAAAATTAGAATTTTGAGAATTCTGCAATTTTTGAATAAAATGACTTTTGAAAATTTTGAAATATCTTGGAAACTTTGAACTTTTTTGAAGAATTCGCGCTGTTTTAGCTGCATAGAAATAAAATATTGAAGCGCGTAAGCGCCGCGCCACAGGTAGCGAACAAACATTTATCAAAAACTAATCAGCGTGTCTTCCGATCAATACGAATCGAATTATTTTTGAATTATTCAAATCGGTTGATCCGGGTTCCCGAAATCGTGAACAAAATTTTGTATCTGACACACACACACACATACATAGATACACACCAAGTTATGTAAAACAATATTTATTCATATCTGAGGTTTATATACTTCTTTTTAATTTTTACTTATATATGTAAGCGACATATGAGATGTATTTTTTTATTACTACGTTTGAAAATACCAAATATACTAGTTTTCCTGATCTGAACTAATTTTCCCAAATGTTATTAAAATAATGCATATATTAAAAAGCAACGGTTTTCACTTCTCATTGCCCATTTTAAAGACCATATTAAAACCTCTCTTTTTCTTATTTATATGTTTTTTTATTGTAAATATTCTTTACGTTGCAGAGATTACCTTTTCAGGTACTACTTTTTAAAATACACAATTTTGTTCATACATTAATTAATACACTTCTAATAATTTTAAAATAATTCACTTTTTGTCGTACAAAGAATTATTGAAAACAAAAATTATATATATATATATATATATATATATATATATATATAATGTGTGTGTGTGTGTATATATATACAAAAATAATATACACGTCTAGATATATTATTGATTTTTTATGCATTTCTGCGGTAACTTGCGTTTTCCATTGCGGCGGTACGCACTATATTATGCGTCAGTCCTTGAGTATGTTTCCTTCTTTTGAATAAATGCATAGTAAGTGATTGATTTTATAATATTTATTTGCATTTATTATAGTTTTATTCGCATTTATTATAGTTTTATTCGCATTTATTATGGCTTTATAACAAATATAATATTATTTTTTTATAATAGTCTGTGCAAAATTTTATAATTATTTTTTTACAACTATAAGATGTAGTTAATTATAGTAATTAATAACTACCATTCTAATTTTGTTATTTTTTTTTAAATAGAGTCTGTATTACCTCACATTTATGAAATATGTTTTTATTTGTATAACTAAGTCAATAGGCGCTTTTATGGCATCGTGCCTTAAGGAAAATTACTGGAACTTCCTGTACCAAAAAATTTTTAAATGTCAGAATTCGTGTATAATATACTACATATTATTCGTTATATTGGCAATGTTTATTATAGTAAATACTTCTCGTATACTAATTCAAACAAATATTGTTTGCTGTACTAATATTTGCGATATTGTTCATTGCTCACGATTGTTTATGAACAATTATAAATTATTTACTCCTGGTTTGTAATTATTGATACATGTATATGATATGAGTAATATGTTCTATATTATATATATATTTGATTGTTCAAATAGTTATCTTGATTACTGTGAAAAAAGTCAGGGTCTAGTTTTAATAAATTTTTGATTAATTGTAGGACGTAGGCACATGTAAAATGTATTACAGAACACACTATAAATTTTATTTGTATTACGATAATAGTCTTAGTTGATTTGTGATAAGAATTTTATTACAGGACACTATGTGTATTTTATTTGTATTAATCACAGTTTACGTTGTTTTATGAAAAGAATTACTTAGAGACAAGCAAATTTCTTTAAAAATAAGTAAAGAATGAATTATCGAAGGTATTATTGACTTTTTTGATTGTTACTACTTACGCCGATAGATGTTACAAGTAGCCCCAAACACAAAGTAAGTTGTAAAACTTTTTTAGAAGCTGATTGTGAAATAATTGACAATAGTTATGAAAAGATTTTTACTTGATTCGGTGGGGGAATATTTACACTATCTATCCATCTTAATTCGTAGAAACATAATCAGTGAATCTGAAGATATATTAATTGAAACAACAATCATAGAGAATACAACAAGCTCCTATCTCCTCTGTACGTAAACAAATAAATAATATTTATAACACAATTATGGAATAATTATCTCAAAGTCAATTTCCGTAAAGTATATTGTGATTATTATACATTATTACGTACATAAATTGAGCAACTTTACCGGTTTATTGTAAATGTGAAAATCTCGGAATCAAGAATCTAACAAAGAAAGGGCTTTTTAGGATTACTTTGTGAGATTGATAGAAAGCAAAAATTTACAATAATTTTATACACAATACTCGTTGATGATCTCTTCAGATGATTTCTGTACATTGCCAATATCCGCGTTTGCTCGTCATTGCTTGAATCGATTTTCAATCGTTTAAAAGAAAATCGCTACATTCACTACACATTACAATCAACCTAGATGACTATGCAACAAACCATGGATTGTTTTTTAAAGAACTGATTTTGTTAGAGAAAATTCAAATAGTATTATTATTGTAGCGATTATTATTTACATAAAAAAATAGTTTTCTTTACACCACATAGAAAATTAAAAACGTAAATTAAGTGGAAATATGTTCACGGTGCGTAAAATCAGAATATTATTTAAATATCGACCATTATGGTATTAGTAATTTAGTAGACCGAGACCAAATTATATGCATCTTTTCTAACGTACTCAAACAAATATTTCAATTTAGTTATGATGATTGGCCGCAAAACTGTGAAAGACAGAGACCATTACTTATCTGAAGGTACAGATGCAAGTGAAAAGAATTGTTTTGGAATTTAATTTTACTTCTTTCATCATCATGCCGTAACATTTTTTTTTAATATTTATCATGTAATACAATATAAGAATATTTTTATATAAAATTGAATTAAATTTTTAACTATGTACTATCATCTCTATAAAACTGTCGAACTTGTAAGCAATATATTATAAAAAAAATATTTTAAATTTATAATTAACTATTTTATTTATAGCAAATTTATTTATACTGTAAAATGTAGGTATTCTAGTTATATTTTTTGTAAATTGTTATAAGAAGTGCAAATTGTTGGAGCGTTATATGAATCTGCTGCAATATAAGGCTCGCCTCAGGTTTTTCAACAAAGTGTTTTATAATCAAATACATTCGAAAATCAGAATATGCAAAATGTAGGTTTATCTTAGATAGGACGAAAGTAGATTATGGGACCAATTTTTCGGCAAAATAGGCAATAACATAGCGTAGTCATGGCAACGCTATGTTATGCTTCTTTCTTGTTACTAAAAACTGTAAAAAAGTTATATATTTGCTGTGCAATCAGGCGTTTTACATTTAAAAGCTAAGTTCAGGCATATGTTATACATGAACATCATAAAAATGCAGTTATGATTTTTTTTTATTTTTTGACGTTCGTGCGTTTTCTATGTTAAGTTTAATCTCTAATACGCCTGACTGCATAGAAAATACATCGCATTTTTACAGTTTTTAACACCAAGAAAAAACCATAACATAGCGTTGACGCATGACAACGCTAGATTATGGTCTATTTTACTGGAGAATTGGCCCCTATGTTAAATGTTAGACAATATACTTTCAAGTTGATTATGGTTGATCTCCAGTTATAATTGCCTAATATAAACCCTTGAGTTCGCATCTGGAAACCTAACGCATACCGATTCGACTAAGCACGCCTTCAACAATTTCTATACAAAATTACATGTAACTTATGATGCCTTTTACGCCTTGGTCTCCATAAAAATGCTGCAATTTGTACTAATTCTGAGTCTCTCATACCACTGGTCCAATACAACTCTATAACAAGTTTCCATAGAACGCACTACAAATTGGTTTCTACGTTAAATCCGAGTTTTTTATAGCACGGTTCCCATACTTCACGATACGCACTTGTCGCGTTAACGGAGGGTTGACTGTACTTGTAATCAGAAGACTTCAAAGCATTTACTACGGAATCTCCTGCATTGACTTTAACTAAGGTGACCATACGTCCCGGTTTGGCCGGGACAGTCTCGGATTTCTACCTTGGGTCCCAAGTTTTTCTAAAAGCAATATTTGTCCCGGATTGTCCCGGGTTTTTAAAAAATAAAGGTATAAACTAAGCTTTTGCAATTACTTCATGATGAAATTACAAATATCTGAAAATGATGTAAACAATAAATATGACTTTATGAAACAATAGGTTATGGATGGAAAAATCTTCGAATGCAAAATACCAAAATATTAAAATAGAATCTCTCATTGATAGTTTCGGACTTCTATTTTCAATTTTACGAAAAATAGCAATTTTTGTCTTCTATTTTTAATTTTTCGAAAATTAACTAACTTTCCCACCCTGTCCCGGATTAGCGCACCTACTAAGTTGCCGTCCCGGTTTTCACCTAAAAAAATATGGTCACCTTAACTTTAACGGGAGTTTAGAATCGAATGTACTGCGACTAATATAGAGAGCATCATCGGGCATACCTAGCTGCGCATTGTGCTCGCACTTCGCCCCGCGCTCTTTACTTTGTAATGATTATGTTCATTAGTGAGCCCGTTATCTGTGTCAAGGCTGCGCGCTGTCCCGTAGCGCGGCCATAAGGCACATAATTATAAATTTAATAGCTTCTTGCAGTCATTAGCGTGTGTAATTATTGATGATTTTGTACTATGCTGCAGTATGACATGCTGTTGTACCCGACGTAAAAATTCCAGATTCGGGTCAATTGGTTTATTGTCATTTTCTTACATCCAATATCTGATGCATGTGCATTGTACTGCTAATAATAACAGTTCCCGGGTGAGTAATGCGCAAAGAGTTATTTTGCAGATAATGATTCTTTAGCTTCGAGCAGACTGACGTCAAGAGGTAGTGACATCGGTTTTTACTTGCAAATATAGATAGCAATATGTTTCCCAGTGGAAAAACCCTTATTTGGCATTGCTGCATTAACAATAAGTTATCACTACTACACAAAATTATAATAAACATACAGATTACATGGAAATGGGAAGTTTACTTTAGTTCCATATACAAAAAAGCTACGAAGTTAGTATTTTACCACAACAGCTTGTAGAACCCTAAAGTTCTGATCGCTGTTCAAATAATAAAAAAAAAAAATTTATGAGACTGGGCAACGTCGTGTCTGAGTACGGTAGTGACAGTTGCCACAACAGCTAAACTATATTTTGAGATAGGGTTCAAAGGGACAACATAAAGTATGTTTCTTCAAACAAGTCCATTATTGCGTTGAGTCAGCGCCCTACATTAACATGATCTTTAAAATGCATTGATTTTAAAATGTCAAAAAAAGTTTCTTTGTTTGATTTCTTTTAATAATAACTTTTACTTGTATACAACTTATTGTATACATTGTATTCAACCTATACACTAAGTTTCATTTATTTTTTGGCACAAAAATACAAAATTAATGTAAATTTACGAATTTTTCGTGTCTTTTTCGTATGGAATAAATATTAAATTTATTATTATCTTTTGATTACAACGTTTAATTATCGTACATGTCGAGGCAGGCATAACCATAATGATAAATATACCAATGTAAAATGTACCCGGATTGGTGGTGAATTGAATATATGTGAAAATATCGCAAAAACACCGAATAGAACACGATATGAAAATTTAGTATAGGATATAAAATAAGGATGTTCTAAGTGGCTAAATGCTCAAACAATAAGTAAGCAAGCAAGGCCAATAAACGAGAAATATCGCTTGCATGTAAAAGTCATAGAGTTGCTTAAGTTTTGAGCACCAAAATGGTAACTTATATTTAGATTTCATTTTCTATATCTGGACAAATGATAATAAATCATTTTATATTTTAAATTGGGTTTTGGTTAATGTTATTATTTTTCTTTATTACCAATATCGATTACGTATACTTAAAATAAGCAAAACAACTCAATAAAAATTAGTTTTTTGGTAGAATTAACATTTCTTCTATTAGTTAATTGCACATATTTTTTCTTTTGCTCCATTGCATAATGTAACTCAATAAATTGTTAATTAAATTAAGGAAGTCTATGGATTCAATTGAAATTTTAACTATGAATATCACATATCAACTCAAATCACCAAAAAATAAAAAAACAAACGGTTGCAAGTGTTTCACATTTTGCCACCTTTTCGTGTTGGAACTAAATGATACCAATAATATTTGTACGTCACATTTGTGCTGAACACTGCAGAAATTCAGTCTTTTCAATGTATTTTGTTAAACTACATAGTTTTTTTAATAATGCATCAAATTAACAATAAGACAATGACAAATGCTATGTCTAACAAGAAATTTTTGCAACAAAATAGTATCAATTACACAATGGAAATACGCATTAATAGTACAATTACATTCCGACCACATGCATGTTTTGAAATATCGCTCGTTATCGTACCGAAATTCAAAGATTGGTTCGATAGATTAATCAATAGCAATTGGAGAACGTTGGTTTAAAAATCGTCAACAATGTGGTTCTCCGGCTAGCATGTTATTAAGAAGTCCTATTATACATCATATTCTCTCATATATGACACGGACATGAACGTTAGCTCGCCGGCGTAGAGTCGATAATATCGGCAACGGAATAATCAATTGACTCATTGCGAATTCTCGTTGCTTGTCGTCCGCCCTATCGCGTCGGTGGACGGTGGAACACACGCGGAACAGAACGCGATATATGGTTGCCAGCGCGGTCATAAGCTACTTACAGTCCAAAAATGAGCTACACATAGCTTTTGCTGTAGATATTAAACACATGTGAATTTTTCTCTATACACCTATCCCCCGTTTTACACAAGAGATGCGTTCCAACAAAAACGTGTAACTCGAAAAATTCACTTTTATATGAAAAACCCGTGCTAAACAAAAATCACTATGAAAATACCCCTTTTGTCAATTTCTAATATGATGAATAACAAATACGTTGAACAACTAGTGGAACGCATGGCATTGTGCCTTAAATTGGGCGAAGAGCGTATTTTATGAATAACTTATGTGCACGTGTACAAGTGTTAATTTTTTTTAAATTTGATTTTTTTGATAATTTAGTTTTTTTTAGGAGTTTGAAATTTTTTGGAATTTAAAAAAAACCTTTTTTCTAAATATTTTGAGAATTTGGAAATTTTTGAAAATATTCGATTTTTTATTTTGAAATAATCGAAAAATTCTGAAATTTTTGTAATAAATTATTTATTTTAAATTTTTCAAAATTTAGTTTTTTTTGAGAATGATGAAAAATTTCGAAAATTGATTTTTTTTGAAAATTTGATTTTTTTTATTTTGAAAATTTTCAAAATTACTAAATTTTCTGTAAATGCATTTTTTGCACACCGCCTACTCAAGCAAAATGTTTTTTGAATTAATCTAATCGTTTTTACACTCCGAAACGGCAAAATTGCCTTTTGCAAAAACGCTTAGCAATCGAGTACGAGCCGAATGATTTTGAATTGTATAAATAGGTTGTTCCATACCGTCAAAAATGTCGAAGACATTTGTCTGTACCATATAGATAATCTTCAAAATTAAAAATCTTGGTGCGGGACCCAATCGGACGCTCCGCACTATATACATACACACACACACATGCATCTATTTTTTTCTAAGGTTTTTGCGATTACTATAACTTGCCCTACGGGAAGTTATTATAAAAAAATAATTTATTTCAATAATAAAACAGATATATGAAATTAATATTTTAATATTGCATTTTCTTTATAGATGAAAATTAAAATTTGTTTTTACAGATGTAAATTATCTTTTACTTTATAGTTTTTTATTTTCACATTTTTCCATTACCGAACTACAATTTTTTTTATAAATTAAAGATTTTGTAAAAAATTATTCTGATATTTGCTTTCATTGAATAAATTTACGCTATCAATTTTATATAATCACTAATTAAAAACAATTATGCTCTTTGTTCTAATATTTCAAACTAGCTTATACACATAAAAATTTAATTCCGATCATAAAGCATGGAGTTCCAATCTCATCTGCATTTTTCCATCATAAACATAAACTACTAAAAACTCGTAACTGTAACAAACATTTTGTAGTGTTGTAATTTGACAGTAAAACAATGCAAATGTTATTGAAGATATAAGCAAATTATAGTTCCGTGTTTATAATTTCGTGTAAATGCAAAATTAATAAATTTTGGTAAAAAGATTATTTTCAAAAACCGTGTCAGATCGAAAACGTGTAAAATAAGTACCGTGTAAAACGGGGGATAGGTGGTTTTTACTGAGTACGGTTGTGACACTTTTAATTTGATCAGCAATAATTTTGTTAATTTAGCAGTAAGCTGGGAGAAAAGAACCTAAATGGTAAATTGAACATTTTTCTACGTGAAAATACTGAAATACCGTCCTTAAATACGATGGATTAGTCATAAAATCGAATCATACAAGAAAAGGCCGAGTGTCACAACCGTCTTGCGGGTGTGGACACTACAGACATAAAAAATAGGTTAAAAAATTAGGTATAACCACAAAATGTTTATAGTGACTTTCATTGCCAGATTGATCTAACACAACATAACAATCATTTAAACAAAGCTTGTGAATATAACAATATATAACAAAAGATGATTTTTTAAACAAAACTACAACAAATCTTTGTGATATCTTTTTTTTCTTGTATTGTATTTTCTTTTCCCCTCTCTTGTATTTTGACTTTCGAATTTTGGTTGTTTTTTTTGTTAATCTTCACTCGAAATGGACACACACAACCACATGTCACAACCGTACCCAACGCTGAAAACAACTTGGTCTTGCTGGTAATTAACTACTAATGTTCAACTTACAGCAAAATAACAAACAAAGTGACACTGTGTACAAGTAACAGTTATTATTAAACGTTATCAAACAAAGAAGCATTTTTGACTATATAAGCAATGTGATGTACACTACAGATCATGTGAAGGGCGCTAACTCAATACAATATTGTAAACTTGTTCGACTCTATCTCAAAATCAGTAAGAGTATCTGTTATGACGACTGTCACTACCGCACCCTGGCACAAACCGTACCCAGTTTCTCCTACATATCATTGAAATACTGTAAGTTCTTTAAGCTCTTATGGCTCAAATAATACAAAGTTCCAATGCAGACATAAAAATGCATATGCATAATGCATAAAAATGCATAAGTAATTTTAAAAATAATACAAACGATTATTGAACTTTAATTCAAAAATATAAAATAATTAACCAAGCAAAGTCACATGCAAAAATAAAAAATATAGGTCGCTAAACTAAGAATTTAGTCAGAAGAAAAGTTAAATAAGGTATATGAGATATAATAAAACATTATTAAATAATCTTTAATGGATTTATGTATATTTTGTTGTTTTTTTAATTTATCCGGAATGTCTGGAAATCTAATTTTATAAGTTCTTTCCACTACGGCTATGAAAAGTATTGAATCGATGTGTTTGAATATTATTCCATCATGTCTCGAGCCCTTTGCGCCGCCATATTGCGATGTCACGATGCGACTCCTTCGGCTTCGTGTGAGGTCTTCGCGAAGTTGCGATAATGTCTACGCGCAATTATAAATTTGCACACGCCGTTCTGACCAAGGTTTTCAATGCATGCGATCTCGTTTTGCGTTTGTTTTCTTTTTCATTTTTCCGATAATTACTTAAGAACATCGTTAACGCCGAAGATCGTATTATAGAAAACAAATTACGCATATAGGAAATAAGGGCCGCCGGTCGTTGCGTAGGCATTGCAAAATTGTATCCGAGCCAAGCCCGCGTCTCAGCCCGTCTGTCCATCTTTTTTGCGCACATCACTTGTTTTTTTTCTTACTCTGCTCTCGAGCGATTTTAATGAGTCATTTGCAGACGATGGTTTTTGTTGCAATATACAGAATCAAACGATTGAAAAGCTGCTCGAAAAAAATTTAAAGCAATGTGGATGCGATTTGACTCACACTTTGTTACATACATATTTGACGGATGTAAAGCGTTGTATAAATTAAAAATCGTTGATTTATATATACTTTCAACGTGGTAAGTTCTTCTGCAAAAATCTAATCCAAATTTTACCTCCATCTTTAATGTTACATGAAAACCATAGTAGCTATTATTACTAAGTACATATTATTATTGCAGGGTAATCATTATTTAGTTTGTAAATTTTAAAGAAATTAATACAATTTTATAATTTTAAGTACATTAAAAATTATGGTTCTCGTTTTTCGCATAGCGCATTTTTTTGTGCATTACTTAATTATGCTATCATCTAAACTCAATTTTTATGTGGCAAGGAATATAGTTTTCAAACAGTAAATTATTAAATATAATAGTATAAATAACGTTTATTGTAATCGTAACTTATGTGCAATATTTAGATTTATATTTTCTGTATTAACGTTCAATTTTTATTAAGTATTTTCCACAATTTTGATGTCAATAGTGTTATCATTATAACATCAAAAAAAAATGTTTTGCGCCGAAAACTGATTTAAAATTTAAGACTACAAAAGTGTGGATTGACTAAAATTTTTTATAAAGCAGTTTAATCATTCTCTACAATAGTAAGATAAAAAGTTTATCAACTAAATATGTAAAACTGTGGTATTAAACATTGCAAATTGTATTAAAGTTTCTATTAATGACGATAAGAGGATAACATTTAATTTTATTGCAGTAAATAAACAACTAAAGTTGTATTAGTTTTTCATACTCCTGATTTTAGCCCTCCAAATAATCCGATAAGAAAATTATTGATTTAGAAAAATGTCGCATTTGTATGAACTACGGACATGTTAAAATTGTTTTTCCACAAAATAGCGACTGCCTGAAACTTTTTTTTTACTTTTTTTGATATAAAATTTTCAAAAATAGTAAAAATCGAAATTTAAGGATAAGCGATACTGATGAGAAGTCTATAAAGAAGACGATAATTTTAAATAAATCGGTGTAGTAGAAGTTGAGAAATCGTGGGAATGGTATCAAAAAAAGCAGTTTTGAGAAAAACGCGTTCAAAGTTTGCGGAGGATTATTGTGGTCTCCAAAAATAAAAAATAAATCAAAAATGATATTCTTAAATAGTTAAACAAAATATAAACTAGCTGTAAGTGGAATTCTGTCTTAAGGCAATTAAGGCATCGTGCCTTAAGGCAAATTGCTGGAACTTCCCGTACCAAAAATTATTTTTTTTTAAAAAACGATAACAATTTTGAAAAAATTTTACTTCGAAAAAATAAGATTTTTGAAAAACTATAAATGGACAAAAAATTACTTTTTTTTTGAAAAAAAAATTTTTTTTTCGAAAAAAAATTTTTTTTTATTTTTTTTTTTTTTTGAAAAAAAATATTTTCCTTATTGTGACATATTTTGAAAGATCTAAACTTTTTTTCAAAGCAATCGTACTGCTTTAACTGCATAAAGACGAATTATCAAAGAGCGTAAAGCGCCACGTCGCCGCCTAACGCGTAAACACTGGTACGGAACCCATAGGACTGTAAACCAAATTCATACTTATTGTTAAAATCTCTATAAAATATCTGATAATTTGATGTGCATATGTCTAATGATCATTTTTGGCCGCCAAATGGCATTTTTTTTTACTTTTTTCATTTGATCTCCGAAACCGTTAGACCTGCCTTCATGAAAATTTAATCAATTCTTCATCTTGTCAATACAAGTAAAATGTTTTTTGAATTATTCAAATCGGACGCTCCGTTCTCTTAAAAACTGAGTTACCGTTTCGGCACTTTTTGCCCCGTATCTTTGGAACGGCTAGACCTGCCTTCGCCAAAAACTAATCAGCACGTCTCCTTATCAATACGAATCGAATGTTTTTTGAATTATTCAAATCGGTTTATCCGTGTTCCCGAAATCGTCGACGAAAATTGTATCCGCACATACATACACACACGTACATACATACACACACACATACACACACATACACACACACATACACACACACACACACCACACACACATACATCCATTTTTTTCTAAGGTATGCCAAAATGTTCAGAAACCTCTGAAACGTAAAGATATATAAAAATTTTCATTTTCGATTTTTTTGCGATTACTATAACTTACCCTACGGGAAGTTAAAAAAATATATTTTTCTTGAAACTTCTAGACTATAAAACTCCCTTAAATTAAATTTAAATGTCCAATAAATAATAAAAACACATTAATGCTACTGATTGATATTGATAAATCATTTGTGATACATGCAAAAATATGCAAATTCTTTATGAATTATCGTTAGATTAACCGTAAATAACTTGATTATCTCAGGCATTTGCACTTTATGTAAAATAAGATAAGGTATATAATAATTCATAAATTTTAGCTTAATGCTTAAGATATTAGGAGGTTCGTCAATAATTGCTAATCGACTCAATTCGAATTATGGGTAACATTCAGAATGTAAACGAAAATGTTGTTTCTAATTGAAAGCTCAATTGTTTTTATATTTTATGGCTCAATTTTCAGTCATATGAAAAATACTTCAATTTAATTTCAATGTTTGTAACAAATAATAAGTTGCTATTTAATCGATATATTCTACAATTTTACATAAAAATAGTTTATGAGACATAAGGGCTGATTCTCCGATAAAAAATAGACCTTAACAAAGCATTTGACAGTTTTACTACCAATTTATATGAAGATTGGACCGTAACATAGCGTCGCCATAACAACGCTATGTGACAAACAATTTTTATCGGATAATGGCCCTTGAATTTTCAGTGAAAAAGAATTCAATCCAACGAGTTGCCCTTTATTTGGCATATTTTAGCACGTGGCATGAAAATAGTTCCGAGAGATATAATCACATAATTTTCCAAAACTCGTGTTATAAATGTATAATGTAATTGTTTAAGTTGCAAAAAAAACAATATTGCACTAATATGTTTTAAAAGCTGCATTTACAGAACCGCTCGTTTATTTATAAACATCAACTAAATTATTTGATATATATCAATTATATTAAGTATAATATGCTATCTTACTGTGCATAGTTAGTGTATATTTTATAGCAGCTATATATTATATACAAATTGCCGCTTGTTATAAATGAATCCATGTCCGCCAGTTATTGCATCTAACAATAAGATGTGGTTGTTACGTAGATATATGTTAAATGTGCGTTAGTACTTGATGTAAATGTACTTAGTAATTGAATATTGATATGCTTTATTTAATAATTAATTTAAAATTAATCATAATTGCACATTTAGTATTAAACTTGTAGATCGCACATCAATCTACGCTTCGTGGAAACAAATACATGTATACGGATACATGCTTTAAACTAGGAAGCTCTTCGAAAATAATTTTGTAATATACACATACTGCGAAAGAACTACCATCTTTCTTTTTATCAATTATAAAGTAATTTTAAAACACTATTTTTCTGTTTCAATGCAAATAAAAAATTTTTGCGCATTTAAGTTGCACCTTATTAAGTTTATTTACACCATTTACATGCAACATGTTAATTATTGTATTTTAGATGATTTAGAACAATGAAAGGATAATTTCGAAATTTGGTTGTGATTTGATAGATAAATATATGATGTCCAGCCTCGGATCTATCGTAACTTTTTGCATGTTGCCAAAAAATATGTATCAATTTGCGATTAATTACATATTTTTTTTATTAATTTGTGTTATTTGTAAAGTAAGCCGCAAAACGTTCTTGAGCGTTTATACAAGTTTATAATTGATCAAGTTATCTTAGTAATTTTAAAATGTTTACATTCGTTTATTTAAAAGTATAAATTTATAATTTCAGTAGTATATAACTGATGGAATATATAATATAGAATAGATTTTCAATATTTGGGTTAATTTATTAATAAAATTTTATTATTTTTTAAAGTGAGCATTAGATTTTATTTCTCTATATAATCAATGATGATTAAAAGTTTTGATTTGTTCGTTCCAAATCTTCTTTAGCTTTTATTATTTAATTCATAGAGCTTCAAATTCACAATATAATATTTATGTAATAAACTTATTAAAAGAGTATAAAATTAGTTTATCTGAACAGTAAAATGCAAAACCTTTTCTGATTTGTCAAATTATCTTAACTAATAATTTTCAAATGTTTTCAATCGTTCATTAAAAAGTTAAAATTACATAAATTTTCAGTAATACTTGAGTTGATCTACCCGAATAAAATCTATAATAACTTGTATAACAGACCTTCAATATTTTGTTTGGGTAAATGTTTCATAGATTTTTTTAAACGTTTTTGCGTTTGGCTGTTCTATATTAAACTCTTTTATTGTTTTTTTTTATTGATTGATGCATAAATATTCTGTTGTAAAACCTAAACTTTACAAACTAAATAATGAAAACCAATTTGTTTCTAACTAGTTCGCCATTATTATGTACTTGACTTAATGAGTTTGGGTTCCTTTGTGATAATTGTCAGAAAATATACGCATGTGTAAAACGCCCCATTGACCTTGCATTTTAAAGTACCACCATTATCGCAAATATTTACCTTAAAATGAGCCACATTTGCTGAGAAAAAAAAAACACAAACAAACTTCACCGGCAATCGTCAGGGACAAATGCCACACAAGCGTCAAGAGCACATAGATTGATGTGAACACTTCACAAAAAAGAGAAATAATGGCTAACAAATTCTCAGGAACGTGTATTAAAGCACCATCAAGGATAACAACACAGTGGGAACATGCATCCGAGTTTGATAAATACGATGCACGCCTTGACAATGGACCATCAAATTTATCTTATCTCTGTTAAAACAACATTTTTCGTTATATGTACCTTCCAACTTAACAGACTCTGGGGCTATATTCTGTTGTTGTCAGGCCCATTCTTTGTGTACCCATTCGATTTTTTGTTATAATGCTTCGATTAGCCTAAATTTTGACGCTGACGGACAATAGACATTCGTCTATATTCAACGCTAATGCGGCACAGTGGAACCGACAATAACCTGAAGAGCGGACTAATGGCCATCTCATTAATAATTTCAATTCAATATTCGGACCAATATTTTACCTTAAAAACCCACATTTAAAGTAACGCCTGTTGTGACAACTAACATTATTCAAGACGGACATGTGATTGATTCACCTGACAAGGTCAAAATAGGATGAGATATGTTTTGAATGCTATATATAATCAATAGATAGAATCGTTTACGCATCCAGCAATTTTTTACGGTTCTGAGTGGTGTTTTGAATCTTTTAGATTGTTATAAATGTGAATGTATCGTCTTATGGGAATTTAGAGGATTTTCGATTTAATTATATTTGTAATATATGTGTGTATATGTATTGTATAATTCAACAATGTGTTTGCTA